>NW_009647731.1:13104-124860 GCF_000708025.1 Charadrius vociferus | reverse complement strand
TACTTGCATGCATCGTGAAAAAAAAAACCACCTCTCTGCAGAAATAGATTCCTACCAACTCTGCCTCTGTCTCGTAAGAGACAGTCACATAGCAATAATTATGGTGGGTATATCCATATGTGTATGTAAATCGTAGATTTACCTGGGGTGAAATCATGTACATTCAATGGAAATAATTAGTCATTGCTAATTAGGATGGGTGCCACGCATCTGATCCTTAAATAACCTTCTCAATAGCTATATTGTGCCTGTTTCTCTCAGCTTCCTGAGAGGGATCCCAGTGTAATTCACGTATAGTATGTATATATATTATGCCTATGTTATGTGTATGTAGCAAGGGGTTAAGAAGATCTCCTCTCTTCTCCCCAGCTAACCTTTTGCCATGGTAAAGATTGCTCATTTTATTCTTCCATTTGTTTTCTAATTTCGGCTATTTTTCAAGCCATGATAACACTTTGCTTTTCGCTTTAAAAGTTTCTAAAATACTCACCAAAGGTGTCTCAAAAAGCTAACCAGTGACCCTCACTATCCCTTATCTAATAATTTTATGAGCCCTCAAATAATGCCAGTGTGTGCATACCTGCAGTGTGTGCTGCAGGACAACAGAGAGATACTGAACTATTGCTGAACAAACTTGCTGCTGCCTTGGGTACTCAGTTAGATGGCATCCTTGCATCAGGATATCCCATGCAGAGAGTTCAGTGAGACACAGCATCCTTTTTATAAACAGGCAGTGCTTTCGCCCTATCTTAGCTTTCCAGTTCTTCTAATAGTCTCCTTTCTAAAGTTCATTTACCACCGTTATGCCAGACTACCTTGCAAAGCTCTTTTGCCCACAGTTTGATTCAAGCCCCAGTGTAGCGCGGTCCCTGCTTTGCAGTGCCCTAAGCGCTGGCATCTTTCTGCCTGTATGACGGGAAAATGGATTTATAATGTTTGATGTCCAGAAAAAAATAGCTTACTCAGTCTTTGCTTTGCAAATAAATCTTATTTGCTCTGTTTAATATTTACCAGTGGACATTAACTTAATACTACGCAGCAAAATGAAGCATAGGAAAGAAGCACTGTGCAAGAGAAGTCCAGCACTGTAAGTACCATATTATACTTCCTTAGAAGTCTTTGAATTCATGTTGTCTGTGATCTCTGCCATTCATTGCACCATATTTAATTCTGAGATGAATATATTCTGTATAGTAATTGGAAATTTATATTCTGGAAGCATGTTCTAAATGTTGGAAGCAGGATTCAGTCAGTGATCCAGCTCCTAACTATAGTGGCATAATGACTGGGAGATGAAGTCCAAAATGAGTACTCAACAGTCAGTACCAAGGTGAAAAACCTTGTCTCTGCTCCCAGAGGACTACATTTAGTCAATGTCCTGACTGCTCCAGGCTGATACAGTAGTATCAGTAGCGTCCCTGTACCTCCAGTCTGTTTAATGACTGGGATACTTGCAGCCAAGTGGCCTGGAAGAGATATTAGTCTCTCTCAAAAGCAGATGTGGGAAATGATAAAAAGAGTGGTTACCAGACCAAAATGAATTACCGCTATTTAGAATGCCTTTCTTTTTTTAGAGTCGATGGTTTTTTCCACCATTTTAGACACGCTGAACACAGCTCCCATACTCAGCACTTGCACAGCTTGTATCTCCCGTGTTTCATATTGGGCAGACAGAAAAGGGGGAGACAAGAATTAACAACTGCCCATGAAAAGTTTGATCTAGGACCTAAACCTGTCATTAGACACACAGCCTGAGGCAGACCCTGGTGCAGAATCCCATGCTCCAGAAAAAGTATACAGCCGCTATGAACAACATTCAGATCGTCTCTATTTTCCTGCAGACCACTGCCTACTTCATGCTCTGGAGTTTCTGTTATTTGAGATAATTTAGGTGAGGCACCCTGTGGAGAACATTCTTCTCCAGTGTATTTCATGGCTCTTCTCCTGAAAAGGGCAAAAGAGAAACTGTGGGATTATGTAGAATTTGCTAATGTCAAATAGAAGAAGAGGAAAAGTCACCAAAGTGCGCATATGCAGCAAGGGATTCTATTCTAGCTTTTCCTAACCTCTTGAGTCTTGGGCTTTGCAACCTTATGGGTAGTTTATGCACAATAGAGTGAGTCAATAAACCTTCTTGATTTATCCTCAATTTGCTGAAACATTTAAAGTAATGTTTTGAAAGAATATAGATCTTGATTTCAGAGCTGCTACACAAGAAGCAGAAAGATAGAAACAGTTTAAGGGGTGAGCAATTAGATGGATTTTATTCACAGCTATAACTGACATTATCTGTGTATCACTGCAGTGTTTGAAAACCCAAGTCTAACAAGACCCGTGGGTACTACAGAAACATTTTAGCAAAAGTCGGTCCCTCTGCCAAAGTACTTACCAAATACAGGGGGGCCAATAGGTGAACTCAGCCATGCACCCAAAGGCACTCAGGAGTGCAGTGAGGCCATGCTGGTCAGAGGCAAGAATTATTTCAGGCATAATACCTCACAAAATCCTACACAACATTGATTCTTTCCTGGCAATGTCACATTAATATCTTTCTTCCTTTGCTCATTGGTTGGAAACTGATAGAACTGACTAGAAATAGGCTATCCAGGAGGCCACGTAGAAGAGTATTTCTGAATAGAGCAGTAATCCTAAAGATTGACATCTGAAAATCAGTATCTAGAATACAAAAACTATTTTTATGCAGGAAAAAATAAAATTCTCTCCATCTAGATGTTGCTCTGTTCTTTCTTACCAGAACTGTTCAGACGGAAAATGAAGTCTGCATTGTATTTGTGTTTGTTGCTTCTTGGACTCCAAGTCCAGGGCCAACATGGGTCCAACCTCAATGATGAACAGCAGGAAGAAAAAATACACCATTCCCCAGAAGACCATTCCCAGTCTGAAGATGAAAACTTGCCTCATGTCAAGATAGCCCCCAGCAATGCTGAGTTCGCATTTAGGTTTTACCAGCAGATCAGAGAGGAGGTGGGCAACAAGAACATTTTCTTCTCTCCTTTGAGTATCTCCACTGCCTTTGCAATGCTCTCCCTGGGAGCCAGATCAAACACGCTCAATCAGCTGCACAAAGGCCTTGCCTTTAACCTGACAGAGGTGGAGGAGCAGGAGATCCATGTGGGATTTCAGCGTGTCCTCCAGCTGCTGAACGACCCTCACCGAGAAGTCCAGTTGAGCATGGGCAATGCCCTTTTCGTAGACGATGAACTGAAACTGCTCCAAAAATTTTTGGATGATGTCACAAACTTTTATTATTCTGAAGGTATTTCTACTAGTTTCCGGAATTCTGCAGAGGCTATAAAGGAAATCAATAACTACATAGAAACAAAAACCCATGGGAAAATTGTTGATTTAGTCAAGACTCTTGATCCAGAAACCATGATGGTTCTAGTTAACTACATTTTCTTTAAAGGTGAGTGACAAACATGGGTAGCAGTTGTAGACATAAGCTCTGGAAGTCTTATCTAGATCTAAGAGATGTAACTTTTTTCACACTGTGAACCTATTCTATCATCTAACTTAAAATATGTCTTTCTACTTTTAAATGACATAAAGAAATATTTGAAAGCCAGGTATAAAGAATCTTTTTCTATAAAAGTAAAAGAAAAAAAGAAAGAATAAAACCCCAAACCTGTAGAAATACTGATCAATGTCATATCAATTTTAAGCCAGGTTCAGAGCTGAAAATATTCAGAAGGGATGAGCTTGAGAACTTATGATCATTTGTTGAAAGACACAGGTGTTTGGCTGTGCAGGACATGGTCAAACACAGATGACATTTGTATCAAAGGAATGAGTTTGGAGCCTGTATAGTGGGAGCCTGTAGAAGTTTTGCCATTGCCTTAGCAGCCAAAGGCTCGGGTCTTTTCCATAGAACCCTCAGCCTATATTTTTCTTGTGTGATTTTTATTAGAACCATCAAAATTATGTAAAGCTTATTTTCAGGGCCAAGGAACAAGCACCTTTAAACTGAGATAGTCTCAATGTTGCCTTTACAGTTCAAATACAGTATTTTAAACATCAACTAATGTGAGATGCCTTTATTAGTCTCTTCTTCAGTTTATTCAATTCTATACTCATTCCTTTGTCAAAAGGCTACTGGGAAAAACCTTTCAACAATTTGGCCACCAGAGACGATGACTTCATGTTGGATGCCAAGAATTCCGTTAAGGTCAAAATGATGCATCAAAGCAAAGCCTTTAATGTCCATAGAGATGAGAAGATGTCTTGCTGGGTAGTAGAAATCCCATACAAAGGAAATGCTGTTGCATTGTTTATTCTGCCTGATGAAGGGACAATGAAGCAGGTGGAGGATGTTTTGCTAAAAGAAACAGTATCTAACTGGATGCAATCACTTAAAAAAAGGTAATCTTTTTAATTGCTGCTTTGTTTAAATCTTGAAGAGGTCATAACTATTCATCCAGGCAAGATAAAGCTTAGGATGCCACAATGAGTTGCTAAGCACAGCTCCGAGGAACAAGCACTGCATAGTTTCTTTAACTCAGACAAGGTATTGGGTGATTTTGTACCCAAGGGGAACCCTCTCCTCAGCTCCCCCAGCCACAGCAGTGGGAGCGCTACCAGCTGTTAGGATCCTGCACAGGGGTACACTGCCCTCAGGAGCCTGCCTTGAGTAGGAAGAATCCAGTTCAAAAGAAAACACAATTGCTTTTTCTTGAGTCCGAATGATACTTTCCAGCCAGTCACTTTCATAGAACAGCACTCTGTCCCTGCACCACTGGTCAGACTGTGGCTGGTGGGACAGGTACCTCCATTTCTGCTTCTCTAACAAGGGATTTATCATTGTGTTAGAGAGCCAAGCCTTAACTCCATGGGTATTTGGGATGGGTGTATATCTGCAACAGCTATTTCATCAAAGGATCTTGCAATAATAAACTCAATTTTTTCATTTATTTTTGAAAAGAAAAATCTACCTGGACCTTCCAAAATTCTCCATCTCTGGCTCCTATGATATTAAGAGTCTGTTTGAGAAAATGGGTGTGACAGAGGTGTTCAGTGACCAGGCTGATCTCTCTGGAGTGGCAGAAAAAACTCGTCTGAAGGTTTCCAAAGTAAGTATGCAGAGATGGTAATCAAGATATTTGTCTGCCTTGCTTAAACGTGGGTTTTAACTCCACAAATAGGCTGATCCCACTTCTGGAGTATAGTCATGGCTCATTGATGGTAATAAAGGAAGGAGAAGGTTAGACATTAAATGGCTATTGTTGCTACAGTTTGATATTAAATTGTTTACTGCATAGCGATACTGCAATTCTCTTGAAAGTCTCTGTAGAAGAAAACAGACCTGGAAAGGATAACAGGAATAATTCCACAAAAAGCAAGTTTAAAATACTTAACGTATGATAAAAGTCGTATTTATGACATAAGTTTGGGAATAGTCATTCTTATCTTATATATACACCTTTCATTGCTGCATACCTGTGCAGCTCATCATTTCTGTGGAGAGATTTGTGGGACAGGGTTAGACCCATTTCACAAAAAGGAAACTGACACACAGATAAGCAAAGGGATTTCCCTGGTGTCCCAGGGGATATATGTCTTGTGTCATGAGGGATGTGATCCTTTCCCTCTATTCTGCGCTTGTGAGACCACCTCTGGAGTACTGCACATCCAGTTTGGGGCTTCCCAGTGCAAGGGAGATGTGGACATACTGGAGCAGAGCAAGTCCAGTAGAGGGTGAGCAGGATGACTACGTGACTGGAGCATGGGATGTATGAGGAGAGGCTGGAAGAAATGGAGTTGTTCAGCCAGGAGAAGGGAAGGTGAAGAGGGGTTCTTAGCGCTGGCTACAGATACCTATTAGAAAGGTGCAAAGAAGATGGACCAAGACTCTCTTACAGGTTCACAGTGATAGGACAAAAAACAACACACAGAAGATAGAAAACGGGAAATTCTCATCAGGTATTATGTAAAAAAATTCATCATAAGGGTGATCAAAAACTAGGATAGGTTACTTAGAGAGGCTATGACATTTCCGCCCTTGGAAATACTCAAATCTTGACTGGATGAGACTCTGAGCAACCATATCTTGTGCCAGAGTTGACGCAGTGTAGGGTGGTTGGTTGCACTGGATGACCTCTAGAGGTCCTTCCAACCTATGTTATTTAATGATTTTGTGATTCCTCACACTGAATAATACCTTGTTACATGTGTAAACACATGGATTACACATATGGGACAAGTGAATAGAAGAAGGGTAGCTTCCTCATGAGAGGAAATTTCAGATGCCTTCTGGACGATGAAGAAAAAACATGGAGAGCTAACCAAAGAAAATGAAATAAGATCATGTGAATTCAGGAATGCGAATTTGCTATACCTACCGGAGAAAGGCTTGTTAAATAAAATCATATCATGGACTGTGTTACAAAAAGAAGCCCTACAAAGCTTTTCACTATTATGTCTTTGTAGAAAAAACTTTTTTGCATACACAGAAATTGATGCAAAATGAAAACTTTCTTCTTCTGTGTTAAATACTAAGGACAAAATCTTACTCTGAGAAACAACAGAACAATAAACTTCCTCTATGCTGCTCAGTCTCTGCAAGCAGCCAAGTTTGACTCTGCCAGAGTGTTGACAAAAATTCTCCCTAAACTCCGACCAAATTTTGCTTGTCTTAGAAATGCTGGACATGAGTACCTTTTTCATAGCAGTTCCACATTCATTCTGTGCTTTCTTTTAAAAACTACCTTCTCAGTGTTAAATCAAGCAAGTTTGTCCCCAGATGCTTCTCACACCTCTGTACCTAGATTTTAATTTTTGCTTCCCTTGCAGGCAATTCACAAGGCCGTGGTGGATGTTAGTGAGAATGGCACAGAGGCTGCTGCAGTGACCGTGATAGAAGCAGTAGCAATGTCTGCACAGATTCCTCCTCCTCCTCACATCAGATTTAACAAGCCCTTTCTGATGATAATTGTTGACAAAACCACCCACGGCATCCTCTTCATGGGCAAAATTGTGAACCCAGCTGCCAAGGAAGACTAGGCCAGAACACTTGTACTCTCCAGTGCAGAGAAGAGAGCTTGGGCACATCCCAGGGACTTCTTTGCAAAAAAGGGCTAGAATTGATCCCCAATTAACAAATAAATCAATATTACTTGAAGTTATTCTTCACTTACAAACAAGCAGTTGGGGACAAGCATGAGTGGGCCGTGTTTACAAAATGACCCAGGCCAAACAGGCAGCTGTGGGATCTTCAGCTGACAAACATTTCCCTACCTCATTCACTCATCACTGGTGCCACAGTCGCTTGCAGGCAGATAAACCTTCCTACTCCTCGCTGAGAAACTCCGTATGTCTCCCATTTTCTGCATATCCAGTCCTCAGATCAGAAACCACAAATCTATCCCCTTCAGCTGAGAAACAATCCTTTCCCTCCCTCCCATTCCACTGGGAATCCCAGGAGAAATCTCCTTCATCTTTGCAGTTCTTCCAGGGGTCATTGGCCAAGAAGGAAACAGAAATGTTTCCTTCAGAAGGAAACATGTTAAACCTCTCCTAGATGGTGGATGCTCCTGGGTAAAGGATAATCTTTTGCCTTCCAGCTTGACAACTGCCTCCTATCAGCTCCAAGCCCATGATCCCATATCCATTCCTCATTAGTTGTTCCAGAGTAAGGGGACCAATTTTTCTAGCAGGGCAAAAATTTAGCTTCTGTGTCAGCAGCAGCTGTACATCATTGCACAAATGGTCATTCTAAGTGGTCTTGTACATGTACAGTAAAAACTGGGCTCCCTAGGATAGCTAGATGTGGCAAAAAACTGTCCTCTGGTTCCAGAAACTGGCAACAGCACCCTTGGAGGACATATCTCCATTATCCAAAAGCCATCTAATCATGTTGCTCTCCACCTGCTTCTGCAAGCTCATGCTGATGAATGCCTCCAAGAGATTTCTCACCATTAAACTCATGTTCAGGGTGCAGCAAGGTGACTCTGACACCTTCCTGAGCATTGAGTAGGCAGAAGCCGGTTTTTCCAGCAGTACAAAGTGAATGGAGAGCTGTGCTATAGCAGAATTATTTAGTTTACTGCCGATTAAAAATAGACTAAGATAGTAATAAACAAAAATGTAATTAAAAACACATTCCCCCCACCCCTCCCTTCTTCCCAGTTTCAGTGTCACTCCTAACTCCTTTACCTCCTCTTCTGAGCAACACGGGGGAAGGAGCAATGCGGGTATGGGGGTTGTGGTCAGTTTATAATGCTTTGGTTCTGCCATTCCTTCCTCCTCACTATCTTCCCCTGCTTCAGCATGGTATCTCTCCCACAGGTGACAGTCCTTCATGAACTGCTCCTGCATAGGATTTTCCTACAGGGGTACAGTCTATCAGGAACAGACTACTCCAGCATGAATTCCTCTCTATGGGGCCACAGGTCCTGCCAGGACCCTGCTCCAGCACAGGGTCTCCACAAGCTGCACCTTCTTTCAGGGCACATCCACTTACTCTGGTGCGAGGTCCTCCTCAGGCAGCCACTGTGCTCCACCACGGTCCTGCATGGGCTGCAGGGGGACAGCCTGCCTCACCATGGTCTTCTCGAGGGGCTGTAGGGGAATCTCTACTCCTGCACCTGGAGCACCTCCTCCCCTCCTTCATCACTGACCTGCATGTCTGTGGGGCTGCTTCCCTCACAGGTTTTTTCACTCAACCCTCTCACAGCTGACACACAGTGTTTTTCTCCTTTTCTTAAATACGCTTTCCTCTCTGTTAAGGGCTGATGGGCTCAGCTGTGTCCTGTTGGAGCCATGTGGAACCAGCTGGAAGTGGCCATGTCCAGCACAGGGCGGCCCCAGCCTCTCCTCACAGAGGCCACCCCACAGCCCCCTGCTGCCAGTACCTCTGCACAGACACCTGAGAGACAGAAACCCAATCCTAAGATAACATTAAGTTCACTAAGGGTAATGACATTTAATGGATGGGCAGAACACTTTGATGGTGCTAACAAGCTGTTGGGATCTGCTGTTAGGATCCCTTCCCAGTGCCATCTCATCATCAAGAACTGGTGGACCTCCATGTGCTTCACAAAGGCAGCGGAGCAAAGCAGCAGCACCTCCTCCCAGCATCTCCCGTCTCAGCTCTGCTTCCCCTTGGAGGAGGGACAGGAACCAAAACCTGAGAGGGCCTGAGGCTCCCTGCCGCTGCTGGAGGCTTTGGCTTCTGGGTAGGCTGGGTCAGAAATGCTGAAGGCTTCTGCTGTTGTGGCTTGGGTTGGTGTCCTCGTTTGAGTGGCACAGGATTAATTCCTCTTTCAGTAATTCTACTTTTCATTAAGGCTTTTCTAATGCTAGGGAAAACTGCATTTTTAGAAGACTCTAGTGTCTGAATTTGTGAAAATATTTGCTTTATAGCCAGCTATGGTATGTGGGTTTCAATGTCTCAGTATTTTTGAGCTCGCCAGGTGCAGGGACGAGGAAGAGCGAGACCCGGACACTCGACCCAAGCTGGTTAACAGGATTATTTCATACAATGAACGTCACATTCAATATAAATTAGAAAGTTTGCTAAGGAGTTTTTCTCTTCTGTGCTGGCTGCCATCCTGAGAACCCCTTGCCCCGGTGCCAGATCCCTGAGCCCTTCCATTCCTCCCCAAACCAGAGCACTCGCAGTGTCCCACATTGTCTGTCTCCTGCTGGGAGTGCACAGCTTCCTATAGGAACAACGGGATGAATATAATCCTTGTATATTTTATATTGGTATCGGGATCAATATTGTTTCTTTAGCATTAATGTTAATTATTTAGTGTTATTCTATTAAAACTATTTATATTTCAACCCTCGGGTTTCCTTCTTTTTTCCTGATTCCCCTTCCCGGGTGGGGAGGGGTCATCAGGTGATAGAATAATTGTCTAAATGACAATAAGTGGTTGTGTGTTCTTCAAACCATAACAGTTGGGAAAGCCCTGACAGATCATAAGGATGAGAGAAAACAGTAGAGTGCATATTTGCAGTGAGAGATAATAGGGCCTTTCATGTGGGCAAGCACAGACCTTTTCCCAGACCTACAGGCAAAAACCCCCAACCTTTAGTAAACCTATTCACACAGACCTAAAGATTTGCTTAATGCAAAATATTTTCTCTATAATCATCCCCTTGTCTCCAGATTTTAAAGAAAGAAAACCAGCAGCACTTGAAAAATGTTCTATGGAAAATCTTAGTCAGCTACACCTGTCTAACTCATTTTCTCTCTCAGGAAAATAAAATCAATTGTTTCAGCAGTGCTTGAAGGGGCAAACCTCTGCTGCTGGAGCCAAGCCAAGGATTTCAGCTCCGCTGCCAAAACAGGGCTGCCAAACGACGAGTCTTTTTGTCCACATCTACTAATACAGCTTGCACAGTCATTGCTCCCCTGCTTTGGGAGTGGTGAGGTTTAGGTGAGCAGTTTACTGTGCGCTACTTGGGACACGTTAGAGGGAAGGCAAGAACAGGAGTAAATAGGAAACTGTTCATATTACCTCATTTCTTCCCTCCCGTTCTGCCCAATTCTGGAAAATGAAAACCAGGAACAACGTCAGTCTTTTTGTTTACTTGCAAATATTAGATAACTGAAATAGAAACATTTGTAAAAATTCGTGATTATCTTCTTGTCAGAACTGTGAGATTTTTCTTATGGAAAATAGTACCAGTGCACTTAGTGCCCTATGGGTTAAAAGCAGTTGTTGGAGGGCGGAAAAATTATTTCAGCTGAGAGGATAGTTCCCAGCTATGCTTTTGTAGCTTCCCTACAATTGCAAATAAGAACAACTACTCAAAAAAGTTTTAAAAGGCAGGCCAGTGATTTCTCAAATAAGCAGTTAAGTTCAAAGACTTTGTTCAAGATTTATATGGGTTTTGGAAAAGGGCTTAAAGAGTTGGAAGAGAGCGGGAGTGTTGAGCTGATTTGCTCAGGAATTTTAGCTCCATGGTGGAACTAGGGGGAGTATGGCAAGAACATGATGATTTAACAGAAAAAGTGAAAACTTTACAGATGTTCAGAAAGCCTGCCATAAACCCAAAGACAAAACACTGGGCCAGCTGTAGATACCCTGAATCAGCTCTGGCTGAAACTGAAATTCTACCAAGAGGAAAACATATCACCCTGGGTCAAGGTAACACCAGCAAACTGCAGAGCCTTCACTTTTTTGGAAGCAACATGGAAAGAAGAGGGGTGGGAGAGTAAAATGTCTCTGAAGAGGACAAGGAACCCTTGGCGACACTTCAACATCCTTATGCTCCTCACACTTAAGACATACTGACCCGAAGGAGAGAAAACTTGGAGCCAGCACATGGAATAGACTGCCGATGTGCTGAGCCACTGTGTTATCAGGGGATAACTAGCCTTGCCTCATCCTCCACCAACACAGTACCTGCACGTAATTAGCTAACAAACAAGGATATGGATTTTGATCCTTCATGACTTCCCTTGTTAACTGAAACAGTAGCATCTCCCCCTACCATAGAGGAATATTGGGCATGCAGGATCTGTAAGCACAATGAGGGGTAAAACCAGACTGCATTAACTTTCCAAGGTTTTACCTCCATTTTGCACAGATCTTAACAGATGGGTCTCTCTGTGCCTTCATTAATCACCTATCTCTTCTACTTCAGGTGTCAAGGCCCTCTCTGAGAAAACCGGCATTACCGAAGTGCTCAGAGACAGCAGTGCTGTTGCTGGAGTCACGGGGAGCCTGACCGGGCACTGCCTGCAGTCAGCCGTAAGTGGGGATGGAGATTATGTGAGCAGTGGTTATGTTTCGTATTTCCAAACAGTCTGACCTGACATCCAGCAAAATTAAGGTTTACGAGCAGTAATAGGGAATGTTGTAGGCGGCAAACTGGCATATTTGAAAAGTAACATGTTGCACTTCAAAGTTATTGTGAACTCTCTCAATTTCTCTGAAATGCACCCATTGAAATAATAACCCTAAATAACCACCAAATCAGAAAGGGTCAGAAAAAGAACCCATGATTTTCCCTTGGCTAACATAAAATTGTATGTTACAAAAGTACTACAACAGCTTGTTACGTTGGAGTCTTTTTCTGTCCTAGGCCTTTTCAAGTGCCCCTTTTCTGTTGGGTTACAGTACCTCTCACTTTACTAAGGTATTGCCTTTACAACTGCCTTGCAAGGAAAGGAATGCATCTGGGGATCTCAGGTCCGCGTGGCTTAAAAGACTGTGGAGAAGGCCAACGCACTCAGCTTCCTTGCTTGGAGAACCAGGCACTGGGAGCCCTCTTGACATGGAGCTCCTTGGTGGTTGGGAATTTGAGAAAAGAATTTCTCACGAGCCCTTGGGAAAAATGCTGGCTTAGCCAATAGCGATTATATGCACAGTCAAGTGGATTTTCTTGCCAGCTATATTTCTTTAAAGATGTGGCAGTGCAGGCAATGCTGGGGCAGCTTGTAATGAAGGGGCACTGTCAGGTTTTTAGTCTTTTAAAACTGTAACTATCACTAGCTCTGTTAATGTTTTCCATGAAACTTGTTACTCCTTATTCGTCAATCTGTGAGTCTTTAGGCAAGTGCATCACTTTTACGTGAAAATTTTGCATGCCTACATGCTGTGTGGAAGTCAATGGGAGCTGTAGATATGTATCGATGGTCTGTACTGCACGTGGGATTGATTTTAAGCATTTAAATATGGCACTGAAGAAGGAAACAGAAATCCACAACTTCAGTTTAACTTAGGAACACAGACATCCTTTCCAAACCTCTGCATTGTCTGTGACACTCACTGCATGCACAGTGCCTTTTCACCACTCTTTTTTCAACGCTCAGTCAAGGACAAAGTGCCCAAAACTGAGCACTATCTGTTCTGTTCTGTGAGGGAGAGACTGCAACCCTGGACATTCACCTTAAGACCTAAAAAAATCAACAGCTGAAGTGTTGTGACCGTTCAGAAAGTGGTCAAGCTGACCCTGACGAAGCAGTTCACGTAGAAGAAACAGGTGCCTCCCCGAAACAGCAGCTGGCATTAGACCAAGCTTGAGACGCTGGCTCCCCGAATGTTCCTGCTCCCGCATCTACAGCCCTTCTGAGGTCCATGTTTGCACATGGATTGGAAAGGGAGAAAGCAGCATCAGGATTCGTTCTCCCTGGTAGGATCTATTTTGAACATTTTAATTTCCCATCTTGCAGACTGCTTGGTGTCAGGATTTTTGGTAGTCCATAAGGGTTTTAGGTGGGGGATGAGTTGTGTGAAAGTCTCGTAACTTTTAAATTAGTTGGATGACATCAACAATTCTAAACTCAAAAAACGTATCTTAAACAAAAACTTTAATGCCTGTTGCTTTCCCATCTAGGTCCCTATCTCTTGCATTCCCTGTGCTATTACAGAAGGAAAGTAAATTAGATATAAGCTAAACATGAGCCAGCTCTCTGGCTCAGCCATTGAGCCACATGTTGTAAGGGTTCAGGGTAAGAATTCTCAGTTGCACCAAGGAAATAGAGGGTTTATTCATTTCTATATGTTTCTGAATATGAAACAGTTTGTTCTGGAACTGGTCTGAAACATATGCAAGGGCCTCAGCATAACAACAGAAAAAAATTAGAAAAACAATTTAGAAAATGAGCTTTCCTAAAACTGCAGATTTAAAGAAAAACAGTTTCCATTCATTTCACATTTGCCTTTCATCAGGAATATTACTAGCTAATAAAACTTTCAGTGTACCTGTAATTATGGGTACTGCTTGGTGAACCCAGCCATCTGGTTACAAGGTAGATATGCCATTGCAGAAATAATATTTCTGTAGTCAAAAAAAATTAAATAATGATCTAAATAGAGATTCATTAGATATTTCCCAATGATTTCTCTTTTGCTTCTTTAAGCTTCATTTTCCACTGTTTCTCAAAAGCCTCATGAACAAAGAATTTCATTATAAAATGACCCGGGATCATGTTTGGTTTTTCCTCATGGCAAAATATCAGTTAAAGCCCAAATGAGGACCAAACTGAGTAAAAATTATAGTGAGCCCCATGAGCACTGAGTGGCTGCCTGCCTGGGTGGTGAAATCCCATAGACATAGTAAATCTCTTGTTGTTTATTTTACAGAAATGAAAACGAAAGAGGCAGAAGGCCCATTGGAATGAAATGCTATATAAACACAGAAAAAAAATTCATTGCAGTACAAATTTTTATCAGTTGCTATGTTTACATACACTTGAGGCCAGAACAGGCCAGAACCTATGCCTCGACAATGCAAGTGTAGTCTGGTCTCTCGCTTTTCATACAATACTAAGGGGACAATGCATTTCTCGCTCTCCTTGGAAAAAAAGCCTTTTGCCTCAACAGGTCTGCTTTCCGAGCCCTCTTGCCTCTAAAGGTCTATTCTGCAAGGGACAAGTGCTCCTCCCCTAGTTTTGCTCGGAGGTGGATGGCGTATAAGGGATGGAGGTTTTTACTTCCCAGGATATTCCTCCCCACGTCCTGCAACGTCAAAGGTTTGCAATTCCCTCACAGGTGATAACCTCAGCATCTTGCGCAGCTGGTGGGAAGGGGCAGGGGGAATCATTCCTTTGGCATTTTCCCCAGAGCAGTCATGTTGAAGGGGCCATCATTCCCCAACTAAAGTAAGACCATTTCCCTCTCTTCATGCTGGATCAGAACCTGCTAAATCCTACTCCAGTATGCCAAACTAAAAATTGCCCTACTTAGCTCCTTCGACACTATAAGGAGTATTCTGTTGATGAAATAGTAGTGTTTGGGGGTTCTATCTTCAAGAGAGACTTTTAAGGAGTAATTACAGAAATTATCTTAATATAGGTTTGTGGATCAGTAGACAGGGAGTGAAAAATAAAGTATTTGTCTGGCAATACAAATGGAAATTATCATAAAGGGTGAATCAGAAATGTGAGTTCACCTCTTCATAATGAGTGGGAGACAATAGAAAAGATGCAGAGAGTTTGCAAAGAGCTTGGAACCAAGAGAAGCAATTATCAATGCAGTAATAGCAAAGAAAAGCCAGTGAAAGCTTCAAAGGGTCAAAGCCATGGGTCTGGGTGGGACAAATATATATTTGTGAAACCCAGAGAAAAGAAATGTGTGCCCCTCACATTCTGTTTATTTACTCATTTTTACAACAGCCAGGCTGCTGGCTCCAAGTGGCATTGCCAGCTCAGGCCCCTGCTGGGTTAACACAGGCACACAGAGAGTATAAAACCAGTGAGCACATTAACATGGTGGTCAGATTGGAAACCACAAAGGCTCTGCGAAGGTAGACACTGACCCAAGCACAATTTAGGTCAGATTTTTACTACAGCTGAATTCACAATTATTCACGCACACGAACAACCGATTTCCCACTCACATACTGAGCTCACGGTGATTAACAACTCCATGTTCTTCTGAGTATCTAATATAAAGCTCTTTACAATGACCTGTGTTCTTAATGAGTAAGTACCATCCTGGCTAACAGTTAACATGCCTCCTCCTCCTCTGGGCTGGTCTTCCTGGACTAGACTCCAAGAGTTTTTACCAAACCTTGCACATAGTGTTACTTTCTGTGAACTCTGGGCTGTTTCATTAAACTCTTCATCACACTGAGCCCTATGTGATATAAAGATCAAAATTCACAGGCAGACTAAGTGACCAGCAATATTCAGGGTATTGAACATCTTCATTCATTAATTTACCATGTGAAGGCTTCTTACATAGCCTTAGCGAAGGACATCTCATATTGCTAACTTTGGTCTAAAGGCTTAATTAATCCTAAAGCCATAAACTAGTAAAAGTTGCTCAAACACTCAGATAAGAAAGAAACTATGATTTGGTATTTGTGATCAGCTTAGTGTCTGTCATGATGTTTATTCAAAGAACAACATAAAATATAGGTGAATTCTACTTTGACTGTAATTATGATTTTAGTTAATCTTAAAATTTCTCTAGATTTTGAAATGTAACTGTTTGGGAGGTAAATCATTTACATTCTTTGACTGAAATATTATCTCTTTCTAGCAACCAGACACAGAAAAGGGAATAAAAGTGACACTTAGCTTCAAAGGAAGAGGTTGATTTTTCAAGCATGAGATGTAGTTTGGAAAAGATGTCTCTGGAAGAAATGTTGCATCGGTCACATGCAACAAGCACTATAACTTGTCAGAATTTCCAGGATTTATGAAGAAGACAGCTTTACTCAGTATGTCTGAATTTGGACCCATGCTGCTGTTGGCTTTCCTCTGAAGACAGCATCAGAAAAGCAGGGGAAGGAGAGTATTTGCTACAGCCTACCAGCCTCTGTCCAAGAGAAGCTGCGTGAAAATTCCATCCCCCTTCGTTTCTGGCATGAACCTTAGGAGATGGTAAAAAACAGCGGAGCCATTGGAACCCCAGAGTGCTCAGCACGTGCTGGTTCTGCTCTCTTGTGCTGGATGCTTCAGGGATTTATCTGCGTCCAGAAGAGCAATGTCACTGCTTGCTCTGCACCTACTGTAATAACTTTATTTGCTCTGTTTAATGTATAACACTATGCTCACTATTTAAGCCTATTCAAACAATATATAAACAGTGCAAAAAGCTGTACAGGTCAGATGACTATGATGAGGTCCTTCTGAAAGTGCCGTGGATACCGTTAGATTCTAGTAGCTAGGGACATTAAACTCACATTAGCTATCTGCGTCATGGATTAACTCATGCATTAGATTAATTCATTCATCTACAGCTCACTATGGCAATGACAATCTACCCTATACCAAAAAGTTCTTTAGCCAGCTAAGAAGGTGGATGAGGTATTTACTGCTGTGAAAAATATTTTTGAATGAAACTTTTAAAGAAACAGCAATGGGGTAAACATGGATCACTGAGCACAAATTATAGAAAGCTGCAGGATTTTTAGGAAGGACTAGTTGTCATCGTTAGTAGATAACTAGGGTATCTATTTCTTTGGTCCAGAGACGACGGCGCCCTGTACTTCAGCACATGGAGCCTGTCAGAGCACAGGCCTCGCAGCGAGGAATAGATCCTGGGGGGGTCTCGTAGCAGAAAACCTGCAGAGAGAATCAGGAAACTCAAAAGCAAATCTGCAGCTTTATGTGAATGGACCCCAAAGCAGACATCCTATCTCTGGCTGTTGGAGGGGCCGGAGGGGAGCGGTCTGAGGGGCATGAAGGGACTGGTGCCAATGCGGAGAATGAATACTGGGGTCTGTTCTGTGGAGGTGACTGAGAGGTGGGGAGGGACTGGGGGAAGAGGGAGGGTAGGGTAAACAGACCAATAAAAAGATAAGAAAGAAATGGTGATGAAAGCATGCTGAAGATGACAACATGGGGCAACAGCAGGACTTGACCATTTGGAAAATTCACAGGCAGATTCTCATATCCGATGTTACTTACATTACTTAGAGAAGGGAATGGTCCCAGAAGAAAGTGAACACAGTAATTTTGGGGGTGTGCTGCTGACCAGGTGCCATGTTGCAGCCTGATGTCAGCCCCCATTTCACCACCACAGCGAACAGAAAGAGTGATGTTCTCAAATGAAGGTGGGGCCAGCATGAGAACCTGGCTCACCCCAAGTAGCCCCAGGAACACTAATTTTGTATTACATTCTAAAACCAGTCCTCAGCAGAGGCAGGTGACAAGGTCATTTTCTTCTGTCCTTTGAGCCTCTCCATGGTCTTTGCAATGCTCTCACAAGGACCAAAATGGCCGCATGGAGTCAGCTACACAAAGATTGGAGCAGCAAGAGATCCATGAGGATTTCAGTGTTTACTCCAGCTACTGAATGACTGCAATAGCAGTAGATGACCAAGCATCACTGCTCCAGAAGCTTCTGGATGATGCCCAGAGGCTGCATGATGCTAACACTATCTCTAGAAACTTTCAGAAAACTTCTGAGGCTGAAAGTCCGTGATTACCTAGAGATTAAAGGGGGAAAAAAAAAAAAAAGGGAAAATTGTGAAAGAGAAGTGAGATGGAAACGTTTAAATGAAGGAGATGCTTTGCCACTTCTGAGACCACGTAACCCTTCCCAGGAAGACCATCTAACACTGCAGGGGCAGCTCAGGCAAGGGAGGAGAGAGTTTCACCCCATGGGACACCTTCCTAAGGTTTCTACTACAGCTGAGGACTCCTACCACAGTCCAGCTTTCACTCACTACCTACCTAAACACACACAGATGCACACACTGTTGTTCTTAATACCTCCATGTTTTTACATTTTTATTGTGTTCAGACCCACCAGCCAAATCAATCTTCCTTCTGACCACATCTCTCAGATCCCTTCTTCTGTCTAGTTCAGAAGTATCCATCCTAAAGCCCAATACTCTTCCGGATGAAAAAGGAAAGCTCCTTAGCAATTTCTGCACTTTTCTGGAAGAATTTTGCCTCTATACATTCACTTTCCACTGTTTCAATTTCTTTCCTCATATACCATCTGAATTTGGGATAACTAGCTGAGACGAATTGCGAGCATACAGCACACATGGCTGTATATATACTCATGATACATACAGGACACTGCCACGACAAAAGTCTCAAGAGATTCTACGATTGTGCATGAGACACTACTAGTAGCTGCTTCCTTTGCTATTGTTAACTGAACATCTATAAGTGGCTTTCCACTTTGGGTGACTCCACATAACACTTCTGCTGCGGTAATATTACCTGTGTTTGGACACAGAGTCATTCAATCTGAGATAATCACCTTTACCTAAGGCAGTTCCTATTGCCAACACCTGTGCTATGGTGTGCTGACTGCTCAAAACACGCATGGAAGGTCTGGGTAGCTAATCTGCAAATATTAAAGAACAGAGAGAAAGTATGAAAGAACAGGGAGAGCCCTCACTGGCGTCACAATGTGCTGGAGCAAACACATGGAAATTCCTGTTGGAGTTCAAGGTGAAAAGGTTGACTTTGCAGTACCCTCAATAGTTGTAAATGGTACTGGGATGTCGCACTTAGCGATTATTCCTTATGTATTGAACTTCTGGCAGGGGATAGAGTCAGGGTGTGGAAACGGCACTTACAGGAGGAAGAGGGTTTTGTAACAGAGGCAGTTGTGTGACCCCAAGACAGTGCAATGTGGTCACCTCAGAATGGCTGGGAGTCCAAGAATTAGGAAACTCCTCAGGGAAACAAGCTCTTCTCTTATACAGAACCAGGAATGAAAGGGAAACTAGGTCCTCCCAACAGATTCTAGTGCAGGTTTCATTTCATTTTCAGTTCATTTACTTATTCCAAACATTTGTTATTAAACATTTCAGATAACAGTTACTTCAGAGTCAATGAAGGACACCCTTGCCAAGTGTCGATGATCTACCACTCTGAACAACAGCTCACTAAAAGCACCTGCTTTCAATTCTGAAATCCTTGTGGTCCACCACCCTTGATTTAAGAGAGGGGAAAAAAACCAAAACAAAACAAAACAAAAGGCTGTCCTCAGCCTTTCTCTGCACTGTCTGTGCTACTAAAATTGAATTTGCCCATTTTCTTTCAGTGGAAAAGATCCACCAGCTACTGCCCATCACCTCTTCTCATCTTTCTCCTTGCTCCTGCATGGACTGACAGGTGCAGCAGCACGGGGAATAGGGATGCACAGCAGCCACTGCAGGTATCCATCCACTGAGATGCTCTAGACAATGTTACTGTCTGTAACTCAGTCCCTGCCCCTCATGGTTTGCTTTATGCATAGGCAAAAATAGGAAACAGTAGAGGATGGCTAAATAGCATCACCATAGCATCCATGCTGCCATCTGTACCGATCATGATAAATGCCTGGCCACTTTTCATTTTCTTTGGCTATTGAGTTGCCGGGTAAGAAGGCACCAGGGGTCCTACATACTTTTACCATAAGGGCAAGGCAGCACTGCATGAACTACAGTCCCACTGGTCCTTCTCTCTCTCTATTGCTCCCAACTCAGCAACTGCAGGAACACTACCAGCTGGTCATGACTAGGGAGGAGTTTGGATCTTTAACAGTGTGTTATGTTTCAGGTCTAAGGACAAAACACGCTATAAATGGTATTCTTTAGACACCTGCAGATTCCACATTGCAGTTCATCGTCTCATGGGCTATCTGTGGTTTCTTGTTGGTTTTCTTCCACTTCTATTTTACTGGAAATTTCCCTTCTTGATCCTGACCATAGCCACAGCCTTCTTCCTGCACTCTTTTTGAAAATGTAAATTCAATTTATTTAGCAAATAATTACACGTTTCAACTTGCTAGATCACCCTCCTCTGCTTACACTACCTGAGTCCAAAAGATGCAGGGGCTCCTCTGACTGACTGAGGTGATTTGATCTCCATCTCAGACCTGGGACCAGCTGCTCTCTCACACCTATCAATATCCTTAAACACACCTGAAGAAAGTAGAAAAAAAAACAAAACTCAATCAGCTTTCTTAGGAGCAACACTATTAATAATACTTCATAGCAATTGATTACCAGAATTTTTCATGCATCGTTTGTGTAGTCTATTCCTTGTGTTTTCATGGCTTTCAGGAGTTTCAGTCACCAGAAGCAGGACTCGGCTGCTGCTGAAGTGAGCGTGCGTGGGATGGGTGCCTTTCCCCTTGGAGGCAGGTTGGTGCCTGTTTATAGTTTTCCACACCCCTCCCTCATCCCCAGATCTGCCCCCAAGTGAGTGAAACACCATGCCAGAGCAGTGCTAGCAACCAGTTTCTAATTTGCCCTTTGAATGAAAAACAGCGTCAGAAAACCACTTTTCATTTTATCAGTAAATGAGCTGAAAGGTTCTTCAAGTGATCATCATGTTTTGTTTGACCCCAGCTGAAAAGCTGCGCATTACTGAGCTGGGGGAGGCATTATAAGAGTCAGATAAAATTTGAAAGAAGCTTTTTAAAGTACTTTTCCATTTCAGAAACTGTCATTTTTTTCATCTAAAAAGTATTTGGAGAGAAACTATTCAGCAGATTCAGCAAAAGCTTCAGGAGTTGCTCTGGGCAACCCAACCCAACATGTCTGGATAAAGACGAGTTTTGACAGGAGGATTTCACCCTGTCAGAGGCTCTTCCCTCTTTACCACGCAGCTGACCTCCCCCTAAGTAGACAGTCCCTCAGCATTTGTGAAAAAAGAAACACAGGCAATATCTACATTGTTAGCTGTTCCTCAGGAATGATGATCTGTTTCTGGTCTGGTTAATATTTGTGATATAATCTGGGTTTATAACACTGTTCAGCAGCTGAAGGAGTATGAAGAACAGGACAGACCCAAAGAGCTCTGCTGCTCTGACCTTCCCTCTGTGCATTGGAAATAATTGACTACGGCAGGAATAAATGTCTCCAACAAACAGCCAGATTTAGAAATGGCTACCGTGCACCAGATCTTTCACCAACTGAAACCTTCAGGGGCCCAAAGGGACCACCAGTAGTGACGCCCAGCGGGTTTTTTAAGCTTGCCATCCTAGTCACCTCCATGGCCACAATCTCGCAACAGCTGGTTGAGCTTCTGAGATGCCATAAAGAAAGGTAGAAAGTATAAACCCAGGAGGCTGAATAAAACCATACAACTCTTCTCAATATAAACAAAACAAGGTTAACAAAGAAAACAGGAATAAAAACGCATTTTTACTGATTAAGAGATATTTCAGGCCATTTCTCTTCACCAAAAGACATAGGGTAACTCTTGCCTGCTAATATCAGTGCACACTGGGCACTCTTTGGCCAGATTGTGCTGGATGTACCTCTGTATGCCCAGGTTACTCGTGGTGATGGTCAAGACCAGCTGGGTCTGTTTGCTATATGTCTGTGATCACTATCTTGTAAATAGTAGCAAACAAAATACAATCAATGTCAGTTAAAACCCGAGCTAAATCAATGCTGAATTTGCACAACTGTCTGTTTAGGTATTAGGAAACACAGAAGTTAATGTGGCACTGACAAACGTGTCTCAAGACCCCCCATGCAGATATCTTTACACTTGCTTCTGGGAAGGCACCATGTTTTTACCTTGAAAAATCGCTGGATTTTGCTTATCTCAAGTATATGAATATCTCTGGTTGGAAGTGAGGCTGAGTTCTTGGAGTGAAGTTTTTTTTTCCTGCTTGTATCCATAGAACTTAGAGTCAAAACTTAAGAGTCATGCTGGAAAGACAAAACTCATGGGTTGCAGAGGAAGCTGATAAAATGGCAGAGGAATATAGAGATGGCAGGATAAGCTGAATAGAAATGTAAGAAGCACTTTTCCCCAGGCGTAGGAAGGCAACCAGACAAAAGCAAAAAGCTTCACTAGAGGAAGGTGAATTCCTTCTATCCCACACAGGACCAGAGAAAATATGGGAAAACCCCAGTATCAATACAGGCTGGGGGATGAAGGGATTGAGAGCAGCCCTGCTGAGGACTTGGGGGTACTGCTGGATGAAAAGCTGGGCATGAGCTGACAATGTCTGCTCGCAGCCCAAAAGGCCAACTGTATCCTGGGCTGCATCAAAAGAAACGTGGCCAGCAGGTCCAGGGAGGTGATTCTGCTCTGGTGAGAGCCCACATGGAGTACTGCGTCCAGCTCTGGGGCCCACAACATAAGAAGAACATGAACCTGTTGGAGGGAGTCCAGAGGAGGGTCACAAAAATGATCAGAGAGCTGGAGCACCTCTGCTATGAAGACAGGGAGAGTTGGGGTTGTTCAGCCTGGAGAAGAGAAGGCTCCAGGGAGACCTTATTATGGTCTTTCAATACTTAAAGCGGGCCTACAGGAAAGATGGGGATAAATTTTTTACAAGGTCATGTAGTGATAGGACAAGGGGTAACAGCTTCAAACTGGAAGAGGGGAGATTTGGAGTAGCTATAAGGAAGAAATTGTTTACAGTAAGGGTGAGGAAACATTCAAGGTTAGGTTCGACAGGGCTCTGAGCAACCTGATCTAGTTGAACATGTCCCTGCTCATTGCAGGAGAGTTTGGACTAGATGACCTTTAAAGGTCCCTTCCAACCCAAACTATTCTATGATTCTATAAAAGCAACATCATGTCGGTAGCAAACTCACTCCCCCTCCTGGTCTCTTCGACCTGCAACAAGGCGCAAGCTCAAAAACTCCGGTCTCTGTAATGCTCCTTGACTTCATGGAAGCCTTCACTGCTACCATGCCTCCTGCTCAGGAGGCATGAGGCCTTGGGTGTGGGTGATCACCACAAAGATACAGACCAGCCTGACAACGCACACTGTGTAAATCAAATGACAATATTTTCTGAAACATTTTCTTCTCCCCATCAGCACTTCCTGTGCTTTTGCAGTGGTAGTGCTAGTGTTGGGTAAGAGATCTGCCACGCTAAACTGAACACCAAAAGGCTTTTTCTTTAATTTGCCAGAGAGCTGAGGAAAAGGAGACAGGCAAAAGCCATCTCATTAAGATGCTAAATTATTCATAAAATGTTCTCATTAAATTAAATATGGGAAATGTCATGTTCACAGATAAATGGCTGCAGCTGCTACAGATGTGAAAGATGTTTATTAAGCAGATGCTTTCTCTAGTGACCTTTGGCACTTCACCAAAACTGAACAGCAGATCAGTAACCACAAAAAGCAGAAAACACATGAGGAAATCACTGATGAAGCCAAAGGTTTTGACCCCATAGACAAAGCAATAATTCTTGTCAACAACATTTCTCTCAGTTGTAGGAAGAACAATGCAAGAAGAGTAGGTGCAGTCCTGCCAGGTCTCACTCACAGATGTCACCCAGCTCTCCCAGGCTCGTGCCCAGCCACCCCTGAGGTGCTAGGCAGGTCCTGGGGGCCCTGTGTGATGCTGCTCCCCACCCAGCAGCATGTGCTGTGAGCGAGGACTCCAGCTCAGCGACATCTTGGAGGAAAGCACCGTCTTCTGAGAGTTTGTGGCCCCTCCTGACCCAGCACTTGGAGTCTCTTATGTAGAGCCATAAAAATGCTGAGAGCTCTCTAAACCACAAAGTGTGGTGCAATATACACTCCAGAGACATCAGCCTGTACCTTTTCAGAGATGCAGGATGCAGATTTTAGCTGCAATGTAGTGAATACTGACAAGCATTTATGAACACGAGTGCAGTCACTGTTTCTCTGAGAAGTGTAGATCTACAGCACATGTTTGTGAGAAAACATATAGAAATTCGATATCTTGGCCATTTTTTTCCCTATCATTTGCAGCAACAATAGCATTAAGGGTAGCTCTAAAAGATCTTAATTTGCAGACATACAAGTGTAAATACAATGGGTATATGGTTCTGAGCTCTATCAATGCTATGAATACAGGTAATCCACCTGAAAGCTTTGGAAAAGCCTAAAGACTGTCAAATTCCTAATGCTACTCTCAACTCTAAAAGTTTTCACATTTGCCTAAAGATGTTTGAAGCAGGAAGGTTTTTCCCAAGGAAGAGTAAGTGGAGTTCTAGTCACTGTTCACCTATTGAAAAGCAATTTGGTGCAAACAAGGTTGTAACTAACTTGTAAAGGCATAATTATGCTGTTTTAAAATTGTTGAGAAATTCATTGAAGAGTTATTGAAGATACCTGCACAGCAAGACCCAGCAGGGGATTATCACCAAGGGCTTCCCAAAAGAATTCATAATTCACAATCACCATGGAGATTTTAAAGCTGTATTGCATACATCTGATAGAATTATATTGTTACATAATATACCTGTAATAGTAGACAGTATATAACATGTACTACAAATAACTACTGATGTCCCAGTCAGTACTTCTGGTCAGAAGGAGGAATGTAGAACAAATACAAAGGTAATGGCAAAATATTATTTAAATATGATAAAGAAGATCATTATAAACTGTAGCTGTTTAATTTTTTTTTCAGAATTCCCCAATATTTCTCATTCTGCAAAAAATATGCCACAATGGAAAAGCCCCAGTAGAAAAACAGCATTCGCACTTGTGTCATCCTCCCAAATACAATAGTGCAATCTCCAAATATAGTCCAGATGCTGATAAAAATACCAGGGGACAAGTGAAAAAGATTTAAGTTGAAGCAATCTTTTCAGCAAAACCAATATCATTAAGTCAAAATGTATGTTTTTAATGGCTACGGGTATAAGCTGGCAGAGATTTCACTCAGGAAAATCAAAACAAAATGTTTTCTCCGGAATCAGCTGGCAGCATGTTTCTGCATCCATTTGACAAAGTGCAGAGCATCCTGTGAGCTGTGGTACCCAGATGAGCTCTTGCACTCCCGGCACTCCGCTGCCAGGGCAGAGCAGCTTCCCTTGGCCCTTCCTGAGGCTGGGTTGTCTCTGGGCATCAGGACACACCGCAGACTAGCCCAAACATGGATGGGGAGTAGGGCCTCCCCAGTGAGCCATGAACAGCTCACACTGCAATGAAGACTTGCTTGGTCTGTGCAAAGCGAAACTCAATGCCCTATTCTGGGAAAGATGAAACGGCTTTTTTTTCAGTACATACTGCTGACACAAAATATACATTTCCTGACTCTTCTTTCAGTTTTCATTCTAGTGAGAAAGTGTGAAAAGCTGACGTTTTGTTCTCTTTGGAGAATAAGACAAACATCTAAACAGTGAAAACATAAGCTTTTCTCTTCTGTCCTCACTTGCTAGAAGCCAACTGGAGAAAAGCTTTGGTGAACTCCCTGAGGAAGAGGAATTTCCTGCAGATCATCAAATATGTCTCCAGGAGGACATTGCATTATGAACACCCTGGGCGAGAGTGATCAGCTCTGGGCCTGCCTCTCAGCCCCTGCGGTTATCTTCCCTTGGAAACGCCAACAGGATTTTCACCCAACCTGATAAAGCACAAATGAAGAGAGGGGACAGAAGATAAACTGCCAGAAGAAATTCTGAACCATGGGGAAAAACAACTTCACAAGTAACCCTTCAGCTGCTCCTTTCTCCGTGGGCATTTTAGATGGGGATAAAGCACTGAATTACACACCATAATTTACTTTTTCCTTGACTGAAGGACTAAGCAATAAACAAAAAAACAGTTAGAAATATGGGATACCTTTAGGGCAGGAATAACAGGCTCCGTGGACACCCGAGCCTTTGGGCTGGAGCTGGCTCCCCTCTGGGTGAAGCTGGACAGGGCGATGCCTTTCAGGACTTCCCAGCATGTCTGCTCAGTGCTGGAAGACACCTGGTCCAAAAGGAAAATCTCCTGAAACAAGTCTAGTGGAGACAGTGTGTCCTCAGCACCAACTGGGTTGCCACCCAGCCGTAAAATAGGTCTGTATTAATTTTGTGCTTATGAAAGAAAAAAGATGAAATAAGGCAAAAACGGTTTTGACAAACCTGTGTTTCCTCTTTTTGAATGCTATAGATCATCCAGTTCACCTCCTTCCCAGAGAGATTTCTCTTTTTTATTTACCACTTATGTACTAGGCAAAGTCTTATGCACCATGGGTAAATGGAATAGATACTAATGTTCAGTCATCAATCATTGTTGATTGATCAGTCATGTTGGGTGGTGGTAATTAGCTCCTTCTCAAACTGGCAACCTGTCACAAGTGAGGTCCCTCAGAGATGAATATTGGGCCCAACACTGTTTAACATCTTCATAAATGATCTGGATGGTGGGACCAAGTGTACCCTGATGAAGTGTGTTGATGATACCAAACTCAGCGGGGAAGTTGAAGGGAGAGTCACCCTGCAGGAAGACCTGAGAGTGAGCTACCAAAAACCTTATGAAGTTCAACACAGACAAGTGTAAGGTCTTGCACCTGGGAAAACATAATCCAGGGGTGCAGCACAGGCTTGGATCCAACTGGCTGGGGAGCAGATCTGTGGAAAGGGACTTGAGGGTCCTGGTGGACAACATGGTCAATATGAGTGAACAGTGTGCTGCTGTGGCAAAGAAAGCCAACTGGATGCTATGTCACATCAACAAGGGCATCGCTAGCAGAGATAAAGAAATCATTATCTCACTCTACTTGGCGCTTGTCAGGCCACACCTGGAATGCTGTGTTCAGTTTTGGTCCCTACTATACAAAAAAAGAGATTTGGACAGGTCCAGAGAAAGGCCACTTGTGACCGATCTCCATCTGGACATTGAGCCATTGACCACTAGCCTCTGGATGCGACCATCCAACCAATTCCCCATCCACTGAACAGTCGACCCATCAAATCCATCTCCCCAGGGAAGCGGTGGATTCCCCAACATTGTACACTTTTAAGATTCAGCTGGACAGGGTGCTGGGCCATCTTGCCTAGACTGTGCTTTTGCCAAGAAAGGTTAGACCAGACGATTCTTGAGGTCCCTTCCAACCTGGCATTCTATGATTCTATGATAGTTACTTATGTTTTCAGTTCATACTGAATGTTTTCCATACTAAATGTCACTGAAACTATTCACACTTCTTTCAGACTGAACCTTGCTATTTTTCTCCCCATTCTCTCCCATGTGTACTTCCATACTTTTCTGTGGGTTTAACAGATCACCACAGTGTATTTTAAGCTTGAAGTTGAGGGTAGGGAACTAATAACTTTCACTGTACAGCATTTTCAGAGCAGATGGGCAATTATGTAGTGTGTGTAAGCCGATACTGGTCTAAACATGTCATAAATAAAAGGAAGTGAAACTAAACTTGTGCCAAAATCTTCACTTGGTTACCCTAATTATGCGTACAAGTGCCAGATATTGCCACCAGCCTCCTTATCAATACAAACAGCAACTTTTAGTGGTCATGAATAAAGACTTTGTCTACACACATGCAAAGTATTCTATAATATTTTAAACAATATAGTCACTTAAATGCTTTAGTCTTTATTGTGGGATTCTTTTTCTGAGCACTGGCAAAGGTTTGTGTAGCCCAAGATTGTCCAATTGGCATGAGTGAATGGACCTGCTCAGGAAAATGAATGGGACCAAAGTGTTCATCAAAGCAGCCCATGTTTGTTGGGAATTACTGGGAAGTAAAACTGCTGCTCCAAGCAGGTTAGCAATGCCTGGACATACCTCTGTGTACGTCCCATACATAATTTAGGAAGGGTCTGCCTACCTACAAGACATTTCATGAGCCCAGACCCAAGCAAGTCCTTCTTGATTTGATGAAAAATAAGTTAATAATGCATCATTCCTAGCTAAGAACTTTCATACACTCCAGGGATGACTGTGACACCTCTCTCTGTGCCTGCTTGGTGAAAGCATCACTGGTCCCACCCCAGCCCTAAGCTCAGCTCAACAAGACAATTCCAGATCTGCTGTGCCCACGCAATCCACAGGGTCATCTCATGGGTTGCTTGGATTAGACCAAGGAAAGGTAATTGTCTGCCAGAATGAGATTTATATTACTTTGCTTTTTTTTAAAAAACAAAGTGAACCACTATGCCTAGGTTATCCATCTGTTGGGACAGTGACGTGCAGGGCCACCCTGCCAGTCTGCTTGGACCTCCATATGGTGCCTAGTCCTTCCATCATCTTTCCACAACAGTATTGGGAGACATTTTCCTGTGCCAAGAGTGCAAGAACAGTCCTGTTTGCTCCATGAAAAGCGTCTATGACTTGTCCGTTCAGGGGACAATGCTCTTAAAACCAGTTCATACCTACACGTACAAAAGGTGAGGATTACTTCTCGTTATTTCATTGCAAGCTGTTCCTAAGGCTGTCATCTCTCCACATTGAAGAGATGACAATTGCTGCAGGAGACCCATACATGCAGGAGCAGGATCAGTTCCCCCTTCAGTACAGTTGATCATCCTCTGCCTCCCTCTGTTTGTTGATAGCCCGACCAGCAGCACTCTCCATCTCAGGGAAACAGTGAATCCTCCGGAAAACTCTATACTTGGCAATATCTACTATTTGCCTTTGATTCATTGATTACAGTGGGTCAGTAAAGTGTGTTCACATCAACAACAGAAGGTGCCTATTAAGGTGTGTTTCCACAGTGGTTAATCTGTTACTAATTAAAAGCCTTCAGTTGGAGGGGTTAACACTGCCAGCATTGACTATAATGAGTTCCACATAAACAGACACAACTTTGTCTTTACGCTTCTGCATAATTCCTACTCAGGCGGTAGTTTGGGGAAGCGGAGAGAAAAAGTGTGTATGTGGGGGTCACCCTCACAACACATCTCCCTCCATTTACAGCTTTCCCCAGCTCCCCACCCCAGTTACAAACATCTCGTAGCCCCTCTGAGCTCCCCAGATCCCTCTCAGCCCCTGCAAAGGCGTAGAGAAGACCGTGTGTTTTTCAGCGAAAACAAGCCAACCTTAAAAAAAAAAATAAAAAATAATAAAAGCAGTAAATTTTCAAAGCATTGGAAAAAGATAAAAAGTATTCTTCTTTAAAAAAAAAAGAGAAGAGTTAGGGAATTATATCCCACTTTATAGCCCACTCAGCCCAACTCCAGTTCTTGGAAAAATGTTGGAAGTACTAGTAAAACATCTAGAAAATAACAAGATGATAAATAGCAAGAAAAAAAGCAGGATGACAAAATGAAAATGGTTTTGTCAAAAACGAACCACATCAGACTAACCTAATCCCCTGCAATGTCAGCGTAACAACCCTTGTCATTAGGAAATAGTTGAGCTAAAGTACAGCTTAGCTAAGCAATAGCTAGGTTATGTTTAGGTTTAGTAAGGCGTTATTGTCTTACACGACATATTCTTACACAAGGTACAGAAATATGCACTACAAGATTGGTGCAAGATTGGAAACCAGTTTCAAAGGTTTTAGTGATCCAGCGTTAAGGTGCAATTGGGCTTTCTCAGGGGTGTGCTCTGGGTGGAGGCTGATTCAGTATGTTCATTATCACTGGTATAAAGACACCAGGTATGACAGGAGGGGGAGGCAGAGTGCAGCCCAGGGGCAGGATGCAGCCGCCGGGTACAGGAATTACAGTTTTGCCTCTGGAGAACTGTGATGTCAAATCAGGACTCCAGCAGTCCCATCTCTGGCCAAAAAGCGTGGCACAGCCACCTTCATCCTGGTATTTCCTAACTGCCGGAGTTTGCAGTTAATGTATCCCATCAAAGGCGCTCAGCATGTGACAGCCCGTCCAAGTGTCCTGGATTTTATCACCTGCAGTATCCAGTACTACTTGTTTCTGAGGTGTCTAAGTGCATAATAATGACTACAGATGGTGGATGGGACAAAAAAATGAGATTCTGGGGGAAGAGAAGACAACGCAAATGCTGGAGCAATCAGCCTGACACACAGGTGATAGTAGACTTACGGGTTTAAAATCAAGCTAAAAAATAAGCTAGTTTTCAGTCTGCTGGGGTTTTTTTTGTAAGTGGCCAGTCTCCAATTTCCCAGCCATTTCAGAGATAACTAAAGGCATCTTGGCAGAAGTGACGTGCTTTTTAAGGGGGGATTTGAAAGAAGACAGTGTTTCCACAGGGCGTGCGCAGAAGTTGACAGCCCCTGGGCAGCTCCCAGGGTTTACATCTCTTACGCATCATCCGTCTCACAGCGCAGGGCAAGAGGTGCGCAGACGTTTTAAACCCGCAGAAACCTAGGGCTTTTCTTTGGTGAAAGAGCTAACCGTTACCAAAATGAAGATCTAACACTGAGTACGTTCAGACCACATAATTCTAGAGCATAGAAGCAACATGTTCACTCAATCTTCCTCTTCCCTACAGTTCTCCAGAGGGAACAATTGCAAACAGACACAGAGAGGAATGAAATTTGCCCAGATAAAAGGTAGAGAACTGTCAACATTTGTTCTCAGACCCACTCATATAGATTGTTTATTCATGGCACAAGAAAACAGAACATAAGTCTACTCAGATAATAAAAAAATATAAGAGCACAAAACAAATTAGCCTGCATTTGAATAATTTCCAAACTCTGTTCTTCTGTGCTAAAAGATTTTGTCAATAATCAGAGAGAGCTCTCCCCACTACTGTCACAAAAGTTCATCTTTGGAGATGCTTTATCTTGTCCTGAGCCTAGACAGCAAAGGATCAGACCTGTTGAGACACCCGCAGTCATGCTTCTTGCATCTCTAAGGAAGCAAATGGAGTTAAATCTCAACTCCTTGAACACCTCACTAAGGACACGTCTAAAAAATTACCATCTTAATGGGGACATGTGAAGGAAAATGACAGTATCAAGTGCGTCTTTGGCAGCAACTTACTTCTAATTTTGAAATAGCCCATTCAAGTTTGCCTGTTCCAAGGTTCACCATTTTCCTGCTTCCCTCCCACACAGACTTTTAAAAAGCATGTCATTAGCAGGTCTTAATTACAGGCAGGTCTAGAGAAATCGAGGCAGCTACATGGATCCCTACTGAGATTACGATCTGTGCCGGAAAATTTCGAAGTCTCTGAGGAGAAAAGCACAGTCCTGTGCAGCGCTGGCATCACGGAGGGGTGCATGCCGCCTGCCGCGGCTGTGGCGTGCTGGGAGCATGGCAGATGGTCCACCAGATTTGTTTGTTCCCAGCGTGCATATTGTGCACTGCGCTCTGGCAGAGCCTGTGTCTGGGCAGCCGGGAGGGAAGTTGTCTGCTTGCCTTGTGCCAGCTCTGCTGGGGCATGCCAGAGGACGAGGGAGATGTCACCTTCCCATGGTGCTTGAGTCTTTCAGGAGCCTCTGGAGTCATGCGGTGAGAAGGAGAGGGAGGTTTCTCTGCAGGGTGAGGTGCAAACCTGCAGCGCGAGTGGAGACGGGGACTCCTGAGAGCATGGTTTCACAGTCGTTTTTATTAGAAAAGTAGAATAATTTTGGTTGAAAGGCACCTCTGGAGGTCATCCAATCCCACCACCTGCTCACAGCAGCACCAGCCTGGAATCTAGCTCAGGTTGCTCAGGGCCATGTCCAGCCAGGTTTTGGATGCATCCAAGGATGGCAATTTCACAGCCTCATAGGGTGACCTGCCCTTGTGTTTCACCTCCCTGTGAACGTTACTTTCCTTATATTTTGTTTGCATTTACCTTGCTGCAGCTTGTGTCCCCTGCCTTGCACACTACCACGGTGCACCTCTGGCTCATCTTTTCTCTAACGTAGCCCATTATGCGGGGGAGGACAGCAGGTACAGCCTTCCCCTTCACCTTCTCTCCTCCAGGCTGAACAAGCCCAGGTCTCCCAGCCTCTCCCCACTTGTCCTGCGCTCCATCTCCCTGGCCATCCTGGAGAGATGGCAGGAAGATGAGACACCTCTGGCGGTGGCATCCTGCACTTTGGTCAGGTTAAAGCCATTGTGAAAGCACAGCCTGAGAAGAGGAGGAAACAGACTCAAAGCCAAATTTTGGAAGTGATGGGAAGTAAGAGTTTCATTGGGACCTGGAGGGTCTTCACTGCATTGCAGGAAGAAACAGATGCTAGAGTGGAAGCAAGGATAGGGACTCACAGCGGTGGCTTGAGGGACAGTGCTACATGTGCGTTCCCTTATCGGGGCTGGATTTAACATCTGAGTGAGACACTGCCCCTTGGAGTGAGTCCAGACCTACTGTGTGGGGCTGGCAGGAGACAAGTCCAGTGCGCAGCATGAAATCAAGGAAGAAGCAACCTAAAGGTGAAGGTCTGGCGTACCTTCACTTGGAAGGACTGGAGCAGACACTTGACACAGTTGTACCTGATCTGTGTTGGCACTGCGAGTAACTTGTTCCAGCAGGTCACTGCTGAACTGTTTATGTACCCAGGAGTGCACTTCCACTTGAAACACAGCGAGAGGCAGAGCTCCACAAATTAAACATAGCCTGGCAGCGGAGAGAAAGATGCAGCCTTCACCAGCTCCACACTGACGTTTAATCTCAGCGCTATCGTAGGAGGGGCTCGAGTGCTCTGTACTCCAGAGGGCATCATCAGAACAACAACAACCCACCGTGTTTTAAAATGGCTTTCAGGGTAATTAGTTAAATATTTAAAAAAGATGAAAGTGTTCCTCTGCCAGAGGAGCAAGCATACAGTTCTTATGACTTAAATAATTCATTCTTTATGGACTACAGCCAGCCTGTTTCCAAGGGAATTCATGCTGGATGACTCTTGTTAATGTTGCCAATTTATCGAAAATGAAATAGTATTATTAAGATCTTGCAATAATACTAATAATTTTAAAACATCCAAAGTAACTAGAGGTTCAACGTAATAAGACACCTAATGTTCCAGACTAAGAGGATTGAATGGAAGGATTCCTAATAGCATTGTTGCTAACAAGCTGCCTTTCAAAATATGAGAGAAGTGCCCACATAAGTCCGCTGCCTGCACAAAAAGAGAGCTGCAAGTTCATATGCAACATATTCTGCTATCAATTATTGAAAGACAGTCTCTGCAAATTTCAAGATAATTTACATGATTGGGTGAAACTCCTGTATATATGAGGGAAAAGAAATCAGATATCATATTGTGTATAACATTGGAGATTGATATGGATTAGATTTTATTTCATTCATTTTCCCTCTTGCACTCCCATAGAAATGTCAGCAGGTCAAGGGTACTTTCAATTCAGACTAAATTGCTCTTAAACGAAGTCACGTTAAGTCAATTCTTTTCTTCTTCACCTCTCTCCGTAACTTCACTCATAGCTGAACTTTTTTTTCTTTAATTGTGTTCTCATTTGTCTCTTAGTGCATGTATTACTCATCTTCAGTCTGCACGTGTTCTAGGTAAGGGTCCATAGCTTCAGAGGCTGTTTTCATTTGTTACTTTAAAAAGAAACAGGCTGCCTGTGCCCAGCTGCTGTTTTACCAGCTGGTAAACAATTCAAACACATGTTCTAGCAGCCTGGATCAAAACTCACACTGAACTGCCCTGCTTACCTTTGCACGGGTGAAAGGCAACCACAGAGAAGAAAACAGAGGAAATGCTGGAAAACAGAAGGAAAATAAATGTTTCCATTTGCTCCTAACCCCTGATGAATGGCCTTGTAGGAAAAGCCTACCAAAACAGTTATCTCATTATTGTAAAGCTTTTCTTTCTGAAAGATACTTCCCTTGAAGTACACAGCACGCAAAGACATTCTCACTACAAGAAAGACTTTGAGGTGTTGGAGTACATCCAAAAACGAGTAACAAAGCTGGTGAGGGCTCTGGAGAACAAGCCTCGTGAGGAGCAGCTGAAGGAACTGGGGTTGCTTATCCTGGAGAAAAGGAGGCTGAGGGGAGACCTTATCACTCTCTACAACTGCCTGAAAGGAGGTTGTAGCCAGGTGGGTGCCAGTCTCTGCTCCCAAGGAACAGGCTATAAGACAAGAGGAAATGGCCTCAAATTGCACCAGGGGAGCTTTAGATTGGATAGTAGGAAAAATATTTTCACCAAAAGGGTTATCAAGTATTGGAATAGGCTGCCCGGGGAAGTGGTTGAGTAACCATCCTTGGATGTATTTAAAATATGGGTAGATGTGGCACTTAGGGACATGTTTTAGTGGTGGGCTTGGGAGCATTAGGTTTGTGGTTGGACTTGATAATCTTAAGGGTCTTTTCCAACCCAAATGATTCTATGATTCTATGAAGTATAGCACCTTTTCTCCTGCAATCCCCTACCTCCCAAGGGGATGCTCCTTCTCAGTGGCAGGTGTTCAGCTAGGCACTGACCTGTGAGTATTTTCCAGTCCCTCAGTTATACCCTCATAAGCACAGCCGCTGCGGTTGACCCTCCATGGGCGCCGCGGGAGCACGGCCTCCTGCATGGAGTTTGACTTTAAGGAGGGATCATGTAAAACACAGATGACCTGACCCCATGGTTCCACCTCTGTGCGAAAGCATGCTCTGGTGTACCAGCCTGACGCTTCCTTGCCTGCATTTCAGCAGTGCCTGCCCCTTGTGCCAGCCCACACTCATGGAGCACAGGGCAACAGTTTATCCTTCATTCCATTGCAGCGTGAGGTACTGGGTGACACCAATCTGGCTGGGGAGTGCTGGGTACTGTGGGCTCCTGAGTGCCCACCTCTGCCGTCCTGTCACCATCCTTATAGCAACCCTCAGCCTCTACAAACATCAGTACTACTGCTTTAATTTTAAGTTTACTAATGATGTCCCCAGAAATTGGCCCTTATTAATGGCAGTGCAGGTAATTAAGAAATAGTGAACCATTTAAAACAAATATGTCAAATAAAAACTATTAAAGGTCTAGTGTACAGGAACTAAAATATCTCTGTGCAAAATACTAAGATGAGATGTGGCTGCAGCATGCATCCAGCTGTCTTTTCCTTAGGCTCTTGTCTGTATTATGTATGTGTTTAATTTTACTCATTTCAGTACTTCTACTGTATGAATTGATGCAGTTTACAGAAGTTAATGACACATGTGAAGGGTTTGCTGGAGTGAAGGGCTGGATTCCCAGCAGGAGAATCTGCAGAAATGCAGGAGGACTCTTACAACTGTTGTAAGCAAAGGCAGGGTTTGGCCATGCATATACAGCAAAAATCAGGTGCCTCCCCCAAAAAAATTGTCTTCACTGTTTACTCTGCACCATTCCTAAAGTAATAACACTTGTCTGCCCTGGTTAATGTTTTCTAGAGGACACTTTGCTTTCATAATGCTATTTAACGGTATAAATAAGAGAGGGAGCTGCAGGGTAGTCCTAGTGAAGACAGCAGGATCCTTGGAAGCTGCTGTAAGTTGTGATTTTTTTGTTTCCTATAGAGACTTCAAAAGTGTATCCTCTTGTTCCATGCAATTGATTTTAAGTCTTTCCTAGGGTTGTATCTTAGACTGAGATCTGTCTTGGCAATTGTTCCAGTGATAAAGAGGCTTTTACTGGGTCAGCTGGATATAAAGGACATATGCATGACAGTTGAGGCACGGAGTTGCCTGCACGTTGCCAGGTGGCTATCAGGAGGAGTAAGAATCTAAAAGCCAGAGTGGGGTGTCTAGTTGCCTTGCAGGGAAGCAAGGTGACCTTTGGACCCAGCAAATCCTAAGCACCTAAAAGTGGGTCTTTCCCAGATGTACCTCCTGCTAGAGGAAATAAGCTCTGCTCCATTAGAAGCCTGAGGATGTGTGCTTAGAGCTTCTTTTTCGTTTATTGGTGATTCTTTTTAAGTAATTCTGCTGATTTTTATATTCAAGGTCTATATAAAATATTTTTGCTTAGGGAATGAGATATCTAAGGTCCTCTTCCCTTTTAGATAAGACACCTCCTAAATGTTCTAGTCATCAGATTACAGGATCATTGAGAAGGAAGCAGAGAAAATGGTGTTCTCCATATACTCAGGGGGGCTAAGATCACTGTGACACCGATATGTTCATGGAGCCAGAGACTGGGCAGTGGTCAGGTGCACTACTGGGAAGCAGAGATTGGGTACCTTGTCTAATCTGTTCTTGGGACTGCTGCTGCTTTGCAGAGAGAAGAAAATCCTCTCTCTCCCACCTGACTTCCCTAACCACTGCACTGGTTCTTTTTTATCTTCTTTTCTATACTCTGGCCTCAGGGATGCTTCATCCCTGAGTATGTGCAGTAACTCAGGTTCAACAGCAAACACCAATGGTGACCTGGTAGAAGAGCGAGAGCTCATGTTCACCTGTTTCCAGATAAAAGGAAGCCTAAAAGTGGGTGATGCCACTTTTGGAGGGTGCTCTTCCTGGGTGAGCTCTCCAATGCTAAGCTGTCTTACAGAAGATAAGATGACACTGGGAACAGCTCTGTGAACAGTCACATACATTTCTGAAGGATAGAGTAAACTTGGCTTCCATGTTTCTGCTGCAAAAGGAATTACTTCTAATGAAATAGTCACGATGGTTGGATTCTCTGCAGAATGCCTTTGGTTTGTGCTTACAGTTTTCTCAGGGGCCTCAGGCACAAAGGCATCAAAACTCTGAATCACAAGAGAAGTCAATGTCCAGATGATCAGTCTGGAATAGCCCCTGAGTGTGTCCAGGCGCATACAATGAGGTATGCGGAGAGCTTTCTGGCCATCCAGGAAAGCACGTGTTAGTTTGTGGTGCTCTTGTGAGTAGGCAGTGCTGGACAGTAGCCTCCTGAAATAATTTTCACACACAGAGATGTGACCAGTCGAGTCTTTCTTTTGTGACTTTTTTGTGTGGTTGGGTGATTTTTTTTGGATATAGCATTGAGTAGCTGAGATTAGTTCAGCAGACACCACTGGTGGTGGTGGGACCATGTCTTGACGTGCCTGGTGCCTTCACAGTGCGGCTTTTGGGAAACAGACTTCTCAGATTTCCTCATTTAGAAGCAGTCAGGAGAGAAGCAGCACCATCTGGTGAGCAAACTGCTTTTCGATTCCATGCCTGCATATGTTTTTGAGCAGTGCAAATTTTCATGTTGTCTAAAATGAGATTATCATTAAGGACCCCTTATGGGAGTAGCACAGGACGAACACTCATCTCCTGGACTATTACACAGGACTCTAAAGGCAGAAAATTGTCTTGAGAATTGTGTCTCCAAATTAAAGAGATAAAAATCAGCCCTGAAGTGGAAAAATTAGCTATATCCACAAAGAAGCAAGTTCTGTCAGTCAGAAAACTTAGTCCAGCTCAGTTGCAGGTATTCTGGTAGAATTATTCTAAGGTAACTTCAGCTAATTCCCGTTTTCTCCATTTTCTTTCTAGGATATACTGTCCAAAATAAGTACTGCTGTTCTGGGTTGCACGGTAGGCAAGATTGTGTGATAGGGAAGAGGTAATATCTTCAACAAGTGTAATCACCAAGTCTATTACAGATAAATTGCTTGAAGGAACACTCCAGGTGTTGGCATGCCTTTGTGCCATTGTCTGGTTTGACTGAAAGCTCTTCATGAAAGCAACCTTTTCTTGAACACCACAAATATTGCATAACATAGCCAAAGAGAAGAAAAGAGGCAGAGAGGTAAATGGATTTCCTTCCGAGCTATTCAACAAGTCAGTGTAGATTTGGAATGAGAATCAAAGAGCTTTTCAATTCTACTCCCACGTTTATGGACAAAATGCTTTTCTGGAGATTACATGAATAAAGGTCGTAAGATAGGAAGCTTTCTGCAAAATATTCCCTTCAGACAGGGAATTCCCTATGGGCTTTTTAGCACAGGTTCTCCACTTTTTGCTTTTTAATAAATTGTTAGCAAGTATGCTCGGTAGGAAAATCCCTCAGTCATTAAGACCATATGAGAATCTGCATTTTCTGCTTCATACTTAAAAGGTCTCTGTTATCAATTTATCACTGGCTGATCACTTGCTCACCTAGAAGCCACAATAATATTAAACGGAATAGCAAATATCAAGTATGAAGTAACAGTCCCCAATCATATTCTAAAGGCCTATAGGATGCTAATTCTGTTATAAAAGTACCTTTTTGTTTCAAAGAAGGGCTTAATAGAGTGGGCCACTTCTATCTTCAAGGCTTAAATAACAAAAAAAAGCCTCTACAATCTGCAACTCCTGAGTCTTTTATAATCTTATGATTTTAATATCAACCATTATCAAGATTTTTGTGAGGGCTGATTCATGAGTCTTGACTGTTCGTGATTGGCCAGGACTGAGTAACAGATGGATGATTCAGATTCCGATTGTATTTAATTATCTGTGAATTCAGAGCTGTAATAAAATGAAATTAATTCCATGAAAGTACATAAATTAACCACAAAATGTAAACATGTCATAACTACATAGAGCAAAAATATCAGGATAGGAGAAAAACCTTCAGAAAACTGCAACCAATATTTTAACAGAACCCTTACAGCAAAACTATGCTATATCCATTAGCCATAATTTTAAGGCCAGGGCAGTTAAATTCCACGTCTATTTTGCATTCCAAATCAATAGAAATTGGCAGTTCAATGTGTATATAGAAAAGTCCATTTATCTGCTGCGTTTTGTTATAAATATTAAACGTGATGAGATAGGGAACAGGTGGTGACTTATGTTTAAAATGAAATGTTTCATTCTTTGGTATTCATGTTTTTCTTAATAAATTATGCCTGCAGTTGAGTAAATAGTTCACAGTGAATAATTTATCCAGAGGCAGCTTCTGAATCGGCCTGCTGGATACCTGGAAATAGATTAGGCTTAGCTCTGATGCTTTTGTTTGGGAGTTGATTTCTTTTCAAAGTCTGACTAATACATTGGCTCACTGATAGCTGGTTTTAAATATTCAGAACTGGAGCTCTTATGTTGAGTTACAAGTAGCTAGACATATTGAGAAGTATCATTTCAATGTCAAAATCAGAGGAGGCCAAACTATAATTTAAAACTACTGTGCACCGTAATTGAAAATGTAGTTACCAAGAACCCTTATGGTTCTTCCATTTGTCAGGAACACAGTAGGTGTTACTGCAAATAGGCCTGCTTTTTAGAAATACTTATATCAAACACGTAAATGTTTGAATATTTGATTATAGCTCGAAAATGTTTTGTCGTTCTTATGCAGGTCTAACTGTAGCTGGATATTCAACTGCAAATAGAAATTGCTCCCTCTGATGTTATGGAGAAAGCAGGACCGTGAGCATAGCACTTTCTGATGATGGTCTCTCAAGTTGAATCATGCCAGAGCAGAAAGGTGCAATTGGTTTAATGTGTCTCTCCTTGCACAAGTTTTAGCAAATCTGCCTCATTATCTCCCAAAATCCTTTGCGACTCTCTCACTGTTTCTTTGCCCTAGATTCCTCCTCAGAATTGAGGCCCACAGGGACATTCATACCCACATTTCCAAGGTCCCTTTGCAAGAGCTCATACAGAGCAGAATGTCAGCTCTGAAAAGGAACATAGCTACCACAGGCAAGCACAACAGGTTGATAAATGTATCGCCCTTTGACCAGTAGAGCATCTGATAAAATAAGGCCTTGCTTTTATTAATGACATTGATTCCCTTCTGCTGCGCTGAAAGTGAACCCACTCCAACGGTTTGGTTTGTCTATTAAGATCAGGTTCATATTTAAACCGTTACATCATTTTTATTTAGAAAGACCACCTATTCCTTAGAGACATAGGGTTTTATATTCAGCTTGCTACTGAAAAACAGCCGCTACCATTTGTCCCTTCTTGAAATAGGGTGCCTTATCAATCTGACCAAAAGTTTATTTAAAGAGCTCCCTCATGCCTGCTTGCTCAAACTCTGTTTGTATATAGCTACCGATTGCTGCCCACTTGCATGAATTTCCTCTTAAAACATCCAGACTTCTCCTATGATGAGCTTTCCAGCAATTACCTTAGACATTAGTGTCAAAAGCACAGAGGTATCACAGCTCTGCAGTGTTTCCCATGGTGTGTTTTCTGACGGGATATGCTCCATTCTCTGGCCTGCTGAGGGTGCTGTGTATTCAGCTAATCCATGCTGAATTTTGCCTTAGCAGTTATTTAGGGTGAGGGTGGCAGGAAAAGTTGGCAAAGACTTGCCAGGAAGCCTGGGAAAATAAAAAAAAAAATATCTGGCAAGAGTTGGAGAACATGGAAACTGAGGACAAAAGAAAGAGATAAGATTTCTTATTCAGTGGAAATGATGGATTAACTATTTCTACTTAATTAATTTACTTACTTTAGTAATAGCTTCTCTTTTTTTCCATAGGATTTTAATACAAGAAGATGAAGATCACATTCTACATAAGTTTGCTACTGGCTGGGCTTCACGCTGTTGCCCATGGTCAGCTCCCACCCAACCCCCACAATGGACATGATCCAAATGAACCTAAACACCACATGCATCGCAGAGGTGAGGCGACCGCTTGCCTCAAACTAGTGCCAAACAACGCTGACTTCGCATTTCAATTTTTTAAAGAGGTTACGCTGGAGGCACCTAATAAGAACATTTTCTTCTCTCCTGTAAGCATCTCCGCTGCATTTGCGATGCTGGCCCTAGGGGCTAGGTCAGCCACTCAGACTCAGATCCTGGAAGGACTCGCCTTCAACCTTACAGAGATTCAGGAGAAAGAGATACATGAAGGCTTCCACAACCTCATCCACATGCTGAGCCATCCCGAGAACGGGGTCCAGCTCAACATGGGGAATGCCATCTTTCTAACAGAGAAGCTGAAACCTCTAAAAAAGTTTTTAGATGATGCTAAAGCTCTGTATCAGATGGAGGCTTTTACCATTGACTTTAACAATCCCACGGAGGCTAAGAAGCAGGTCAATGATTATATAGAGAGGAAAACACATGGGAAAATTACTAATTTGGTCAAGGACATGGATCCACGGACCGTAATGCTTCTGGCTAGCTTTGTTTTCTTTAAAGGTAAGTCCTCTAGGATTTGCATTCAATTATTCATTCTTATCAACAGGTCTAATGTCAGCTACCTCATTTGGAAATTGCTCTGGGAAAAAGGTCAAATGCTCTTTGCTGGGTGAGAAAAGCCCCTAATGGCAGACTGGAGGTGGTGGAGAGGTGGCAGGACCCCACTTGGCAGGGGAAGGCAGCCAAGGGCCACACGGGCTTGGTTGTCCTTGTGGCAGCCACAGAAGCTCTGCTCCAAGCCGCAGCCTCCCGTGCAGCCTAAGCTTGCTTTTGTGGGCTTAGCCGTAACTAACATTGCCCCATGTTCTAATTTTCAGTGAAGGGGCCAAGACACATGCATGACTTAATCCTTTTAATGCCTTTATTTAAAAGCCTGCATGATTCAATGGCCTAATTTACTACGTACTCTTTTTTTTTTTTTTCCTATCAGAGTACTTTATGTATACATACTAACATTTATATATGGAAGAAGCCAATGATAAACAGGGGAGGACATTTTAAGGAATAAAGTAGAAACACAGTGCATTTCTAATGCAGGTTAGATGATGTGCTCTTAAGCCTAACATAACAGCACTCAGATATGAGATCCTACAGTAATTTTATCTGCAAATTGAGGCTTATGATTAAAGTCAATAGAAATGAAATGCATACAATATATGAATACATAGATGATGTCAGGTCAGCCCTTAAATGACAACTTGCAGAAAGGCCACTTAGATCACCTGACCACAAAAGTAGTGGTAGATACAAAGAAAATGCCTCATTAGTTCATTGCTGGCTTCTGAAAAATAAAGTGGAAATGGAATCCAATGCACTCTTTTGACCAGGTAAAAGATTCTTGCCTTATTGTGACACACATTTTAAAATGTTATGTTTGAAAATTCTGAATTCAACAAATAGAGGAATTTTATTTCTAGGAGGAATATTATTACCAGTTATATATAATTCAGTTTATGATGGGATGGGACATGAGATTTTCAGCTGCATTCTCCTTCTCTGTATCAGGCAACTGGGAAAAGGCTTTTAAACCAGAGCATACTGAAGAAAGGGAGTTCTTTGTGGATGCTGAAACTACCGTGAAAGTCCCTATGATGCACCAGACAGGCAGATTCGACTTCTATTTTGATGAGGAGCTGTCGTGCACCGTGGTACGGCTTCATTATAACGGGAGTGCTACTGCATTTCTGGTTCTGCCAGCAAAAGGGAAAATGAAGCAGTTAGAGCAAACTCTGGTCAAGGAAACCATTCAGGAATGGTCAGACGGTCTCTTCCAGAGGTAATCTTCTGTCAGTCAGCTGCAGCAGCACCTAGATTTATAGTCTTTTTTGGGAATGCAAACACTATGAACTTGCTGATTCTGGGAACTGAGTGGGTTATTTTTGGCTTGTGCGCCCTAGCTGTAAAAATCTCGCAGCTGGTTGGTATTTAACTATTCTCTTGTTGATGCCCGAGTGACTTGCTGCTCCCCCTCACCAGAGCAGAGACCATCCTGACGGGCTCCCAAGGAGTCCCAAATAGCAAGCCCAGATTGGCGTTTCTAAACAAGTCCATTGACTGAGCAAGAAGGTGGCAATTCTAAGGCAAATATCCTACACTGAGGTGTTAGTTAATGTCTCATATGTCACTGACACATCATGACTCAGACCTATGTCTAAACCTTAAATAAACCATAACTTAAAGAGTTTGTAGTAATGCACACATACATAATATGTCCTACACAAATATCTTCCTTACCAGGACGCTTGCAGCACATGGTGATTGTTAGAATCAGCTAGTGATTAATTGCAGGTGTCCTGATTTTCTGACATTTTGTTTTTGAAACTATAAAAATCTAATGAGGTTCTGTTAGCTCCTACCATTGACACTAACATCAGCTAACACGTTTTACAACCCTGTTCGTCTGTGAGGGAAGAGATCTTAGCACTAGTAGATGAGTAATATCAAGTTAATATGTGTCTAATTTACCAAGCTCTGCCCTGATTCACAACTAATAAGGCTGTGCGGTTCACACCCATGATTCTTGGTGTGTCATAGAAATGCCAGCACAGTTAATAAAAACATAATGAGTAGCAAATTGGATATGAGCTACTAACGTGATACCTCAAATATGAAAAATAAAAATGAATAATTCTCAGATGCAAAGATCAGGAAAATCCTTATCTAAATGAATTCTTGGTGCAAGTGCAAGTTCCTTCAAGATCTCATGGGAGAGGCTGTGGGACGCAAATGGCTATTTCAGTCTTACTGTTATGTTGATGCCAGTGTTGATACACTTGGTCCCATCATCTTCTAGTGCACTGGGCAGTATCACATAAGGGCTACAGCAGTGGGGTTTGGATCCCATCTCTTTTGCTATTCAGCCCAAGCTGACTCTGGGCGAGACAGCAAGACTTCAGCTACCTAAATGGTAGTCACTGCAGTAGGTGACTTGGAGGGTCTGAGGATCCCTAGACAGCACGTGAAGAGAAATCCAACAGAAAGCATAGTAAGCAGGAGCTGCCTGTACAGATACTAGATCAAGACCAGCCCTCAGGAGGAAGACAATTAGAGGACAGGGTGTCCAAAGGTGCAGGCAGCAGGGCACAGACCTTCCCTGGAGCCATGTCAAATGCCACAGTTGTGCCAAACCCACTGCTTTGCTTTGAACTGCTGGGGTTTGCCACACTTCCCCCCAAGCAGACTCTGTGCCCCACTTCAGGTCTCCACTTGCTTGAGCAACATGGGCTGTTGCCTCCACACCTCATCTTCTCTGGCTGTAAAGAAGGGCTGTCGTTACTGTCTACCTTTGCAGAGTGCTCTCAGATTTGCTGAAGCAAAGCACCAAATAGATTATTATTATTATTAGGAATGATAGCGCCTGTATCACCACGAGAAGCACCAGCAATTGAATTAGTGCTCGTTGTACAGTCAAGGTCCAACCCTCTGGGGTTTGACATTCATGGGAATTACACAGCTTTCTCACCATCATCTGCCTCAGTGGAAAAATCCTTCTCACCACCTTCTGTGTTTCTCTCCTACCTAACAGCCTGATGAGCCTCTACTTCCCCAAATTTTCTATTTCTGGGAGCTATGAAATAACAAACACCCTCAGCAAGATGGGAATTGTGGATGTGTTCACTGACCAGGCGGATCTCTCTGGCATCACTGGTGCCCCAGAGCTGAAGGTTTCTAAAGTAAGTCCATGGCTGTTAGCCCTCTCCTTTCTTTCACAAACATGCAGGAAAACCCCTCTGTGATAGCATCCAGAAACACCAGCTAAATACAGCTCCCAGCTTGCCTGCAGCTGTGCTTACCCTGGCCTCAGCCTGCAAGCTTGCAAGAGGAGTTTGGCCCTCAATGACAGTGGAAATCACATTAGTTTACTGCACATCTGTTTTTTCCAAGACTGGTATCAGCTAAGATTTCTTGGATGGTATCCGGAACATGAGAAGAACCTCAACCCCCAGGCCCTCAAGGGCAGCTGCTAACACTCCCGGGCACACCACAGCCTGTCCTCCCACCTTGGAGACTCAGTTTCACAGGTGCAGACAAACTCTTACAAGTGGAGCCTCCATCCTTCATACAGTCTTTGAGACAGAGGAAAAATGATCTGGGATATTTATTTATTTATATTTCTGTAGCTCTGTCCTGGTCCTCATTTAAAGCATCCATGAATACAACAACACAGCTCACATCTCTACTGCCTCTACTCACTTCTCAGTGGAACCTCCAAAGCAGGGCTGCTTTAAAAGGGGTCTGATTCATTTCTCAGGTGGTTGTTGTCTGCCCAAAATGACTGTTTGTTTTCTTTCTTCCTAGGTTGTTCATAAGGCTGCTGTGGATGTTGACGAGAGAGGTACTGAGGCAGCAGCAGCGACAGCTGCTGAAATAGTTACAGTGTCTCTTCCTCCAACCATTGAATTCAACCGTCCCTTCCTCATGCTGATTTTCGACAGAGATACAAACAGTACACTCTTCATAGGAAAAATAGTTAACCCAACTATTAGTAGCTGAAGTGACACGAATTCTGCTTGCTATTACTGATTAAAGAAGATGCGAAACTGCATGACATGATTTGTTTCCATTTGTACCAGCTTAGTATATGGTTCTTGTTTAGCAAGAGTTTTCATTCTGTGCCATTATAAAAAAAAATATGGGTATTGACCATGACACTTGCTTAAGAGGAAGCAAGGAAAATGTTTTAAATTCAGCTAGCAAAGAATGTCTTTTTTACTTGCCTGAAAGCCAAGGAAAGACCTACGATTTGCCAGCATTCAGAGAGAGGCATTTGTATTACAATTGAAGACTCCTGCTTAATATGTGGTTGTCAACCAGAATAGCAGATAAAATGATTAACAGTCTTGCAAACAAAGCAGAAGTGGTTGTAACTTAGCATAAGTAAGTAAACAAGAGATGGGAAGAGTTGGATCAACAATGCAGGGTCATGGGAAACTGAAGCTTCTAATGGAGACAACACTTGGAATGTGAAAAGCTGTCTTCAACAGGGAAAGAAATCTGCTGTCTTCATCAGAAACCTTTTATCATTTTTAGTATTAATCTAGCAGCAAATCTGCCTGACTTTCTTGCAGCTCAAAACAGAGCAGGAAGATCAAATCTGCTCTTGAACCTGGAGACTTTCAGCCACGTATTGTTGATTTGACAGACTTAGATAGCCCGTGTGAGTAGCTAAAGGAAAGCCCCCTTTCTGCTCTGTGTTCCTAGTAAAAAGCTCCTGTTAACTCTCATACGCAGTGCTTGACAGTGTTTTTTGACTAAATAGGCACAGTACCTGTATAGACAGTCACAGAATGGTTTAGGTTGGTAGGGACCTTGAAGATCATCTAGTCCCACCCCCCCTGCCATGGGCAGGGACACCTCCCACTAGACCAGGTCACTCAAAGCCTCATCCAGCCGTCTGCCAGATTTGCTTCATCAGGCAACAGCTCCTGGTATACTGACATCGTGCTGTGATTTTCCACTGCAGGATTTGCCAGAGACGGTGTTGAAGAAGAGGCAGGCACCACACTTAGCACAAAAGAGCAGCAGACAGCTTGCTCCCTGCCTACGTCCGTGCTGCGCTGCGCCATTTGTTATGTGGCCCATTCTCATCTCCCCCCTCCCCCCCATCCACCAAGTCCTACTCTCCGAAACTTGCTCTCACCGCCGCAAGCAACACCAAACAGATTTTCCCTATTACGCTCACTCTTTGCGTTTCCTCTCCGCACCAGATCTTTTTCACAGCCTCCCACTCTCCCTCCTGCAGACTAACATTTTATCCCTCCCACCCACCGGCGCCGTTTGTTCGTGCAGGAGGTGGACGCTGCCAGCTCGGCTGTAGCACCTGCTCCACCAGCAGGTCCTGCTCTCCTCCTTCCCAAGAAATGGAGGGTGGGAGACAACAGGGCTCCTTACCTCTGGCAGACCACCTCAAGGGCACTCACAGCAGAGCAGGGAAGGAAGGCTGGGCAGAAAGGCAGGGCCTCAGGTCACTGAGCTGTTCCCATTCAGTGCAATGGGCAATATGTGGATATAAACAAGCCTGAGGTGCATCTTGGGAGCAATTAACGACCAGGTTCTTTAGCTGTTGACATAGCTGACACAGCTAATGAGCCTGGGGACAGGACTCACAGCTGCAGTTGTGGTGATCCCAGGTTTGGGTGACCTAGTTGTCTCCCGGCCAGGTGGAAAGCCTCATTTCATTGACTGCACCAGGGCTGTGCCATCAGCTGCAGCCCAACAGCCTCCAAGTGCTCCAAGGTCTGGGGGGTGTTGGTTGATGAGAAGCTCAACATGACCTGGCAACATGCACTTGCAGCCTAGAGGGTCAAACATATTCTGGGCTGCATAAAAAGCAGCGTGACCAGCAGGGAGAGGGAGGTGATTCTGCCCCTCTGCTCTGGTGAGACCCCACCTGGAGTACTGCATCCAGATCTGGAGTCCTCAGCACAAGAATGACATGGACCTGTTGGAGTGGGTCCAGAGAAGGGCCACAAAGATGATCCGAAGGCTGGAGCACCTATCCTATGAAGACAGGCTGAGAGAGTAGGGTTATTCAGCCTGGAGAAGAGAAGGGTCCAGGGAGACCTTATAGCCCCTTCCAGTACCTAAAGGGGGACTACAGGAAAGTTGGGGCGGGACTTTTTACAAGGGCATGTAGTGATAGGACGAGGAGGAATGGCTTCAAAACTGGAAGAGGGCAGATTTAGATTAGATATCAGGAAGAATATTTTCACTCTGAGGGTGGTGAGGCACTGACACAGGTTGCCCGGAGAGGCTGAGGCTGCCCCATCCCTGGAGGTGTTCAAGGCCAGGCTGGATGGGGCTTTGAGCAACCCGGGCTGGTGGGAGGTGCCTGTGTCCATGGCAGGTGTGGTGGAACAGGATGTTCTTTAAGGTCCGTTCCAACCTAAACCATTCTGTGATTCTATGATAAGTACTACGTCCCAAGACTGCAACAGTCTCCCTGGCTCACAGACTGTTTCTGGAAGGAGGTGTTTGCGATACATTTTTCTCTTTTCTCACTATCATCCAAGTCTGTACCTGGAGGAAGGGAACCCAAACTCCCCTCAATTCCCAACCCGTGTCCTTCAGCCCCGCTACAAAGAGGAGTCAAGGGAGAAACTCCCCATTTACACTTCAGGCGTGTGTAATCTTAAAGTTCTTGTTCAGTGTGAAGAAAGACATGGGTCAGCATAGCCTTTAGCCTTGCAAATACAGCAGTGTTGTTGCTTGTAACACAGCTTCCTGCCTTGTGTTAAACTAACAGCGTAGGGCTTGGGTCTCTGAGCTAGTCAGGATTTGCTTGGACTTGTCCTAGGCTGCCTGGGGTTTTGTTTTACCTTCTTTGTTTGTAACAGTAATTATCCAGCAATCAGGTGTTATTACTTAATTGGTCTAAATTTTTCCTTCACTTTATATGATCGTATGGTGTAACATTTTAATATTGTTGCACATACAGATATTTCTGTAACTAGGAGATATTAAGAACAAGCAGTTATTCTGCATAGAGGAAGCATTTATGGCCCTGGAATGAAGGAGCACAGGCATAGCGGGATGATAGCAGGGGGCTTGAGAGTACAGGCACAGGACGATACTGCAGGCCTCAGGGCTATAAACAGCTCCCCAGTGCTCAGTTACTGGTCATCACAGGATTGCAGCCTTGGGAGCTGGGTAAAACCAGTTTGGGGGATAACTAGGAGAACCGAGATTGAGTATCCAGTGTATGTAAAACAGCACAGGTGGTAAACACATGTGTAATGTGGACCTGTGAACCAATGAAGGAAGAGCAAGGGGTAGAGCATGTGAGCAAATGTATAAAAATGACCCCAAGCAGACCCCAGAGGTTGCACCCACCACCCTCGTACTCCTCCCGGCAAGGATGCAGGATGAGGCTGTCCTGCCGTCCCCTTCCCTTCGGGCTGAAGCCATCGACTTGAGGAACCAGTGGGGCAGAGAAAGGGTGAGCATAACTTCAGAGAATGGGGAAGATACTAAAAACTTTGTGTGTATTAGTTTTAACTATACATAATCTGAGCTGTGAGTCTTAGTATTGTAACCGGACTAATAATTCTCGGGTAAGACTGTTAAGATTTTAAATATACTACTGATAAATTCTCATTTTTGCATACAAGGCACGCGTTGTTTCACCATAACAGGATTTTGAATATAAGAAACTGATGAGAATTCAAGCCACCTACTCTGTTACTTGGATGGAAAAAAAATTGGTAATATCAGCAAGCGAGTTCCCTGCGCACCTGGGTAGAGCCAAAGGACAGAAGAGCCCCATTGCATTCTTGCTTCCGATATGCAATATGAAAATACCCCATGCGGTGCAAGGTAATCTCTGAAATGAGTGGATCTGGAGGAGGAGGATGACCAGAACCTTTCGAGAAGAGACAGTGCTGCCAGAAAACATAGCACTTCCCTGACTGAGTCTCAAGATGGAGGCTGTTGCAGGCCACAGATGTGAACAAGCATGACTAATATCTTGCTTGCTCTCTGTCATTGCAATTACTGCAGGATGTCCAAGATACTGAGCAAGACCCCAGGGCTGGGGAAAATGGGAGCTGTCAATGCGGAGGCACCAGCATCTGCTACCCCACGACTGTCTATCGCTTCTCTTCCCTCTGCCAAGTGACACCTGAAGGGCTGACATACCACACGCAATGATGTATCAGTGACAACAGACCTGTCCAACTCGTCCCTTTGGCAAAAGGGGAAGGCAGAAGGTGAGCAGCCCCAGGGCGCACCGAGGCTGTGGCACCAAAATCCTCATTTCATCAGTAAGTCAGAGGATGCCAGCACCCATGGGGAGGCAGAGAACAAGGTGCAGGCACCGCCCCAGCCATGGGACGATGATCCCAGAGGTTACCGAGAAGGGAAGGGGGGCAGAAGGCCATGAAATATGCCAAAGGCTCACATGTGGCCAGGTACTGGGTCCAGAAAGGGAGTGGTAAAGCTTCCCTGGATGCCAGCTTTTGTGCTATTTGGAGCAGGAGTACATCATGGGTTTACCTAAAAGGCAGTGTTTTAGCACAAGATCAGCTTCACAGAGTGATAGCAGTGTCCCAGAGGTCCTTTCTCCCAGTGCCTAGGCGATGGCACATAAAGAACTGATGTTTTGGAAAGAAAACATCCCCCCCAAAAAACATCCCTTTGCAGTCAGTCAGTGAGCTCTGCCAGCGGCTGAGCACTTAAAACCTTGTGGACCAATATGAGACAAAAGGCCAAAGTTGGTGGCAGAGGAGGAAGAGGGATTCGAAGCAAGGAGACAGCCCTGGGTGGCAGCCAGGTCCCCATCCTCCTCCCAGGACCTTTGCCTAGCCTCCCATTGAGCCCTCTGCTGCGTGTTGGACCACGGGACTTCCAGCTCTTCCCCACAGCTGGGGTGGCAAGACCATAGGGGAAGGCTTGCACAGAGCCGGCCACATCACGGAGTGGCAAGATCTGGGCAAGATCTGGGAGAAGATCCTGACTGCCCCTACTCCCTCTGGGTGCAAGGGGACATTCCCAGGCAAGAGGCTGTGACCTGCATCCCAGGGATCTCCTGGGTGACCACTCCGGGGTTAACAGGCTCTCCTCCACTCTGTTGAGGTGGTCAGGGGAGACCTGTCCCATGGACAGTATTTCAAACCGCTTCGTTAGTCTGGAAACCAAGGCAGGCAGTCCAACAGGCATCAGTACGACTCCTTTCTCTTTGCCTCTTATCTTATCTGATACACTGATACTCTGTTATTCAGTCACTACGTATTTAGCAACTTGACCAAAAGCACCTTTTTTTTTTTTTTTTTTTTGCCCTGGATAGCCATAAGAAATAAGATTTCATCATTATTTATTCTGTCTTATCTTTAGTAACTGAACCAGTCAGCTACAGATCAGTGGAAGGCGTCAGCATGCCTCTACTCACTGACAAGGGACAGCAGCTCACCAAGAGGAGGTGAAATCACAGCTAAAAACTCTAGGAGGTTGCTTTCTTCATGGTTACATGGAAAAACTATTTAAAAACAAATCTCCCCAGCTGTAAATGACTGTGACCGTCCTTCTGTGGCAGCTATGCAGAAGTTGCTGTGCAAAACTCCTGTGTGCACATAGCATGCCTCTACTCACTGACAAGGGACAGCAGCTCACCAAGAGGAGGTGAAATCACAGCTAAAAACTCTAGGAGGTTGCTTTCTTCATGGTTACATGGAAAAACTATTTAAAAACAAATCTCCCCAGCTGTAAATGACTGTGACCGTCCTTCTGTGGCAGCTATGCAGAAGTTGCTGTGCAAAACTCCTGTGTGCCCATTCACGCGTGTCAAAATCACTGCTCCCCCCTCACCCAGCCTCTAACCAGAACTGACCTTCAAACATACCCTTTTGTTGCTGTTGGGGCACTAACGACAGCCAGCGTTTTTAAGGACAGCTTGGTGTGGGCCAGGTGCAACCATGGTGGTGTGGGTTAATGGCTGTAGGAGACCAGCATGAAAATCTGGTTGTGTTTGTGATTGTTCTCCAGGCAATTTGAGTATATGAAGCACTTGTGTTACAGCTTGATCTAGTTCTATCCATTATTTTATATCCCTGGGTTTGCTATGGTTTTTTACACAGAGAAGCTATTTACCTGTTAAATGATGCAGCTGAGAGATTATCAGACCACCTAGTGTGTTGAAATAGCTGGCTTCAAAGCAAGGGAGATAACTTTAACTAACGTAACATGTTTGGCCACGGGTAAAAGTCTAGCATGACTTAATATTTGTACAACATCCAAAACTTTAACAAAAGCTTTAGCAATACATACTAGAGGGATTTATTTTTCATATATTCTCAAAATATATCCTGAATGCCTCATACAGTAAAGAAAGATATACTTCTGGAGTGGCTTTGCCATGGAAATGAGCTCAGCCTGTCATGCCAGGCAGCAAGGGTGATGCCATCCCAGGTAGCCCGCCAGCATCAGTCAGGGAAGCCTGGCTGAATCAGCAGCCTTCCCAAACAGGCAGATCTCATCAGCTTCCTCTGGTCACAGAAGAAAAACTTTCTTATAGTTCCAGATTTTAGTGAAATACAAATGCGAGGTTCAAGAAACAAAGGGTATATTTGACTTGGCGGCTGCAGAAAAGCTCAGCCTCCTGAGGACGGGAGGTTCGCTTGGCCAGCTTCTGCCCATGGCCACCAGGACTGATGGTGCTGCGGCCAAGCCTGGCTATGTGCGAGGCCACCTGGGTTGAGAAACCAGGGATATCCCTACAGTGAGGGCTGAGGATAAACAGGAGCTCTGTTGGAAGGAGCCTAAGGGTTGTGGCTCCCAGCCTCACTGCCAAGCGGAGAGCCACTGACCATGATGCAAGATCCTGTGTCACCTGCCCCATGCCCCTGCCTATGCTGTCCTTCCTCAGGTACCACAGACGGGGATGGAAGGGAAGACTTCCCATGAAGCTGGAAGTCTGAAGTCAGGAGTATAAGTGTGTTTGCTGCCACCTTTGGAGGCACGAATTCCCCTGCAGAAGAAATAACAACTTCCAAATGTCCCCTTTAACCTGATGCAAACAAAACCCATGTTTTGGGTTTTGGAGACTTCCCAAACTTTGGAGACCCATGGAGACTTCCAGACAACTACTACACTTTGTTTCATAGAATCATAGAATCATAGAATGGTTTAGGTTGTAAGGGACCTTGAAGATCATCGAGTTCCAACCCCCCTGCCATGGGCAGGGACACCTCCCACTAGACCACATTGCCCAAGGCCACGTCCAGCCTGACCTTGAACACCTCCAGGGATGGGGCCTCAACAACCTCTCTGGGCAACCTCTGCCAGTGCCTCACCACCCTCAAAGTGAAAAACTTCTTCCTAATGTTTAATCTAAACGTGCCCTCTTCCAGTTTATAGCCATTCCCCCTCACACTGTCACTACATGCCCTAGTAAAAAGTCCTTCCCCAGCTCTCCTGTAGGCCCCCTTTAGGGACTGGAAGGTCGCAATAAGATCTCCCTGGACCCTTCTCTTCTCAGCTTAGTTCTGCCTACCGTGCATATCATATTGTAACCAATTCAGGACTTATTTCAATGGCTCCTTACGTGCTTTGAGATGAGGTGAGTCACACCCCACGCAGATGGGGAAGTGACCAAGACCGTATGACAAGCTAGCACAAAATCTGAACATTTTTGAGATTACCGGGAGACTTTGATGACACCACTTTATAACAGAGGTTTCTCCACAGTTCAGATGTGTTACTGTTGAGATTACAGAAGGAACGGTGGGTTTTAGGAGTCTGGTCCCTCCTGCCTCCCCACCCCCCTGCACCGCTAAGCAGTGCTGGTGCTGCTTCACATGCCAGCGAGCCCTCCATGGGTGGAGTGCGCTCCACCAAGGCATGCTTTCTTCTCAGCTTCCTTCCCCAGGTCTGCAATTTGCCACCATTCCTGAGCAAACCCTGGCTAATGGGCAAAGGGACACAGCCCAGGTCCTGCCAGCTCTGCACCTCTTTGCTCGGTGTCCTGGTATTTAGCTACGTTCAGTGTCATCTTTCCTGCAGATGCATTCACACAAATGCATACGCACGTGCACACACACACACTCCTACAACTGTCTGTTGTATGTTTTGGGGTCACAAAAGTGTTAACTGCTGTTATTGTAATTACACCAAATGACTGTATGGAAGATTGTGGCTAAGACACTCTCAATGCACAGTGGAGGTTCTATGAGAAAATGCTTTGCTAGCTTATATCTTTGTTTTCCAGTCTCTCAGGGTAAATTTAAGATAACCCTCATGTTTGCATTGCAGTGAGCATGCTGACTTTGCATACTTCTTCCACCCCCCTGCCCTATTGCTTGGTTTTAAACTAGGAGATAAAACTCTGGGCAAAGACTCCATTGCACAGCTTATTTTTCTTTTCAGCAGAACCGAAGAAGGGAAGAAGTATTTACATCTCATGAGTGCTTTAGGAACAAATTTCCAGCCTGGCTTCAACTTTTTGCTTTTGCAACCTCATCTGTTAGAGCTTGTTTGGTTTAGGTTGGAAGGGACCTTGAAGACCATCAAGTTCCAACCCCCTGCCATGGGCAAGGACGCCTCCCACCAGACCAAAGCCCCATCCAGCCTGGCCTTGAACACCTCCAGGGATGGGGCAGCCACAACTTCTCTGGGCAAAAGCGAAGTTTGCTCTCAGGCTTTCAGTGTCCTGCTGCAGACCGGCCTCAACACCTGCATCTATCACATCTACTTGAACTAGATGTGCTGTTACCAACATAAACTGCAGCATGTGCACAATTAATTAGTAAATCAGTCCTTGCCAGCGCAAGGACCGTTAAACCCACAGCCTGCTCAGTGAAGTAATACAGTTATGTCATTATACATCTGCTTCAAGCGGAGACTGTTGATGCCACTTCCCCTGAGCACCACGAACTGAACTGTAAGTCGGGTAAGTATGGGAGTCACATGGACAGAGGGTGGGCAATACATCTACTCCTGTGATGCCAGCTAGCAGTGGAAGCTCTGAGTTTTGCAATGCTTTGCATGTTGAATTTTTGTCAAAGAGGCAGAAACAGTTGCACTGATTTCCAAAAATTACATTTGATGAATAATTCCATCTTCACATTAAAATTATATGTACACAAGAAGAAGGTTCTGCTATGATCTAAAGGATTAGTTTAAAGCAATATAGTTCTAGAGTGAAAATGTTCTGTACGGAAACTTCTGTTCTGGTATAAGACATCCTTTTAAATTTGTAACATGGCAAAGAGTTCAAGCTCAACCAAGAAGTCACTTTTATGCTGGAACAAAAGTCCACACAAGGATTTAGGGTAGAAACATTTTCCCATTGTAGTTCCACTGCATTATTTCCTCATGTAGACAGCACTATGTCAGTTAAATTTTATTGATAAAATGATAAAACATATCCACACTGAAATACCGTTAATTTTCCTCTCTTTATTATTGTAATGGTCTGTATCTTATAGGCTTTTTTCTTCAGACGAAAAACATCATGTTCTCTTCAGTGGTTCTGATGTGCCTGCTAGCAGACGTCCCTCTTCTGTAGCCCACCATGTTACACATTACCTGGGAAGAACAATCTGATCTGGTACACAATAGCAGGAGTCTGAGCATCTAATCACATTGCCACATACTGTCCATATTACTCATATACAAGTCAAAGGAGTTGATACTTGACATCTGGAGCACATTAGAAGCAAAGACGTTTGCCCATACAGTCCAACCTGTACGGAGTATAGACAAGGTGGATTATCACTGGGTCTGACCTACCACAAGTATCAAAGTAGGTCCAATGACTATATTCTTGTTATAGAAAGGGACTGCAGAACAGCTTTGTGTCCAAGCTTAGATCTTCCAATGCGTATTATGGATATGATGTGCCTAAGCTATAAGATAACTAAGGTCAAGCTGAAGATATGAGATTGGGTGGCACGTGTATGAACCACGATGCTAACGACTAAAGTCAATTCTCAAGATTTCTCCTGATACAGAGTCCTCAATTTCATGCTATTACTGCACTGGTGCTCCCAAGAGCACTTGTTTTCCTGTTGGTCAGAGAGAGCAGTCTTGTTAAATATAGCCACTTGCTCAATAAAATGTAGTTGAAATATCATATTCACCCTACGTTTATCTTCTACTAAATAGAAATGTTGGCTGACAAGAAGTCTGACCACAGGACTGGCTGTCCTTTAGAAGGACAATGACTGGAACTTGAAGACACCACTGCTCACTGAAGAAGAATGGGTGGTGAATTGTAATTTAAACCTCCTGTCAATGCAAATGCTTCCATGCTCATTACAATGCCAAAAAGAAAAATGAATACCCCCATCAAAGGCAAATTATATGATGCAGAAATTTCATATTCATTCTATAATCAGCCACTGACCAAGGTTACTATCATTCAGTATGGAGTGACTTCAGCGGGATCCAAAAATTGTTTCATTATGCAGGGAGCAAAATAGGTGCTTTCAATCAAAAATGACTAAGAAGGAACAACAGAAGATGCTAGATGAGGCTTTCTGGGAGGTAAGAAGGATGTCTTCGATGTGTTCAGTGACTTATTCTGATCTGGCCACAGACCCGGGAAGCGTCTGAAGACTGCTCCCACGCTGGTGGCACCAATCTCTTTAAAGGAATATATAATACAGTGTATTACAGGCTTTTAAATGCTTCAGTTTGGCATAAAATCCTGACTATAGGAGACCGGGAAGCTTTCCAAGAAAAGGAATATAGAGCAGTGCTGCTATTGTGCTTATGGCTGTAGCACAGAAAAACAAGACTTAACCTACAGCTGAATCTTCACAGAGACCCTGATGGCGAAGGTACTTTGAGCCGGCCCATGGTCCACGTCCTGAAGGGACACAACTTTCTACTCCAAGTGAGTCAGCATCCAACCAGACTGCATTGTCAGCGCCAACCACGCGGCAAAATGCTGTCACTAGCCAAGTAACAGACCTTGAATGGCCAGTTATGCTTCAGGGATTGACAAAATCTTGGGCCACATTTTGAGTGTCTCCAAGGACCGTTACTATTTCTGAGCACTGCTCAATAAAGTCTCAGTTTCCTGCTACCTTGGTTGTCTTCCTTTTCTTCTCCCCTCCTTCCAGTTGTCCTACAACCCTGTAGGTGTGGATACTTATAGAAAAACTGCTCAGTATGAACATACCTCACTGCTCTGCTATTCAGCAAGTGAACATTAAGGTTTCATTCACCTCCAACATGCCGATGGGCCTAACTTACCAGCATAAAAATAAATATCCCAAAGCAAATCTATGCACTCTTTTTCACATATATAAATAGTTATCTGGCCTACAGATTCAGTGAAACCTGGTTTCCATAGCTGCTTTAGTGTGGATTCTCTGCCATCTAGCAAAGACAAGCTCATCAGCTCCTCCCAGAGTGCAGACTGCAAAAGTGCCTCTGTCCTGGATTAGGTCATTCAACTTCATGAAATTTGTATGAATTTGGTATGTTTCAGACCCTTATTGTTTCATCAGATTAGATGCAAAAAGAGAATACTTTCAATATATATAAAATGGAACAGAGAGAAGGCAAGAGAGAGAGAGAATGAGACAGAGAAAGTATAACCTGAATTTCCTTAAAAAAAAAACAAGCTGAAAATTCACTGAGTCACAGTTGGAAAGTTGGATGGCACTTAAGCCAGAAAATATCAAGAACTGGGAAGAGCAACCGAATGCTGTAGTGGTCTAAAGGAAACCTCTCAAAAGAACTATAAACTTTTCACTTGGTTCCCATCAGGAGTGAAAGATATTCATGCATTTGCTCCATTTCCAACCTTTAATATAAATGTAATTCTCACTAGCAATGTATGTGCATCCTTCAAAAGTTCCATTTCAAAGGAAGGTTACTAAGTGACATTAGTGCTTAAATCAAGCAAATGAATAATTAACACCTCACATCTGGCACTGCCCACATATTAAATGCAATATTCTTATGAAACACAAAGAAAACCATATTTGAGTCCCCACACAGCTCATAGACAGGGATTGCCATCCATTTAACTATTTCACTAAGTATTTTTCCTTATGGGAAAGAAACAATGGAAATATTAGTTACAGATTTTTGACTGATAGTGGGTTTTGTCTAATACGTCTGTTTCTTGCAAATTAATATTATATCTATATGATTTAGTGATAGACACAAGTATCCAATGTCTCTGGCCTTACATTTGAGACTGATCATTACGGATGTCTCTTGTATGTAGCAGCATGTAATTTATTATCCTTTTAACTCAAACTCACAAGAACTATGGTGTTGCCATGTGAGAGTTTCATATGGTATTTGAAGAAAATGCTCACGTCTTCTTAAAGATTTGTTTATCTGCCCTTGCTTCTCCACTTCAGTTTTATTGTTTTCAGGTAAACTCAGATACTGTCTTTAAAAATCTCAAAAGGGACAGGTGCCAAGACCAGCATACAGAAATGAACAGAAGCACACAGGTACCGACTTGTCTCATTGAAGACCAGGCAGAGTAAAGTGCTGCAGCAGTTTAAACAAAGACACCAAGTCCTGTATTAAAACTAACTCCTGCTTAAATATTTTGTGAAAGCACAGCCGGGTAGATACATCCTTTCTCTAGGAAGAAGACTTGCTTTTGAATACCCACCACATGCAGCCTGCGAGAAGCCCACACTCAAGCCATGGGAACTAGTACCAGACTTGTAGCAGGTTAGTGTATTCATATCCATGTTTAAATGGGGGAAAAAAAAAAAAAAACTAAATAAACAAAAAACCCCAACTCCACAATGCAGAGCTCTTTGCCAGCCACTCTGGGTAATGCAGCTAATGCTAACTTGCACTCATTTGGCACTTAGTAAACCTCAGCACATTTCACAAGTGCAGGAGGGCATCTTTTGCTTGTCTTTTACAGAGGCCAAAGTGCAGAGATTTCTTCATTACATCAGTTAATTGCTTCAGGCCAGACACTCAAAGACTGCAAGTCACAGGAACTCAACTTGATTATCTCAGCAGTAAGGAGATGCATGCGCAGTGCACGGAAACATGGAATGTGGGTAAGGAATAGTGGGAAAATACATCATATTCCAAGTTCAGGTGATCAGAAGTCATTGATGTCAATATTTGCTGCCAATTTGAAGATGCAATATTAAGATTTTCTCCTTAGGCATACCAATCTCTTAGACACTTCGTAATTCTTGCCTTTAAAGTTGATTTTTTTTTTTTTTTTTTCTCAGGAATTTAAAATAGAAGTGCACTTGCATTTCACATCCACTGGAGAAAATTTGAGATGCCCTCCCAGGAGAACAGAAATATCTTCCAGTGCCGGTTGTTTAAGTTTGTGTCTCCCGCTTAAGTCCTGCCTCACGATACAAACTTAGTAAGGCACAGAGAAGGGCAGATGTCCAAACATAGAAAATTATCCCGCTTCCCATCAGAGAAATAAAGGTTCTGATGACACCTGCTGGCTCCACAGGGACTAGGCAAACACCAGCCACCCCTGCTGCAGCTCCCGAATTCTTGCATGTAAAAACACAGGGCAAATACATTATTGAGAGTGAAAATGTTCCTTTGCTGTGAGCCAGAGAATCACAGGAAACAAGGCTGGGAGTGACTTTAAGACATCATTTACTCCATCCCCTGGAATAAAGCAGGATTCATGCTACTTCCACCATACCTCATGGATGATTGTTTTACCCATTCCTGAAAATTGATAGTACTTCTCTGGACACTATTACAGCGTTTCATCATTTTTGCATTCCCTATAAAAGCTTCCATAGTAAGATGTCCTATTAACAGACAATTATAATTTGTATTTGTGTATTCAAGGACAATTAGAGAGCACTTGACTGTGAAGTTGAAAATATAAAGGAGGTACTTCAGCCCTATGTTATGAAATGCTACAGCTTTACCGCTTCGTCCATCTTGTATGGTAACGCACCCATCCCACCCAGGGGAGATGCAGGAATACATACTTTTCAAAGATGCTTCCACTGCAGGAATCCTCCCACATGAAGAATTGCATAGGCCTTGTTCTCTGTGAAAAGGGTCAGGCTTACAAACAGTGCAGGTATGGAGCCACCAGGGTGTTTGCATCCAGCTGCTTTCCATTATAACGTGCATTCTTTGAGTGGGAGAAGCAGCTGCCACCTTGATGAATCACCTCGCTGACAAACTAAGTATGTTCAAGAGACTGTATAAAGAGCTGTTTCATCACTGTGAGAGAACGTTAGTTTATGTGTTACAAGTAAATTCACAGAGAGACTTCAGAAGAAATATAGATCCTTGAAAATCATCTATGTGTACCTCCTGCACCACTCCTGGTGCACTACTATTTTGTTTCGTCTAAGAAACGTGGAAGAGGTTGTATCACATTCAGCCCATACATTTTGCTAAATTAATACTTTTTACCTTAATTCTTCTCATCACACTCCAGCCTGGACAGTATTTCTAACTGATTTCAGCTAACTCCATCAAGACAGGTGTAAATACCCTGTGTCTGCCCTTGAGAAACCAAGTGGGTATCCACTGGCTGGGGACAGAAATTCCCAGGGCCTTGAGTAAAACTAATCTATTCAGTTAATACCTTGTTGGAGCAAGGCATGAAACACAGGTCCAAAAAATGTCTTACTGGGAACCTGGTACAGATATACTTAATTAAACCACCAGTTTTCTTCCTGGAACCTGATCTCTCAGTACCGCAGTCATGCCCATCACAACTCATACGTCACGTTGAAGCTCAGTTACAAACATTGCTAAAATGGGGCACGGCAGGTGGAACAGGGACATTGCTAAGCAAACACTACTGCTGTACCAAGGAGTTTGTAACTGGAAGAAACCATGGTTAGCACAGGGAATATAAGCCCAAAACAAACCAAATATCAAGATGACTGGTTGCTCCACCATCACTGAAGGATTCCTAAGCCTGGCTGGGGAAAGGAAGTAAGAGGAAAAGCAGCCACTGAAGTAGAGGTGTCGCCAGCCCAAGAAGAACTGAAAAAGAATGGAAGGGGCTTATAATTATTCAGAAATCCTCTGAATATTTGGAACAAGCAGCTGAGCCTGTGTCTGCAGTATCTACCCCCAGGTATTCAAGAGTCACAGGGCCTTTGACAAACAGATTGGTGAGAATGTGGACTACATAATCACTGCCAAGTTTTGCAGAGTTTTATATGCATCAAAAAAAAACCCAACCTTGTCTATTAGAGAACAGACAGTCTTTAGCTCAACTGCTGAGCTATCAGTTGCCTGTTGCCCAGCCTCAGCACTGTGCTGGCACAAGGTCCCAGCAGAGACACAACTGGGCACCAATACACGTGCATCGCCCTTGCTTGTTATAGTCTCAGGGCCGGTTTTGTCTTAAACTGCAGAAAAGTGCAATTTTGCCACTGTGACACACCGGCAATCCTCTCCCAGTAAATCACTCTGCAAATATGTATAGTTTGGCAGAGTGTTACCCATATGCTGTGTGGTGTTTTACTGCTCAGAAAGCTCTGTCGAATCCAAGGGGCGACTGACGATATAAATAGTAGTCGGTGGGAGGAATACGTTACTCCCAATAGTGTGTGGAGGATACGCTCAGCAAGGTGTTACCCAGCATGAAAAACTAGCATGGGCTTCGTGAGGAACTAGAGAGGAAGACAATTCCCTCAGATCTCAATACACCTCATAGCAGCCTCCTTTTTCTTCCAAATAAAATAGGATTGATGTGGTTTTTGTGGCCCAGAAGAGATTTACCTGAGAGATTCAAAGATTTTAATATTTCTTCAAACCCTTTTTTTTTTCACTACCATCTATACACAAGACTTCAGCTTTTGAATATTAAATATCAATATTGTCACATCCTAACTCAGGCTGGGCTTCCGGTGGTGACCATGCATGTCAGGGTCCTGGAGCAAGGGCTAGGAGGATGCTTGGTTGCTATTATCCTTGCTCTGATTTTGCTGAGCACAGAGGCTGGGTATGGTTTTGCATGTATCAGGCTTTCCTTGTGTTCTCTTCTTGGGCCACAACCACAGTACCACACTCTCCAGAAGACACACAGATTCAGAAGTATACTGCAGCAATGCAGCTCCGTTCGACCATATCAGATGCAAATTTCTCCATGTAATGAGAAGAAATTTGAATTTCAAATCCAACTGAATTAACCAGAAACAAATATAGACTAGGAAGCAGAAAAGAAATATCCAGTCATCTGGACAGAGAACTGAAGTTCTGAAGTCACTGGGGCATCCACAGCAGAGCTTTTTATGCTTAGGGAACAGGTCATGTCATGTTAGGACAAGGCCTTAATTCAGTAACTCCATCTTATGTTCCTGTGTTCTTAAATACAATGCCTGCACTTGGGGCCTATTATGACAGGGATTAGGAAGAATATTTTAAAAGAATTTAAACCAAGGAAGAACTTAGGTACCTAGAGCCTGCAACTCTTGATGTCTCTGTTGAACTTCTCCCACAAGTTCCCTCCGGTAATGGGTCCTTGCAATGTGGACACAAACCTGGTCAGACCATGGAGGGGCTACGTTCAGGTCTTAAGCACTTCCTAAGCAAATCTGGTACTTGGTAAGCAAACACTGTTGTCACTTCTATAGAAGTCATACTCACCAGCAACAAACAAAAGCCTTTTTGCATTGAGTCCTGGATGCCCAAGACCTTTATGAGCTGTCAAAAATTTCATCCTTTTCTCTGACAATGCTTCCACTTAGACTGCAAATAGTAATTTTTTTTTCCAGTTCAGTTGAAAAATAGAGACTAGTTCCCTTACCTCAAGTTTTAAGGCAAAATTCTTTTTCTTGCACAATCCAAATCAGAATGAAACGTTCTGTTTCATTTGGGCATATTTTAAAAAGTAATTTAGGAGCATGAGGGGAAGATAAGAATTTCCATGTTTATATATTATTTGGCATTAGGCCAATGATCAAAATAGTGAAGAGTTTAGATCATGTCCACACTGGAGAAATTGCTGAGTAAACTATCTGTCTCAAAGAATGTGCCTTGCCCAACTAACGATGCTCAAGACCCAAAACAAGCTTGTCAAATCCGTCCAAGCAAAACCAACTGAAAGTTTAAAAAATTGACATTTGCGGGAATATCAGCTTCCCCTATTTGTCTTTTATAGGAGAAACATCACTCAGTGTTCACCAGTCAGTTAATTTTGGCATACCGACATGTCACTGACTAGCTGGCATGCTCGAAACAGGGAGTCTCTCCTCGAAAAGAACTAGCCGAATTGGAGGGTGAGGGAGCTGACAACACCCCTACAAACACTCTGTACCTATTCTCTCCATCCCTCCCTTGTGTCCCCCCCTGCCTTGGTGAATAGTGACCTATTCTTTTACAAAAGAGGGTGTTTTAAGCAGGATTGGATACTGCTTCCACCACCGAGTAGCTCGGAGCCTGCCTGCACAGTAATTCTCACGGGCAATTGGATGTGTGGGGCCAAATCCTGTTGGGGTGCTGAAGGGCTGGATGCAAAGAGTTTACTGTTCTCTTGTTTCTCATGAAAGATACAACTTATTTACTGGAATAAAACCCTCCCCTCATTATGCCATTTATGGGAAACAAAACACGCAGTGTTTATAAAGCAGTTAATTTATAACAGACAAAACCAGATTATCACTCTTTGGAAGAGCAAATATTTGTTGAAAAACTTCTATATGGGACAGACATCTTCATCTCATTTTTAAACATAGTTGACTGAGAAAAGTAACAGAGGAGCTACCTAATAGGTAAGACAAGATTTATATATGAAGCATTTAGATTCTAAAGGGAAGGATTATTATTTATTTTTTTTAGGTATATACATAATTATATTTATCAGCTATTTTCTAGATGTGATGTTTTAAATGGTTCTAGATCTTAATCGGCATTCTAATATATTTTATTTTTCTCTTGCTCTAATGCATTCAGAAGAAAAATGCATTTGAGCAAGAAACTTCTTTCTTTGGTATCTGAGACTACTATAAACAAGTATTTCTTAAAATGGAAAGAATGTTAACTTTGCTCTAGCACTTATGTTTATTAATGTACTGTCTACTCTATGCACAAAGTTGTCTAAAATCAGCAATAAGCTTTACTTAGGTCTAAAAATACAAGCATATAATGTGCAAAAATATAACTTTATTGTTTCCAGAACTGTTTTCCCAAGTCCTAGAGGACATGCTTTATTTCTGTTACTAAAGGTGGATGATAAAGCTGCTGTGATGTTAACTTCAGTTTTTGCAATCTCAAATTTGCAGTGCGTGCTTAGTGCAATTGTGGGGTTCTTATTCCTGTGATGTTCGTAACACCCAAATCCGTAGCATTTGTGTTTGCCTGAGGATGGAGGCCTGAGGAGTGCTGAATGGTCTGGGATGTGCCTGTGAACAAGGGCTTCTGCATTCGCCCTGTCCTTTCAGTCCAAACCCTATCTATGAAAGCAGAGCCCTCTGGAAGGCAGCTCACTGCTTTCCCCATTCGGTCCCTTCCCACCTCCCAGGGTCGATCTGGTGGCCCGCCTGAGCCAAGTACTGTCCCAGACCTCTCAGAGAGACGCACCAGTGACTCTGCCAGATGCAATGCAGGGATTGCACTGTCCTCGGAGAAGATGGGGAAGAGCTGGTGCTCTGCAGTGGTGAGTGAGCAGTTAGACCTGAAGCTCTTCTAGAAGGACTGCTGCTGTTGCAGAAAGCCCTTTCTCTGTGACTGAATAGGACCAAAAGCAAGATTTTCCAATCCCTGTCTCTATGCTAGAGCTGACTCCGCAGTGTCCAAGGATGCCTCTTTGAAGCAGGGATGACTCCCAGGCTAAAAGACCTCCTCCTTTGCTGCCAGGGCAGGCACAGCATTGTGGCAGGAACAGCGCCCCGGTGCCTATGTTACTTCCCACAGAAGTGTGTCGCTACGTACGGAGCAGAAATGCCTTGCAGTTACTGTAATAGCTCCTAACAGCACGGCTTGCGGTCCGTCAGGGGACAGTAAGCACCCCAACACTGCAGAAGGCGCGTGCACCATCTGGCCAGCAAGGCAGCAGCTGAAGCCAAGTCATCCCCTTCCCTATCCCAGTCCCGCAGAACCCATTGACAATAAATCTCATTGAAAATAAACCTAGAGATAGTGGGAAAGAAAAATAAAATAAATATTCACGGTGACAGTGCGCTGCATACTCTTCCCCGGCTGCCGTGCACTCGAGAGGAGGCACAACGTTCAGGGATTTCACTGCCTCCCGATTAAGTCATTACAGCCCATCTGTGTTGCACCAAGTACAGAACGTGACCTATTATCTCAAAAGAAAATAGCACACCACCTGACTGCCAAAAACACCCTGTGACTTGGCACCCAAATGTCTCAGTACTCACATCAACATACCTTTTCAGGACTAACTCCCACAGCCTGAATCAGGCAACTGTGAAATTCAGCTGAACTCCGAATAAACGGCAATCAAACAAAACCAGCCTTCCCATATGCCAAATCACACATTATACAATGACCGTAATTTGCTGTTACAGATCCTTAACTTAAAAGGAGTAGTTAATAGTTGCCATGTGTTTTCTAGATTGTTGAATCACTTACTACTTTAATGATGGGCCATACAATCCATCTTTTCATCTCATTTATCCATTTGCATGCCACTGCTATACAAAAGGATTCTGCGCAGGCTTGGTGGTCTTGAACATCCTGTTTAATTTGCAACGGGAAGACGTGTCTCCAAAGATTATGGCTATTCAAGATTTTTCCATGAGGTGCAATTCAACACTGCTGTATGGGAGAGAAATTCATATATTGCTTTGATGGAAAGATGCATGATAAGCATATTTGCACACTATGCTTGAAAAGTGTGTTTGCACGTCCAAATTTACACAAGCAATGTCTGACACTAAAGGTGTCGGTCAGATGTGTCCAGTTCTCTACAAACTTTTTGTTGGACAGATGGAGAGACCTGTGTTAACATTACTCAGAAATCACAACTTGTGCAAAACACTGTATTTTTAAGCACAGCACAACTGTTTCATCCTTGTGCTATTTGACATTGAAACCTGGTATATTCGGGGAGGACACGGCACTGACAAACCTTCAGCGTTTGCTGGACAGTGAAGTATAAAAGTACAGGGAATCCTCTGGCATGTGATCAGGAGAATGATCTGAATGGAGTAATAAGCAACCTACAGCAGAAGGATGAAAAGTGAAATGAAATGATGAAAAGGCAAGCATTCCTCACAATGAAATTGTATTTTCAGTCGTGGGCCCCATAATCTTTTCCGGGCTTGGTAAGCACGGGCAGTAACATAGAAATTTCGCATCTGACTTACTAGAAAAAACAGGACAGAGCAGGCTCTTGACAGAAGCACATTAGCAGCTGCAACACCTTGTGCTGTACGGATACTGAGCTCAGAACTTCAGCCTTGTTCTCTCGCTGAGCTACAGGCTGGCCCTCGTGATGCAGCCTTATATTAGGATGTTATCCCTAGGGATTTGAACACAGTAGCCATAATGTCTCCTTGACCACTGCTGTGCACGTTGCATACAAAATCTGGTATGTCTTTGTTAATTTAGGTTTTCACAGATGTTTTATTGATACTAAAAATGAACTAGATAGGAGGTTTTTTATACTTCTTATGAGAGTATCCGAAGACCAGCTCTCCAACAACCTACAAACACAATTTATCAAGCGAAGAGTTGACAAAGCAAGAGGTGTGACTACTCATACCATTAAAATCTGCGCCATGTCTCATTTTTTCCCCAAATTAACTTTTCTGTAACTTTTTTCTGACTCTGGGTTTCTTTGAGGACAACAACCTTTTAACAATAGTAGCCCTGAAAGAACATTTGCTTGACAAAGCGCTACTGCTGCCACATTAACACCTTTGTTTTCTCCAATGTGTGAAAATAGCTCACCTTGACCAGGTGCCATTACTGTGTAAGTTCCCTGTTATGCCACGGCTACCTATTTCAAGACTGGGGTTTCTACTTGGTTAGGTGAGTGAATGACTAAATGGGTAAAAGTCCCATAGGCACAGATTCTGCCTTGACTTAGACCAGCTTTGTGCCATCTATATGTCAGTGGAGTTAATCCTGATCTATTCTGGTGAGTTTGGCTTAAGGCAGTCTCTTAAAGACAGACTGGTTTTGTCTGATTTTAGTTTTCTACATAACCAGATAAATACATCCTTCTAAAAAAAATTCCTAGGAAAATAAGGCATAAGTTACGCGGCAAGACTCTGTTTTTCAAAGTTTGTAAAAGTAATTTGCAGTCTAGAACTCCAGCATTCTCTGAGTCACATCTGAAATATTTAAAAACTGTTTACATAAATAAATATTATTCTGTGTGGTTCTTCAAAGTTACCATTTCTGGAACAAACCCTAGGGGCTGCAGTTTGATTTTTGTGCATAACATAAAGGTATTTAAGTGTCTGTTTTAAAAAGACAATTTTTAATATAATGCTCTCTAGCTGTTAAAAACAGATTTGTTTTCTGGGTTGGCATTTATCACACTAGAAAATCAGACACTTTTTGTGCTTTTCCAAGTTGAATCTTGTTGAAATAACATGTCACTAATATAAAACATGTAAGATAACAAATATTAAGGGTCAACATTTCTACAGAAGGGATGGTAACAGTCAGGCCACTACCATTATCCAGGAAAAGATGGATCCAATAGGAGTGGCCACCATGCCTAAGACACATACCATGGAGAACACAGTCCTCCCACCAGTGCCAATGAAATGCAGAAAGGGAGCTACAGGTCTCTCAGCTTTCAGTAGGTCACCATCCAAATTTCCTAGGATTGGTCTGTGTCAGAGGTCTCCAGGGAAAATGCCATTTCCATCACATGCTGCCTAGAATTCTTGTGCTTATGGATTACATTAATTTCACAGGACTGAAAGCTGTGACACAGGTCCAACAAGCTGATTTTTCATCTTTGAGCTGCATATTGTACTTGAAATCTGAGATTGATTTTGTAAAGGAATTACAAGTTAGCAAGGGAAATTCAGTGAAATACTTCTGATGTGAACCACCAATACTAGAAGATGGTGATATTTCTTCTCGATTCACTTAATGATGTTGGAAACCTCTGTCTTTCACTGATCTAAATTTGACCTTTCTGATAGGAACCAAATGTTAACTTTAGAGTACATACACTGAAGATGCAGAAAGACCACCTTACTACATCTATGACCTTTTGCATTGTGATTAGATGAACAAACTAAAAAGTCATTGTGTTGCCTTTTTTTTATTTCTCCATTTTCTTTACTAGAAAAAAAAAGAGCTGACTACTGGATGTCAACATGAAAACAGGAATTTACCTACTTCTCTTAAGTGAAATATGTGTTGAAATCAGCAAGGCTGGAATCAAACCTAGAAGTCCAAAGACGGAGAAGGACAATAATTTAATGGAAAGAAATAAAAACGTCAGTATTTCCGAAGAGTGGCATCATCATAAAAACATCTCTAAGCCTTTTGAAGGGCAAGATCTCGAAGACTTCACTCTTTACAACTTCACTGAAAAGACTGCAAATTTTGGATTTAACCTCTACAGAAAAATTGCAATGACACATGATAACAATGTAATCATCTCTCCCCTTTCTGTATCAGCTCTCATGACTGCATATATGCTGGCAGCCAAAGGGGAAACACACAGACAAATAGTAAAAAGTCTAAACCTTCATGCTTTGAAGGACAGAGAGGATCGCCATCATCTACCAGCTTTGTTTAAACAACTGAAAGATAACATCACAATGAACGAAGAACTTCTCCTTGTGCAAGGTACCCTTTCTTTTATCCAAAAGGACTTTAGACTCAGGGAGTCTTTCCTCAATTTATCTAAGCAGTACTTTGATATGGAATTCCTGAGAGTGGACTTTCAAAACTTTACACAGGCAAAATTTGTAATAAATCAAAACATTAACAAAAGGACAAAAGGAAAAATCCCAGAGCTTTTTGAAGAGCTTGACCGCCATAACAAACTGCTACTTGTGGACTACATTGTCTTTAAAGGTAACTGCTGTTTTTATTTTGCAAAATGATTATTTATTAGAAGAATCAGGACTCTAACTTCAGCTCCAGGGGGGAAGTTTAAATTAGTTCAGATGTCCCGTTTTCGCTCCATCTCTATCGAGATTTCCTTTCTTCTATTATGTTTATTTAATAGGAAATTATTTTTAATGATAGGCAACCACAATTCTCCTGTGCTTTCTTCCATACAAGAGTCTCAAAGAGAACAAAAAGCCCTGCATCAAACTATCTCAGTTTGTCTCTGAATGATCTCTCTTTATGATAAAAAGGATGTCTAATTTTCATTCAGCAACTAAAATGAAAAAGCCTTAATCACGATAGCCTTTTGAATGCTGGATACTGGGCATAAAATCATTGACTGATTTTACATAGTACACAAAATCATGAAAACAAAAAACATTTCTGTATTTCAGTCAAGAATCTTTTTCGCCAGAGGAACCAAAGTACCCCATTATATTACCTTACAGGGTGAGGGAAAGAAATAGCTGTGATGGGCCGAGACTGTTCTGTGGGGAGGTCCTCTACTGCCAAATACCTTATGCTCTTTCTGTGCTTGGGGTCTTTCTGACTGCTGTCTTAGAAGATAGATAAGGGATTCCAACAGGAGGTCCTGGTAATGACAGGGATCCAGAGCCCTCCCTTTACTCTGAAACAGCCATGCAGAAGCCAGAGACACCCGGTTAGGTAAAAGCAAAGACAAAGAGCTAGGGCGACTAAGGGGATGAGAGGAATGCTGTGCAGAGAACCCACAGTCACAGCCACTACTCCAGTCCAAAGCACTCAGCAGATGCCGTCCATGAAAACACCACTAAAATAAATGCACGCATGAGACCAAAGAAAATTATCCCTCAGCCATACAACCTCCCTATGGACTAAGTTTATTCTTTCATATTTACAAAAGTGCAGTTTGTGCAATGCCAAGGTTACTTTCCCTGGCAGAAAATCAGAGAAAAGAGATAAATGCATATGGCTACATTTGAAAGCAACAGTAGAGATCAGAACCATTAGTATAGAAGAGGTCACATTCCAGTGCACCTCACAAGACAGTGCACTGGAATCCCCATCCAAAAAATTATATAATTAATCTAAAAACAGGTATAGAATTTCAGAGAAGGTAACATATTAATAAAAGATGGAGGCTCATTTGGCGTTCAATAAACAAAAAGGATATCAGTTCTGAACTTGACTGGCAACTAATCAACCTTAGAACAAATGAAGGAGTTTATTTTGTGGATTACTGCATTCTTCTGCTGTAAACAAAAATTTAAAGCACATACACTAAATATACGACAATTGTCATCCACTTATCCACAAAACAATTGACACCCCCTTCAGCTAGGTACAGAAAATATCCTATACTTTTTTTAAGGGTTTCTGAACAAGTCTGAATGCACATAATTATTTAATGTCTTTCTTCCCTCAGGCAAGTGGGTCTATCCATTTAATTCCAAATTCACAGAAATTGAGACTTTCCACATAAACAAATACAGAAGTGTACAGGTACCCATGATGTTCAAGTCAGATAAAGTTAATTCAACTTTTGATGAGAATTTAAGATGCACTGTGATAAAGCTACCCTACAAAGGGAAAGCCCACATGCTGATTGCCATCCCAGAAAAGGAAGGAGATTACATTTCACTTGAAGACCATCTGACTACAGAGCTTGTGGAATCCTGGCTTGGAAACATGAAGACCAGGTATTGCGTTGACATCCATTGGCCTTCATGTCTTTTATGATGTCTTGCAGCAAAGCAAAAAAGCACAACAAAGATTATCTAGTCTTCTCTTTTCACATGCTAGTGTCTCTGTGGCATCATGTATCTACAAAGTAGAGGTCCTTTAATGGCCTACCCACAACCCAAGCAGCATGTGAAAGCTTCTACTCTGAGACAACAAGTCTCTGGCTCATCTCAGTTAGAAATGTCTCTCTGAAGGCACAGACAATCTAGTCTTTCCAAATTCTTCCTTAGGCCTTCCCTTCTCCCTTTGTGAATTTAGCCCTGCTAGGCAAAGTGCACAATAAATCCAGATATGCAGTATATTTATGAAACCTTTCCTACCAGTGGAAACACAGAGTAAATTTGAGTATGAAAATGTAAACCCAAATTATTCCTGTGAAATGTGATTCCCAAAGCGACAATTCTCTCCTCTAGTCAATAAATTCATATGTCACCCTGGTATCAGGGCACTGGAAGTGCTGGTGGAAGTATTTCATACTGAGAAAGAAACGATTTCTAGCATCTTTGGCAGTCAACAGATCAGAGATTATATTCTGCCAACCTAAATTCCAGCAGACAATCTTTAGTTTTTACCTCTTCTTTTTACTGTGTAAAGCTCGAATCCTGAGCAGTGTGCATTTCAGCAGTCAAGTGATCTACTTTATAGTCCAAGTTTGCATTGAATTTTTTTTTTTTTTTCAAACAGAAAAGTGGATATTTCATTTCCAAAGTTCAAACTAGAACAAAAATACAAAATGAAGAAATTGCTTCATGGTCTTGGAATTAAAAATCTCTTTACACGTACAGCGGATCTTAGTCACCTAACGGATGAAGGATATGTAGCAGTTTCACAGGTGAGCCTTCTCAAATTATTTGCTCTTTGGATTATAACAGTATGTAAAGGGCCCAGCCAAGAGACTATATCGTATACACTTATAAGGACGCTAATAGGAAAGGACCTCCTCTGCCACGTATATGGAATCTGCACACCTTAATCAGTTTGGATCCCACCTGAAGTACGAGGCGTGTAGAAGTAAGGTGCGGTTACACTACATACGTGCTCAACACCTTCCACAGCTGGCTTATCACAGGAGGAAAGTTCTGCCTCAAGAAGAATATAGTTAGGGGGGACGGAGAGCAATTGAACAAAAACTATGAACAAGAAAAACACTGTAAATGACATTCAAATGGCAAAAGCCAGAGCAAGGAAGGAAAACTAGAGAGGCAATCCCTCACGCACAGTCCAGGAACAGGCATTCTTCTTAATAAATAAAGAACTTCAGAAAGTTCAAATAATAACTCAAAAAGTAACAGTGAGAAAGAAAACTTGAAGCAGTCTTGCCTTTTATTCTACATACTTTGGCAGAGAAAAAAACACAATCTCACAGCAAAGCATTAGCACAACACAGCTGCATTTCAACCCATATGGATGTTCAACTTCATACACTGAAACTTTTTAAGATCATCACTTAAACAGGCAAAGGCAAGGGTGGGGAATGGCCAAAAATAGAGGAACACAGCCCCATGGAAAAAGAGGAGGAGAAGATAACTCAGTACTGCTATTTAATGGAGAGCAAAGACATATTCCAGACGATTGACAAAAAAACAGAGAATGAGAAAGCAGAAAAGAATGGAAGAGAAAGGACTTGACAACCACACCAGTATCAAGAAGGAACAGGTTTATGTCACCAGAGATGTCCCGTGAAGAAGAAACAGCTAATCTATACAAAAGACAATTTGCTGCTGATAGAGAATTAAGAGGCCAATGAAAGAAGATAAAAGAGATACCACACAGAGAAACTGGTGACCTCAAGAACTGGAGTGTCTGGAATAAGATGAAATGCAATTAATGCTAATGCAAACTCATACATTAGAGTAAAAGTAACAAAATTTCTGCAATAAGCTGGATTTATAAACAGTTGAGGAAAACAAGACTCAAATTAGATTAATTCGACACAGGATTTAAAAGCCAAGCTTTATAAACCTATGTAAGAAATTTATACAATGCAACTGCTTATGGTTGTATAGCAGTAATAACCTAGAACCGTAACTCTGGGAAAGACTTCACAGAATCACAGATTGGTTGAGGCTGAAAGGGACCTCTGGAGGTCATCTGGTCCAACCCCCCTGATCAAGCAAGGCCACCTAGACCCACTTGCCCAGGACCATGTCCAGATGGCTTTTTAATATCTCCAAGGGTAGAGACTCCACAACCTCTCTGGGCACCCGGTGCCAATGCTCACCCTCACAGTGAAAAAGTGTTTCCTGATGTTCAGAGGGAACCTCTTGTGTTTTAGTTTGTGATCACCACCTCTGGTCCTGTCACTGGGCACCACTGAAAAGAGCCTGGTCCCATCTTATTTGCACCCTCCCTTCAGGTATTTGTACCCTATCAGAAAGAATCCTTCTAAGCTACTGGTGCTGCTGTTACAAGTGTCCCTACACCAAGTCATTAACTGAAACCTTTGTCATTTGCCAAAACTGTTAATAGCTGCTATGATAAACACTTCTACACAAGGTTCAAAAACTCCAGGCCCTGAACTGCTTTTGCAAAATTATGCCGGCTTAACAAAATAACCTTTCTGGGAAAATGTAACATCCTATGAATAAATACCTAACAGATAAAATTGCAGTGCTCATCAGTTTGGTATAAACTGTTTCATTTTGGGAATCTGCAGCACTTTTCTCTCTTCCTTTTGATCATATAACTATTTGATGCTGATTCTCTGCAGTTAACTCCATTGTGTTATGAAAAAATCACACTTGAATAGTAGCTGCTAACTGATATTAGAAGCAATACGTGCATGAGCTACAAAGTGGCAGAGGAGCATCCTGTGGCTGTGAATCATGATAGCCAGCTTCATTATTTAAGAATGTTTAGCAGAGAGCTCAAAACTGGTGAAGTCCTTCAACTGCCTTCACATAAGTCCTTCCTAGAATTAGGAATCTGGGAGTTGGGAATGCACTGGCTGATGAGGCAGTTCACCAATACAGACCCAAATTCAGGAGAAGTACTCAGAGGTACACATGGGCTGAAAGAACAAAAAGGGATCAGATCCTGCCAGGCTGCAATTGCAGTGGGAAGGGAAGCTCCTCAGACAAATCCAGGATTATACCTCATTGCTGCACATATTTAGTCTACGCTACCAAATGTACGAATTAGAAATACACAGGAAAAAAAGCCAAGATTGGTGCATTTGCCTGCGCTCTCACAAAATCACCTGTGGGTGACATATCCAGCCGGTCAAAGTTTGTGACTGATGAAAACACACCTCCCACTTTTGAGAAACTCTCCCGTGAACAGTTAGGTGTCAACAAGGGAGTGCTATACAAACGCAACGGTCACTTCATGCTACGAGCTGCAAGAACAAAATTTCTACTTGAGACCTCTGCTCAGAATTGTTTATTTTTATTTATTTATAATTATTTCTGTCACATATTTTATTGCCCCATTGCATTTCAGGTTGTCCAAAAGGCAGTAATTGAAGTGGATGAAGAAGGAACGGAGGCCACAGCAGCTAGTGGGTCAGAAATAACTGCATTCACAGTGCCTCCTGTCATCAAAGTGGATCGACCATTCCTTTTTATGATTTTTGAAGAAACTTTTAAAACATTACTGTTCATTGGCAGGGTTGTTGATCCAACAGAAATGTGAATAAAGGTAACAGTTTCTATTCTGGGGTATGTGAGAAGCTTTATTTCTATTTTATTAATGTACATTAGAATAAAAAGACAGTGAAATATGAAAATGTGAAAACCTGTTTTGTCTCTTCAGCTAGCAGTAGGTCATCCTATTAATATTTTATTACTGCCCAAGTAACAAGCTAAATTCACTGAGGCACAAAGTGACAAAAATGTGACTTGTAAAAACTACCATGCAAATTAAAAAAAGCCCAGAGAACTGAACTTTCAAAATTCAATATTTTAGTGATAAGTCTGAATGAAAACCAGAGGTTCATATGCCAAAATATTCAGGAAGCTTATTCTCAAACACTGCGGGCTTGGTATTCCTCAATGTCATCTTCTGCTGTGATGAGACTTAAGAGCCTGCTGGCCTCAATGCTAGCAGAATTTTGCCACTTATAAAAACAGAAGCAGGATCAAGCCCTAAAAGAGAATTTACAGACTCTGTCTAGAGATCTTTATTTTATCACTGTCAAAACTGCACTGAGTCTATCATAAAGTCTGCATCCTCTGGGAGTGTGACCTCTTTCAAAGTGTTTGTTCACGAGTATCAAATCACCTCACTTTCTTAGGGTACATGATGTGCCTGCTTTTAAAATATTCTTTCTATTAAAGACAAAATAATTCTAAAAAATAACTTAGGTATTCTGAACCTGGAAAATCTGAATCCGTACTACTTCATAACACCAAGCTGGGCCTCTCCTAAAAACAGCATTTCTGCATGTATTATCATCTAGGTATCAGGGTCAACTATGTAACAGGATTCTATGCCTGAACTAAGACAGACTTTGGTAGGAAAAATATTAACTCCATAAAAGTGGAATAAATCTATTCACAGAGTTGATCCTAAAATCCAAAAGGTGTGGCCAAAATTTTTCAGAAAAATATTTCCACGATCTAAATACAATTCACTTTATTCAAGTCATGCAGTGATTCCAACAGAACAGCAAGATCTTTAACATTTACTAAATACTAATTAGCAGCAGAGTCCTATACGTAAAGTATGAAACAATGAAAAAAGCTACTTCTAGCGATATATTACTCTACTTGCTCATACAGCCTTCACAAAATAGCTGCCCAAAAGGGGGCAGAAGAGTTTTCAGTCATTTGGCATAGGGGCTTCAAAGGTCTCCATCAGTAAATGCATCCGCAAGAGAAGATTCAAGCTGATAAAACACCTCTAAATATCACCTCAGTTACCATTAGATGTTTACCCACAGCAGCCTAGACACTCCTGTAAGCCACTCACAAAAGGATTTAGCAGGCAGACTGGTATCTGACTAGACTAGGAAGGAGCATCTAACCTAACTCCACGTGGCAGTATGAATCTACCAGGAAAGAAAGAGAATCCCTCCTTCTTGCTTCTGAATGAGTAACAGAAGGAATGCTGCTCTTGATGAGAACCACCCAATTATAACTGTACAGTTGACCACCAGCTGTTATTGTGAGTTGCAGGTGAAAACAACGCTATGAAGGGTTCAACGGTCTTGGTGCTCTCCAACAGAAGTAACCCAGAAGTAAGCAGCCCCAAAAAAAGACTGCTGGGATGGAGGTCTGGAGTGTGAAGGACTGATGAAAGTATAGACAAGACACCAGGAGTATTGTACAAGGAAGACATGCAGACCAAAAAATGTCTATATAGAGCATTTAAAGATTACATAGCAGGAATTTAATACATAGTAGGGTTATTGAGTGGAGCACATGTTATCAGCATTAAAGAAATTACTCAGTTAAAAATGACAGACAAATGACAGCCAATAAGGAACAAAAGACAGACTGTATACAGAACTCATTACATGCTCATTAAGGGGAGAAATAGCTTGGATTCAAGTTTCTGAACTTCCTGGCTGTTCTGCATTGCTCTAGTAAAGGCATCAGATGGTCAAACACAGTTTTGAGTCCTGTTCTGCAGCTGGGTACTGCTGATCTGAGTTTGGTCCCTGGCAGAAGTCGGCCTGAGAACAGACTGAGCAGTCTCCTGTGGCCCAGGGGTGAGCAGCTGTAGCTGGCACGTTGCGGGACTTGTCCCTGGGGAACCGGGAGTATCTGTTTTCATTAATAAGACAAAAGCAGAACCCAGGAGGAGCCAGTATAGGTCATCTGTATATCTGTATCAATACTGCATGTTAAACATCATACTACTTGAAGAAGTTTTTAAAGAAATCTGTGATTTACAAGATCCTACTCCAGGCTGCAGAACGAACTGAAAACTTGAGTGTTTCCACAGAATCCAAACAATGTCTGTGACTGAAGACAGAGAATACACCTAAATCCAACTCCAGTGTAGGAAGCTTAAGAATTCAGACAGTAAAACAGTGCCAAATCCAGAGACACATTTTGTACTTCACACAAGACAGCATACATCCAGCATTATTACTATTTAAAATAAATACCTTCTATAGGTAAATGCTTTTATTTATTTTAATTATAAAAGATGCCCTGAGAATTTTTTTTTCAAGAACATGCATGTACAGCATTGTCCTAGGTTTTATTTTGAGTAAATCCTCATTCGTATTTTTACATTATAAAAAGTAACCACACACGCATATGCATTCACAGATCAGATCATCTTTATCATACACCAATAAATTTTAAAAACCACATATTTCTCTTATCAATATATTTATGCTGCTTCTATTTTGAAATAGAGAAGCTGACAATAGCTTCATAGGCTCTCTCTCAAGTATTGGCATAAATAGAACTTCTTAAAATAGAACTGCATGTTTTCCCATGTTGCAGACAAATTTTGATAGAAACATCAGCATTAATACAAACAAATGCAGATGACATCACCAAAGCACGATAGCTTGCAATAGCAGCTGATTAAAAACTAGATCCATCATTATAAATTATTGAAGTGAAAATACAATCTGAAATACTAAAAATTAAAACAAGTATTTATACAACAAAACTTCTGAAATAAAACTTTTTTTTATATCATGTGGAGACATCCGCTTTTAGATTGCTTAGAAACTTCCACAGGATTTTTATGAACTTTACTTAGTACTTGTAAAAACATTACCTCCAAATTCACTGCACAATGCTACTAAAGTTTATGTTTTTTATAGACTGATCAATGGGTCTGGACTTTGGTCTTAAATTAGGTTTGAAGATTCTTTAAAATGTGGGATTACTTTTTCATATTCATGACAATTCCTTCTATTTCTTGCATAAAACATGGGTGCTAAGAATTGCTAATATTGTAAATAAGCCAATTAAGTAATGGATATGTGCATTCTAAATCCAAGAATTTGAACTACAAAGGCATAATTGAAGAAAACAAAACCCTCTCTTTAGCTGCAGCAGTTAAGAGCACATAGCTGAAGTTGTATCTCATAACATTTCACTACAACGTTAGAATTCTGCAACCATTAAATTACTTATCGGAACATATTATACAGCTTGGGATTTTATTTAAAAGATAAAAAATTTTAACATTGCAAGATGCATTTTATTCATTCCAGGCGTTAGAGACTCCCATCTGCTGCTCCCACCTTATCGAACCAGGAGTTGCTTCCACCAGTCCCTGGTTCCTTCCTTTTTCTGTCAGAAGATCTAAGAGTTTGATTTTCTGTTTTTTCTTCATACAAAAGAAGAAACACACATAAGGTTGTTGCTGTATTATTAAATAACGTAACATAACAAACTGCTATTGTGTATAACATTTTAATGTAACTCTTGGCTGTTGTACTTTAAAAGTTAGAAGCTGCTCTATTTCATCCACTGAAAAAGCCAAGTGGACACATCCTGAGGGCATTCTTCACAAGAAGGGTGCATTTCTCCATGAAGTTTTCTACAGAAGGTCATGTAGAGATCCCTCTAAGTGAGATGGTTAAGGTACTACAAGCAGTCTACTCATGGCTACAATGTCAGAGGTCTCCAGCTTAACCCATGATAAAATCTGGGGAAAGCAGGGATGGGGAAGAGAGAGAAACTTAGAGATCTTTACAGTGTTATTTCTTGGTCTTCTGTTGACCACAATGTCATTTGGGCAATTTCTGCATATTTCACAGCCTTATTTTTTAATCTTAAAATATACTGTTCTTCAGCTTCACAGAGTTGTAGCTATGTGAAATCAACAACTGTTCATATTGGTCAGAAATATTTCAAAGAACGGGAATTAACTTTTAGAACTCTGTGTAAATATTAATTTGCATTCCACCATTAAGTTTTACGGGTGCATCTTTAGCATAGTTCTTGCATTTTTTTTTTGCCTGAGCATTACCTAAGGTCTAGCAAATGACAATGAAGCTAATGGTCCTTTTCTTGTCACCTGCTTGTGAGCACTGGATCAGAATTTACTGATACATTTTTTCTGGCATCAACATTATTTTAAAAAAGAGAGAATATTTTAATTGGCACACACATCTCTGAAATGAGACAACAAAACGTTTGAACTCATGAGAATGGTAAGTAAAGACCTCTGTTCTCCACCAAAGTAACTTTGGGTTTTGAAAAATTCCTGGAAGATGAATATATGAAATCAGAAATTCTTCACCCCTGCAAACTGCACTATATTGTCAAAAGTGAACATTTGCCAATATTCAGTAGAGTGTTTTTATGGAAAAGATTACACTTAAGCAATTAAATAATATTTTGTCCAAACATACATCAATTTGAACTAAGAATCATTAATTTTATCTGTTGATATTTTAATTGTCAAACAACATATTACTGCCCAATCTTCCATTCTTCACAAACATGCATAATTACTTAGAAAAAGAAACATATTAGAAGTTACCTTATTCAGGCTGCAGAGCCAATAAACTAAAAGCTAGGACTTGCCAGAATTAAAATGGTCAGTGCAACGTTTAACCAGCACATATATAAATTTACATGATGATATAGTCTAAATATATACTCAATTATTATTTTCTCACAAGTTTTCTGCCTTAGTGAGTCCATAGATGGTGACATTCATTCACAAGCATCTCTTCAATTGCACCTCTCATTGTACAATTTTCAAATTCTTCTTTCAATAAAAGTAATTTCCATCAACCACTTATATATTTGTTTATCAATTTTTCCATCATTCAACTTAGAAAATAATGTTTCCTTGAAATTGACTTTTCTTTTTTAGTATGTGTACATTTAGCACCAGGACTGAATTTCTGAAGAAAAGAAAGATAGAAGACGTACACCTAAACATATCTGTGGTCAACAAGGTTATGCATATGGACGCATTTACCACCAACCATTCCTGTATCTGTATCTCTTCATATCTCCTTATAGAGCTGCTCTATTTTCTTAGGAAAACAATTAAGTATTGGGCCAGATTACAAAAATGAAATTGAATCTGTAGCAGACATTATACCAGCTTGAGAGATGTGTTTTCCCAGAAGAACATAAAACATTAAAACTCTTATTCAGAACTAAATGTAGGTCATCCTAAGCCTGCTCCTCTTTATCTCAAAATACTTTTTTCCCCCTAGTATACCCTCTTGGCTTCTGACACTATGTAGTTTAGGGACTTTCTGAGCCAGAGAGAGCATCCAGATCATTGGGTTTGATCAGATACCCACTTTCAAATAGTCTGCTGTTAAGATATTCACTGGGGAATGGCACATTGAGACTTGAAGCTGAATCTCTTATGTTCCAATTTTCTGCCTGAAGACAAAGGTAGAAACTGCTCTGTGTGAGTCTTTTTCTGTTCCTTTGTATTCAAGCAAAAGATACCAGTTTTATTTTCAGTGACAGATAGAAAAACCTTTGAAATTTGGAGAAGTTTTATACAATGTAAAAAATACATCTAACTAATCTTTGCATCTAACTGCTTTGTGAATATTAATCCATTTATTTTTCCCAAATCATCGTGTGATGGATGAGTAACTGGAATTTCTACAATGGTTGCTAAAAAAAAATTTACAACATTTGAACTAATTTTCTGGTTTTAAAGAGAGAGAACAGAGGTATACAGTGATTAGGGTGAAAGCACATGGGGTTTTGAGCACACCTAATTTTTCAAAGTATGTAGCACTGTCTGTCATTTTATGTACTCAAGACACATGTCCCGTTTACTTCATAGATAGCTGAAAATATCAGCATGTCTATTAATCTAACTGTTGAGTTTGAAATCATGCACTTTGAAATAAGTAACCACCTAATGATCACCTATAAAAAGGTCTGAAGTAAGTACTGTGGGTAATATTTAAGAGAAGGCATTAGACTCTGGCAAAGACAGGGACAAAGCGCAATTTGAATTGGTGCCTTAAGGTACTTCTGCTGTGAAACCACTGGCTCAACACAAATGGTCCACTTCATTCACTACTTATCTTCCAACCTTTTATACAAAGAAAATGTAGTTTTGAAAACAATAGGGCACTATGCAAGCTTGATTTAATTCCAGAACGAATTTATCTTCTACAGTGAAGGTGGTCAAATTCCAGTAGAAAAAAATCCTGTCATCACACCCCAAGAGATTATATACAAGTAGCTGAATGCAAGCTGTTCAGAGAGCAACTTTTTACATTTGTTAAACTTTTGTGTGTTTTATTTTACAATGTAGGAATTTTATTAACTTATATCTGTGAGTAAAGTTGGGGGAGGTGTTTTGGTTTGTTTTTTAAAGGAATCTGAAAATGCTGAAGCTGAAAAATATGAGTTCATACAGATACTTAATTCTCCAGAAAGGACCACTCAAGAGATATCACTATCATTACTGTTTCCTCTCTACACCTGGCAAACCAGGGTAAGGTGTCTCCTCTTTCCTATCTGGTGCAGGCTCCATATCTCAGCTCCGTTATCTTTGACCAGCAAGTCATAACCTCACATGCTACACTCTCCTTTCAATCTTGGTCTCTCATACCTATTCAGACTTCCAAGGCTCAGCTTGCACTTCCCCATACTTTTCAGCTTCTAGTGCTAGTTTCTATTATACCTAAGTCTACTTTTGCAAACAACCTCCCTTTCTTGTTATAGCTGGCTTCTTTCCTTTCTCCATTCTGCCTTGGCTAATAAAGCAAATCTCTGATAGGAAAGACAAATCTCAGTTTGAACACCCAAAATTACAGCCAGTCCAATGACAGTAATTTAGAACTACAAGTTAAAGTATAAAAGGAATCTGCAGGGAATTGGCTGCTAGAGTCTACAGAGACTTGACTGAGTAAGTACACATCACAGCGATTTTCTAAGACTGTTACACTTTTATCACAGGAGCAAACAAATTCTTCTTTGATTTGTTATTGCAAAATGCTGAACAGTTTAGGCTGATGTTTAAAGAAAACCAGCCTGAGGGAGATGCCTAGCATTGATTTTTTTTTATCTGAATGGTTAAGGTAGGGCAAAGAAAGCAGCCTTAATAATAAGTAGCAGTTCAGCATAACTCTCAAAATTCATCATGAAATTGTTATATAATAATATGTAAACACATATAAGCACATAAAAAGAAGGAAAAGGAAAAATTAAATAATCTAACAATACACACATTCTGTTTCTCCAACTAAAGGCAACTAAATCACTGTGACTGTAGTTATATATCAAATGCACTAACTTTCACTTTGTCCCATTCCACCCTCCCCATAATGTACCAGCTGAACACAAACATGAGCACGAAAAACAATGTGAAAGACTAATTAAAAGGGAACGCAATCTTAAAAACACTTGTAATTGCACACATCACATTTCTACCCTGCTATTTTAGTATTTCAGAATCTGGATGCAGAAGTATTCATAAATATAGGCTTAATTTTACACGGCTCTCTTGAGTTCCCTTTGAAAATGTTACCCATAAGCTTGATTTAACCTTTTGTCAATCACTTACATGCTCATCTTTCGGGACTGACTCTCCTTATTTCCATTGTTCTTTTGATCAGCTGAGTTAAATAAGTTGCGAGAAGAACTGGAAGGGAAGGCAGCATTCCCACTATTACCAGTAGAATGAGTCCGGAATGAATCATCTGTAATAGAGTTGCAATTTAGACAAAGAATTTTGTCTGTAAAAAGTACACAGAGAGTAAACAGAATGAGCTGTTTTTCCTGTGGCAATAGTGGCATATTTCCTATGGCAATAATCCAAAAGTTTAACTTCCTGTAAGGGAATGGTTTCAACTCAACATTTCTTCAAGTATTTTTACAAAATAATGCTAAATGAAAATAATCACAAGATATATTTTGGAAGAGAGGATTAAGACATTGAATATATTAAAATAGTGAGGTTTAACTGGCCAATCTTTAGCTCCTTAAAAGTTAGCTGTGTCATCCAAGCCAATTGTCTAGTGTCTATTGGTAGTGAGTGGAAAAAGACAGGTTCCTCTAGGAAGCAATTCATCTTACTCTAATCATTCAAACTCTTCAACAGCAAACGGAGAGAGAGGCATTTTTAGACAGCAGTTTCTCTCCCCTAATTCAGTAGAAGCTATATGTAATATCCCTTTCCTCACCCTCTCATGGGTGGAGGCAAATTGCAAATCCAACCTTTTTATGACACCCAAAATGCTAATCAAGAAATGCCAAACTCATTTTACTTTTACTACTTTAAAATATAAGTTTAAATGAACATGTAACAATAAAACCCAACCCAAAACTGAAAAATTGACTAACTAGACCAGCACTAACGTGCTCAAATGTATCGGGTATCTACTATTCTAGGTTCTTTAGGAGAATGGTATCTCACAGGATGCCTGTTTAATGGGGCCCACATACTCAGCAACCCACAAAAAACAAATGTAAAATGTAATATAATAACCTACTTACCACCAAAGGATAACATACAACTCCTTCCCATTCCTGATACTGAAGATGTATATCCTGTAGCAGAGCTTTTACTTAAAAAAACAAACAAAACAAAAACAAATAGCTTATTACAGAAAAGTATTCTCAGTTGCATCATCCTGCTGTTTAATATTATCAGAGGTTACTTCTGAGTTTATATGACAAAATTAAATGAGAAAGTTATGCTGAAATTTCTTTAAGAAATGTACAAGTTTATATTTAGCAGTTCATATTGAAGAATACTTTTAATATATGATAAAAGATGACACATATCAACTTAAAAGGAACTCATAACAATTTGTAGGCTTCAGCATGTCTTAAAACGGTATTTCCTCCCTCAGTTCAAAACTGCATACCTTAATCAACTAACAAGAAAGCTGAAAATTTAGGTCACAATTCAGTGAGCAATTCAATACTTTCACAGATTCATGTGCATATAATTTCATAACAGTTGTCTATTAGGTAAAGAGTTGCCTATGAGGTAAGCAATAAAGATAATAAAGATACTTAGGACACTTGTCTATGTTGCTATATTTTGGATGTAGTGCTTGAGTACTGAAGGACTGGCTTCGAACCAACTTGGATTTCTTGTCTTCTTTGCCTAAAATTATAAGTAGCAAAAATTTTTAACATGGATACCATTCCATTTCCTCAGTAATTAAGAACACTTTTAAATGTCATTTTCTGTCACCCTATGCTAGCTGAAGGAACTGATTTAAATACTTCAATAACAATCAGTTTTATTTATGTCACGTATTTATATACTAAAGAAGGAAATAAAACTAAAAAGCACAGAAAACACATACGTGCAGTAGGTGCAACTTTGGCCTGCAAATGGTAACTGCAGCTTTGCTGGGTTTTAAGCTGCTGATGTGAGAACAAAGTATTCTAAAACAGTTGTTAAAAAGTTCTTACCTGCTGATGTACCAGAAGAGCTTCCAGGAACAGAGAGTGTGATACTTTTTGCCAACACTGATGATGTTTTACTGTCTCTACCTAAAAAAAAGTCCAGTATAAATACTTCTCTCTTAAAGGTTAACTTTAAATAAAGAGGACGTAACATATCACAGGCCTGGGGTAAACAGTAATAACATCTAATCCAGAGCTACTAACACTTCAGAAATACCACAGACAAGTACTTACATTCCAAAATGAAAAATATCAGAGAATTAAAACTGTGACATATTTTGTTGATAAAGTAAAAATTCTTCCTTCTAATATGTGACCAGTTTTCATAAATGTCTTTAGAAATATATAGAAGAAAAAGTTTTATTGCCACTTTCTAAAACTCTGCTATTTACTGTATAAAGTATCTTTTCTGCTCCCTTCTCTTCTGCCTTTGTAGAATGCATGCACAAACAATATGTAGACAAATAAACAAACTTACGCTTCTTTTCAAACATTTTATCATTAACATTTGTAGACCTTCCTTCATTTTGCTGCTTCTCTTTTTCTAATTGTTCCTAAAAAAATGAATAATTTTCTTAGGCATTACTCAGAAAAAAGTAAATAAATTGTATTTCAACCACGGATGCTTCCAAATCACCAAAATAACAGTTAATTTCTTCTCTCTCCTCCTATTAGTAGAACTCCTAGTGAATATCCAGAAAATCAACTAATAGTACAGAATGAAATGAGGGTACATATCCTATATAAAAATCACATTAAAAAAATGTTGACTTTATTTATGAAGGAACCTCTGAGTTGAAGTTCACATTTATAACTTATTATTAAAATTATGCCTGGCCTTTTTTTTTTTTTTTAATTAAAAAGATACAGAAATTGGCAACTGACAACATAAAAATTCTCTGCTACGCAGATACTCTCATAATAGGACTGGCAATATTTTTAATTCAAACAATATTTTTAATTCAATGAAAACGTTTTTCTCAAATGGTAATGTGTGTCACATATGCTCAAACTTTTTAAAGGTCTAAAATTAGCATCTGCCATTGAAAAGCCTTTATGCAAAACAAAACCAAGTATTACAGTTCTTCAAGTTTGAGGAATTTATTTGCCCTTCTGTAATTCAGCAAGCCTTAGAACACCTTTTGAGAGCACATCCATAGACAGAAGACAGTGTTAACACAGCTCCATCAATAATTTCAAAAGACAGTACTTGCTTCAGGATTACTGGTGAATAGATATCACTTCAACTTCAAAAAGCTATTAGCTTATTTTCTGTACTATGTTCATAATGAAAAGTGCCAAGTGAACCGTAATTATTCTACTCTATCTTTTAATTTCACTCTAATTACTACCCAAGTTAAAAAAAAAAAAAAAAAAAAAAAAGAGGTAACTAATTCAGGTCAAGGTTGCTGCAATATAGTTTCTACTAAGTCAATTACTAAACTTAAGGAAACTTATTAACGTATTCAATATTAAAATCTGTAGCAGTCAGATACATTTAACTGGGTTCAATGGCTCCTCATCTATTTGGGACTGCAACATGCCACAATTCACTGTGTACACCTCCAGTTCCTCAAAAGCATGCCTCTCACTGGCAACGCTTAATGAGACCTTTGTGACACAGAAGGTATGCCCATACCAATGGGATATATCATAAAAATACAGCTGCCTTTCTAAAGTCTAGCTGTAGAAACAAGGTAAAAACGAATATTATTATACAATACGCTATAACACAGTATGCACTGGAGGCTATTTTACCACAGCCCAAAATGCTTTCACTATAAAAAAATTGTATCTACCTAAAAATTCCTAAAGCAAAGTTCGGGTCTTTGAATGTGTGTGTGTATGCAGGTCCTGAGAACAAAGCTTGAGCCTTTGGCTGGAGGTGGCATGGACTCCATGAGACAGGTATCACGAACTGAGAAATCAACTGCCCACGAGAAGGCCTGCAGTACCTATTGACATCAGCGGCCACAAATTTAGGCTCTGTAGCAACCCCAAAGAGGAAAAAGGGACTTCAGACAGTCTTGAATCTGTTCTGGTTCACTACAGAGGAGCTGAATTACTACATGCTAGGGGATCTATGCTAATGAAATTCGTCGTCTTCTACATCCTATCAGCTTCTTGGCTTCTCCCACCTCAGGCTGGAGAGGAGGCAGCAGAACGGAGGACTGCAGCAATCTGACCTAGGCTTTGTGAAGATGTGGTAGGCTATGTGGTGGAGTGCCTGCTGACGCTTTTGCTTACAGCCATGACTGAAGATGAACAGTTTTATAAGTTGGAAAAGCATTCTGCACACTTCTCTTCCAAACCCTAAGTAACTTGTAGCTCCTTTTGCTCTATACAACCTGCACTAAGTTTCCCTCCTGCCGGGCTGCAGATGTCAATGGCCTTTCTTTCTTCTTTTTTTTTTCTGGCTAACAGGAAAGCCTGAAACACAGAGAGCCTCCTTCGGCTTCCTTGGCACAAAAGAAGTTATGACATTAATTTCTTTGCCTGTGGAAGCTGTATGTGAATTCTGAGGTGTTTCATTATTCAATCTATTATGTTATACACGCCTGGCAAATTGCTAAGCTCCCTCAAAAAGATTTCATAAAGGTGTGCTGAAGGGCTTGGGATTTTAGAACTATAGAGCCATCAAGCACGAGTATTTTTCAAGAAATTTCAGTTTGCCTTTCTAATTGATACAGGAAAATGTAGGTAGTGAAGAAAAAGAAGTTACATGTTACTTTGAAGGACTTAACCCTATTGTAAAGTGTACAATGAAACCATACACAGATTATGAACCTACCAGGTGTCTCCATAATATGCACTTCCCCTACCTTACAATTATTGCTTTGTTAATATTTAGCTACAAACTATTAAAAAAGGACAGATTGTACTGATAAAATATACCATTTCCAAAAGGAGATGTTCTTGTCTCTCTTTTTCTTGATCCAATAAATCATTTTCGTAAAATCTTTTCTGAAACTTCAAAATAAAATTAATAAAAATAAAAAATCACTACATGAAAATGGAAATTAAAAGTACTTGGTAAGTATTAAAGTTAGTAAGTACTTACAACATCTACAGAGATCTCCATTCTGTCCAATTCTAACACTGTCTATAAAGAAAATCAAAACATTATTCATCGTTACTCAACAGCATGCCACACATTTAACTAAAAAAACCTGTCCAAATAAGAAGCTTAGAATAGCGGTATTCAAAATTAAACACACCTTTTCTTCCTAAACATTTGAAGCCTATGCTCGTATTTTTGTGCTACAAATGCAGTTAAAATCTGTCAGAGGGTATTCTCAGAGCCCTGCTGAGACTCACAACAAAGAACTAATAGACTACCTATATGGCAATCAAACTACACTCAAGGAAAGCACAGAAGCCTGAATGGCTGAAGCATGGACCTAGGAACCAGGACTGAAAAAACAACCCAGGAAGCTGGGAATAAGCCAGGATGCTCAGGCTGGTGTTGACCCACTCTCTCCTGCAGACTGGACCTATGAGGAAGCCACCTACTTCAGCTAGTTCACTTCATGGCTTCTTCAAGAATAAGCATGGGCATCCCTTAAAGATGTACTTTTTCATGAATATTCATATTACAAAGACATTTGTAACATTTCACACTCCTGCAAATCCTTTATCTGTGTATTGTAAAATAAACAGATTAACAAGATATCTCTGCCTCAAAGACTTGATCATTTTTACTAGGGTGAACTTTTAATCCTATCTGTAGTCATCTGCTATTTTTTCACGAATGGTCATCTAACCAAAATCCTGAATCCCAACCACTAAAAAATAACTGCATTATAAGTAACCAAGGAAACACCAACTCTCTTAAATTTGACAGAATACACTATACTACTTCTTCTATTAATTGTTCAATATTACATAACAGACAATAGAATTCTTTAGTCTCCTGTTATTATATTAAGAGAATCAACAGAAAGCATAACTTTGACTATCTTAACGTTTAATGATAATCTCAAGAGAAACCGCTGCTGGAAAAGAAAAATGCTTACTCTTTTTACAATAGTCAGGACATCTTTGTCTTTCTCTTGACACAAAAGCTTCCTTATACATAATTCCAACCGCTGAAGTAAATGTTTATCAGTGGGAACCTTCAGAGTAGATTTAACTTTTGGCAACAAATAGCATAGCTTCATTCTACAAAAAAAAAAAAAAAAAAAAAGTAAATATTCACCTTGTGGTGCTGATGTTTAATAAACATTAATTTTGCATTACATGCTAGCATTTGACATAAAATAATTAGCGAGTAGGTCTTATTTTTCAGAAATTATTGTTGCTTATATGTTGTTTCCAGACATACTGTAACATTTTCAAAAACTTCATATATCGGGACTACAGTCCTGTATCTATCTCAAAGTCAATAAAGATTTCTTTGGTTTGGGGGGGAGGTTTAACCTAGAAATATAAGCAGACCTCTAGATTTTCAAAATTATCTATATGCCTAAGTCTATCAGGTACCTAAATAACCTGGAAATCTGGTCCATCAGTACGAAGGAGCCCAAGTCACTGTGTGGATGCATTTTTATTTGTTACTAGCATGCCCCTGTGAAGCTCAACTTTGCCTGCTTTCAAACTGAATGGCATAAAGCATTTATGTGAACGTAACCATGTATTTTCTGTACTAAGGGCTGAAATTCTTCCCTGGGTACTCTGCTCACTGAGCTGGACAACAGTGATGGGGAGCAGAATGAACCCCCATAAACCAAGAGCAAATGGTCAGTGAGCTACTACACCACTTAGACGTGCACAAGCCTCGGGGGCCGGATGGGATCCACCCAAGGGTACTGAGGGACCTGGCCGAAGTGCTCACCAAGCCACTTGCCATCATTTATCAGCAGCCCTGCCGACCCAAGGAAGGTCCCAGATGACTGGAGGCTAGCAAATGTGACTCCCAGCTACAAGAAGGGTTGGGAGGAGGATCCGGGAACTATAGGCCTGTCACTCTGACCTTGCTGCCAGGGAACATTATGGAGCAGATCACCTTAAGTGCATCCCGTGACACGTACAGGACAACCGGGAGATTGGGCCCAGCCAGCATGGCTTCATGAAAGGCAGGTCCTACTTGACTAACCTCATCTCCTTCTAGGACAAGGTGACCCGCTTATTACATGAGGGAAAAGCTGTGGATGTTGTACTGTGTTCAGTTTTGCGCGCCTCACTGCAAGAAAGACATTGAGGTGCTGGAGTGTGTCCAGAGAAGGGCAACGAAGCTGGTGAGGGATCTGGAGCACAAGTCTTATGAGGAGCAGCTGAGGGAACTGGGGTTGTTTAGCCTGGAGAAAAGGAGGCTGAGGGGAGACCTTATCACTCTCTACAACTACCCGAAAGGAGGGTGTAGCCGGGTGGATGCCAGTCTCTTCTCCAAAGTAACAGGCCATAGGACAAGAGGAAACAGCCTCAAGTTGTGCCAGGGGAGGTTTAGGATGGATATTAGGAAAAATTTCTTCACCAAAAGAGTTGTCAAGCACTGGAACAGGCTGCCCAGGGAAGTAGGGGAGTCACCATCCCTGGAGGTATTTGAAAGACGTGTAGACGTGGCGCTTAGAGATATGGTTTAGTGGTGGACTTGGCACGGTTGTCTGAAGTGACTTTTCCAACCTAAACGGTTCTCTGATTCTATAATTATTGATTTGCCTCGATTCCTAGATATTGTTTCTAAACTGGTTATAAAAAAAAAGTGTTAATTGCTTTTTACATTATTAAGACCAAAACACTCTGCAGATTTAATAAAAATATTCCATACATTTAAGGAAATAAAAATTACAGCATTTGATCAGACTTCAATAATAGTGAATATTTTTAATCTGTAGGCATATAGTAAAAAAACCCTCAAGAACAATACATGGTGATATTCTCCTCTGTTCTCAGATCCCACTGGCTTGTGATCAGAAACAATTCTGTGCTAGAAATAGTAACTTTGTGATTATTAACATTAAAAAAAATTCTTTTAGAAATTCATCTGGTTTTATACCTTCAAAGCATTTTAACCTTCACAACTTACCATTAGATAGATTACAGCACTCTGTAGAAAGCTAGAATAATATGTCCCTAAGTTTGTTTTGAAATTATGAGCTAACAACTATGTCTGACTTCTAAACTTCAGTCCACTACAGACAGTGCATTCCTTTTGTAAAAAGTGATAGGGAATAATCCCAAAAAGAATTATTGCAAAATTAATCTTAATGCTAGTTAAGGAGTTGCGAGTTATTTCAAGTTTTCATTAAATTTTAATATTGTATCAATAGAGCTTTTAATTAAAATGTTTGTTAAAAGCAATGTTACTTCTGATTACATACAAATTTAACTTATTGTTTTGATATAATCCTCAACTTAAGAACACGAGATATGAATGTTAACATATATGCAGAAAATGGCTCAACTTTTACATTTGGGATCCTGCTGAATTGAGAGTTATACTAAACACAAGGTCTATTTAAACAGTTTAACTTGGTAATAAACTGTACCTAGTGAAGCTTACTGAATGCACACATGTATGTGCAAATTATGCTTATGTAAATCTCTGTGCAGCGTTAGTATTAGATGTTCAGACATGGTAATGGTGACAACATGAATTACACACATCAGAAATAAGATAAAAAGCATAAATTCACACAAAATACATGACAAAAAAAAAAAAGGAACTATTTTCTTATTGGTAATAATGCCTGGTCCCTATCTGTTTAGTGAAAAAAAAAATTGACTACAAAAATAATTGAAAAAACACCATATAAAAATTAAAAACATACCAAACTCCCATATGTTTTTCTATTATTTTGCCATTTACCTTAACAATGAAGTAGAGAACTTTTACATAAGGTAAAACCTATGCTAACTTGTTAAGCTCAGACCACTGAAAGAATTGCTTGCATGTTCTGCTTTACACACAGTAATGCTGAAATGGATGGAAATTAATGGAGACCATGAAGTTGTTTCTCTCTCTATACCCATGAAAAAGCGTATTACTTTCTCCTCCTTTATTGCTGGTTCCTCTGTCTCATTGTTCCTTTCATTCCCAAAACACTTTTGATCAGTCCCCCAAACACTCAGACTGACCTGCTTCTGTGATTTTCCAACATCATTCCCATAGTCCCTTACACCTTTAACACTGGTCACCCTGAAGGCTCTGTGCCTTTTTACTCAGGTCCCACCATTTAAACAAGATATAAAACCTGTAAAAACGTTTCTTAATATATTATTTAAAACATTTTTCTTTTACACTGCTACATACTCTTTGTACAGTACCTCACATTGGCCACTGGATCATGTGTAAGTTCAAGCACAGGTAGAAAGAAGTATTTACAGAAGAATGATTTTGAAAACAGTTCCATAATGAATTCACAGGTATCTAAAAAACGAAGTCTGTTCCAGTAACTTTTTCCTTGGCCCAGTTCTGAAAAATAACAATGCACAGATATTATCTATTAAGTTTTAAATGTCAGCTAGAAAACATTTCAAAGGTTAACCCTTGATTCAAAGATGATAATCACACTCATCACAAGGCACACCTCCTCAGCCTATCTCAATTCTTTCTTTCAGTGAAAACCTAAACTTCTGAATTCAATGACCATTTCTGTCAGTGAGCATTTTGTTCAGAAATACAACCTGTCCATTTAACCATTTGAAAAAGCAAAAATAGCAAGAGAACTAGCTACCATGTTGAACAAAGCCCTGTGTGCCTTTCAAACCGTATCACAGGTGTATCAAAACTACTGTGTAAACGTTAAGGGTTGCTAATGTGAACTATTCAAACTTCTAACCTATCTTTAAAACACATAGAATAGACCAGAAAGTCAATTTAGGTGACTAACTCATTCATAATTTAATTTCTGAGAAGATTTATTCAGCACTTCTTATGCTGAAGCCTCTATAGAATTTTCCTTCTCTAGAGGAACTCTGCTTTGTATATCGCAGCGCCTACAGCTAAGCAATCTTGGATTCAAGAACTAGGGCTGGAGGGGTCTTGGCATATTATCAGTTTCCCACATTGCCTCTTTCCCAATTCCTTTGCATAAGCTTCAGATATATTCTTCACATATGCACAATATGTTTTGCCTGGTGATAATATGAGCAATTGAATGTCTTCTAAGTATAATCCCACCAATGATGGCAGGAAGTTACACTGAATAAATATAACCACAAACAGACTTTCAGTCAAAATTAACTTGCATCTCTAAGTAATCAAGGAAAAATTATCTTACGTTCAATCAATTTCTGAATAACCTCATGCCTCTGTTCTTGTTTGCGATTATAACGTAAATAAACGCAGAGAGTTCGAGCAGCTGCTTTTTGGACTGGCAGCACGTTCTTGAAAGAAATAAATGGAACACAATTAAACATACTTGAAGAAATATGGCTAAAAATGTGTAAAAATTCTAGAAGTAGAAAAAAATAGCTAAAAACTAGCCTAACTTTATAAATTTTGAAATAATTGGCATAACGTAAGGGAGAATAAGGAAGTTTGGCCAATTCATGAGACACCAGCTTCTTTATCCCTTCTGCCTAACTTGTTTATTCAACTATTTCATAAACGTCTTAAAGCATTCCACATTTGGAAGGCACCTTCTATACTGTAGGTGTTAGAAAATAAAACTTACAACATCTTCTCTTACAACAGACAGCTTTACTCTTGAATTAATTCACTAAAATTTCAGACTAGTACCTCTAAATCACCGTTCAGTTTCAGAATGAAGTGTTCTTTCATAAAGAATGGAACACAATGCGAAGTCATCCACGGAATCAGGAAAAAGAAGGCATATCCCAGAGGAAAAAGTTTTGATTTAGCTAGAAACAAACTGATAATGAGCACCAGGAAGGAAAGAAGTCTTGAGTGGGAAGAAAAACATGACAATCTGTCAATTCAAATTTTGCTCCTCAAATGGGGGGGAGTTCTCAGAGCAATTTCTCAGTCTCATATATATAAAAAAAACCCAGCCTGATATACCATACGCAATGAGAAATAGTACTTTAAGATTAATATAGTATATAAAGTACTACACATAGCAAATATCTGGTGGTCATTGTTCTAAACACCGTAAACAGATAAAAAAAAAAATGGGAAAAAGAGACAGGTGGGCTTACATTTGTCAAAATGATTGTCAACATTCTGTGAAGAAAACGGTAATAAATCTGATCACTCGATATGATATGAGGGAGACATGCATATTTTTGTAGTAACTTCTCATGAGTTCTCCATTTTAAAGAAGTTGCTGCTCTCTGTTCTGCTGTTGTTAATGCAGGAATCAAGTCAGGAATAGACAATAGCTAGAAATAAAAATATAAACATTAAAATAATTTTACACCTTCTAGCTCTATGTCATCTTGCTATCCTTAAAACACACATCACAGCAACATAAGAAGGGAAGAGATTTTAAAGGGTCAATTAATTCCTCTCCTCAGACAGGAGCAGCTACGCTGTGATCATTTCCAGTAGATATTAGTCTAACTTGTTCTTAAAAGAATTCAATGATTGGGATTAAACAATCCCCCCTAAGCAGTAAGTTCCACTTAATTAGTCAAAAAGCTAATCCAGTACCTAACTAAATGCACTTTCATTTCCAACCCCTCCTCCTGACAAAGTAATCACTGCTCTCTTTGTAATACCCTTTTACAGATATGAAGACCATTACGACAACCCTCCTCAGTGTTTTCTTTCTCAAACCAAATAAATCCCATTTTCCTTCTAGCCTTTTAATCTTTGCAGTTTTTCTTCTCAGCTCCCTAATTAATTTTAGTAGGAATTATACACCTTTTCTCAGTAGGAGGCAAAGGCTTTACAGTAGCCAAGCTAAATTTTCTTTAGCACTAAGCAAAATGAAACAGAGTGCCACAATTGACATTGCACTTGTTATATGTTATGTACATGTACAGCTGTGAACACCTGACAAATTCATATTTCAAATTACACTCTCAACTTTTGTCCATACATGAAAATAAATGTATTCAGTTTGTATATTGTTGGAATATCTCAATTTCTGTACACATTTAGGAAGTATGCTCAAAAAACCATCTTGAAGCAGGAGATGTTTTATGTTCCATTTTACAGGTGAGGAGTCCCCGAATAAACCACCATCCAGAGCCACATACAATTAAATTAGCTAAGTTGGGAGCTGAATACAGATCTCCTGAATCCTAATTCAGTGCCTTTACTTCAGGAAATAGGCTTCCTTGTAGCAGAAACTGTCTGAAAATGGCAACCATGGGCAGCCGCCACATATATATATATATATCTATATATATATCTCAAAAAGACTAATTATTAGCTACCACCCGTTTAGCACAAAACCAAGGTTTGTTTTAATTTAATGATTGTATTTCAAAATTTGATTTAATTCAGCAAACCTGTGGTTAATTAGAAAAAGAACATGGATAAACTGTTCATTTTTATATTAAGTCTAATCTTTCAAAACCTTTTTTTTATTTTAAAGTTTATAAAGTCAAGAAACAATGAAAAAAACACAGAAGCTTTATATAGCTCTCCAAAGCAGAAACTAATCATACAATATATGTGTGAACAACTTTGCCACTAACTTTATTTAGAAAGCAAATTAAAAAAACATGAGAATACCCACCTTGCTTTCTGATCCACTGTTTTCTCCTCCATTAGTCATTAGTTCAAGGATTTCAGGAAGGTGACCTACCAGGGCATCTAACACCTATTCAAAGAAAGGCTGCATGAATGAGGTCTGTAAATTAACTTGACTCAATTTTTGTCTCTCACTAACATATGCCTGCGAACATCTCTTCTATTACTGTTCTCATGTCCATGTTAAAAAAATAAAAAAAACCACACAAAAAAAAAAAACCCAAAAGAAGCAACACATTTGCATTGATGAGGATTGGGATTTAAAAAAAATTTTTTAATGTAGTAAGTAATATAAGTATTATAGGTTTCAGTTTAGGAAAACAAACTATAGTTTTGATTCATGTGAATATCAAACTCAATGCTTTCTAAACTATTAACTATTCACAGCATACAATATTTTAAAATAAACATTCATTCTTAAGAAAGATCTGTATTTCATAGACAGTTAAGAGCCTTGACAAACACACAGAAACGGGCTTTTTTAATATTTGTCAGCTGAATCTTAAAAGCAGTATTTCCTGCTTTAAGAAAAACTGCAGTTTAGCAATTATAACAGAATAAATAGTCTATCTTAGTAGAATAACCCTATTTTCAGATGTTGTAATACATGAAACTAGGCTAGAAAAGTACATAATGAAAAATTTTTTTGCACCAATTCTGACAGAGGTGGTACATACGATAAAGTACCAAATATTTTTTTTGTTATTTAGGTAACTTTATAGGGATCAAACCAAGGAATTTTTCAAAATCATCAGCTGCTTCTGAGTCTCAACTTTTAGGTGTTCAACTTGAGCAATCTTTTAAGATGTGTCAGAATTTCATAAACTGTAAGTAGATGTTCTGTGAACACTTTTAATTTCCTGGAGAATGTCTACCAAAGGGTAACAAAACAAAAAGGAGCATCTGAGAGCAAAACTCATTTTTCCATACCACATCCAAAGATTCTACATAGAAAGGAAAAGATCAACTATTGGAATAACTGGTATCAGAGGAAATGGTCTCAAACCATTTGTTTTGTCTCAAACATAAATATTTGTCTTTTTTTCAATCCCCCAAACTCTCACTATTGTCTGTAGTAAACTAAGTGATTCATGTTTTACGCAGGTTGAAACTGAGGTACACTAAACTAAACTGTCTCACAAACACTCACAAATTCTGTACCAGATCTTGGACTGAAACTATTTCTATAAATCTTAATCCTTGAACCATACAAAGCTGCTTCTTCTCCTCTTCCATTGGAGAAATAAAAATAAAACATAGCAAAAACCTTTAACACTATCAACAATTATTTTAATATAATATGAAACCCAAATCTTTCCACAGAATTTGTAAGGTAATAAATAATGTAGCAATTAAACAAACTAGAATGAATATTTTTAAAGCTACTAAATTCAGTGTGGGTTTACTAAATTCAAACGCTTTCCTATTTTCCTCCTTTTTATTCACAGAAGGCCAGTATCTTTATGAAGTATCTGTGAAACAGAAAAGCTGTTGATCATTTTAAACAGTTACTGTACTGTCTTATTGCAGAGTTATCAAACATCAAGATAATCTGCCTCAATGTAACAAGCAAAAGAAAGTTCCAATAAAAGTATATTACCTCCAGTGACTCATCCTGTAATAGTGTAACCAGTTCTTTATGTATTGTATACACACCAGAATTTAAGAGCTTAGCAACCTAAAAAATGACAGTAAGATAGCAAAGTGAAGCATTCTTTAGTTCCATGGCACTACAACAGCTCTCCTACATGTGCTTACTTTACAGCAAGCATGAAGAAGGGATGCAGAACAACTGTTAAATATCAGCTGTCTAAAGTTGTGTACTTTCTCACTGGTCACATTAAAAGTATGCTTATACAAAGAACATGAGGCAAGAAACGGGCGTATTACCTTACCATGAAACACACTTTTCGAATTAACTTTATTTCACATTTACCAAAAATTTTTAAGACTGTACTGCAAAGCTAGAAAAATTCCTTCTGGAATACTCAAATGTTGTACTTCATGCTCCTTAGGAGAGTTAACAGTCAGTCTGCTATATAATTTACAAAAGATAAAATATACACATTGGCTTAGCCTGTGCTGGATTTTAAGTTTCCCCAACATTTCCATCTGAAGTTTTCACTCCTTACTTCTCTGGGTTTTTTTACTGTGATTCATAAATCACACCTAAATGTCTAAAAAACACCAGCAGTCCATCTCCACGCTGTTAAAAAGACTTTACAGCAAGTACGAAAAAGAAACTTGAGGAATGAGATTTTTGCTATACAGAATATTTAGAAGATGCCTTTTAATGGTTTTCTTTATTTATATGAGCCAACTGAAAAGAAGAGCTTACTTCCAATCAAGATGAAGCTTTAGGGAAATGGGTTTAGGGAGTTTATTTAAAAAAAAAAATAATCCACTTCGCAGTGAATGTCATAAATTACTCATTTTTGGCTGTCACGTGTTTGCCTAGTTATGGTGTTAAAATTAAATCAACCAGCACTAAATGTACATTCAGACCAAGGTACAATTTTACAGATTTTTTTGAATGAGCTAAAGTACTTCGCTTATATTCAGGCAGTACCTTAAAAGCATTACACATCTAACACAAAATATTATGTAGAATTAGATGCTCATTTTACAATTTTAACAATTACCTTGGATTACCATTCATTAAGACAAGGCATCAGTAGGTAACTAGAACTGGAAATCCATCCATTTTCTTATAATGGTGTAAGTAAAGCCATTTTTGCCTCTACTAGTCATTTAAATGTTTTCAGCAAGCTGCTTAACTTACCAACTTACCCAGCAACAAACTGGGATGAAAGGCTAGCTCGAGGACTGAAACATAAGGGTTCTCAGTAAAACACCGTGAAAACCTTGAAGATCTCCCTACATGGGTTACTACAATCTGGAGAGAGTGTATTTTCATTTCTGGAATTCACCCCGTGTATTTAATAATATCTATGCAGTTGTACATTTTTTAACTTCCATGAAAATAATGCAGCAGAACTTATGTAAACTGAATGGAACAATAATGGAACAATAAGAATACATAAGTTTTCACATATGCATAAGTTTCCAAGTAGTTTCATGTTAAATTGAGCATTTAACTTTGATTTGATTCATACATATATTCTCCATAGAACACCAGCAGAGTGGCAAACTGTGCAGTTCTAAAGAAAGTTTTCAGGACCAGAAGTGGCAAATTTGTTTCGTTATTTTCTAATGGCATTGAAAACCTTCAAATATTGTAATTACTACAATTGCTTATGTTTGTGGTACTGGACCATTCGAAATTTCTTCTAGCTTTCTCTCCTTAAAACCTCACCTAGCAGTAGGCTCTTGTAGCTAAATGTCACACAACTTAAATAGACTAATGTGTGTACCTGGGCTATACAGAGAGGATAGAAGGGACTCTGAACACCTTTGACAAACTAAATAATTCCAACAAGTTTTCTCAAGTCCTTTTATTTTGGTTGAACAGTCACAAATGTAAGCGTAAAGAAGAAAACAAAATAAAAACATGCAAGTAGTAACAAAGAACTGTTGTAGACTTACTTCATAGAAGCTTATGGCCATTGTATATCTGACGGGAACTTCAGGGTCATGACAAAGGCAGAAAAATATAGAATACAGTTCTAAATGGAAGTTCTTTGGATCCACAAAAACAATCATGGCCTGTGGAAAGATAAAGTCTTTTATTAACTGTATAGCTAAAGGACTGCACTATCAGAGATTATCAGATGAAAATATTGAGTTACAACCAGCAAGACACTTGGGCGATAACAGGTGGTGATTTTAAAGAGGAAGTATGGCATTTTTGATGGTCGTGTCAAAACACAGGCACCAGACAAATTCTGGAGTTGAGAACTAAACTGGATTCACGTATTTTGCAGACATGCTGCCAGCTTTTTTTCTGAAGACATAGATTAACACCACAAGATATAAAACCTAAGTTTTATAAATATTGTTAATGTTTCTGTACACTAATGGAAGCTGCAACTGGAGACTTCAAAAACAAAGACCATTTTAGAAAGCAGCAAAGGAAGCATCTGAATTTCAACATAGTTGTCTGTGTACATACCTTGGTTTTGGTCAAATAAACCAACAGATGTCTACCTACCTAAATACAGCGTGCTTATCTTTAAAAGGCAGAATAAAAATAACTGTCTACTGGCTCTCGGTATAAACATATTTTCTTTAAATATAAATGCAGAATGTCAAAATACGAAGTAGATTTACAGAAACATGAGTGGTAAGTCTAAAGACCACACATAAAATTGAAAAGACTCTCTGTATTCAGGCAGGAACATGACTAAAACATGAATCTAACCATTCAGATTCAACCTTCATCTCCCTGGAATGCCATGACCCACAGCAAATGGTAAAACCTAGCTTTGAGTGGTTTGAAAGTGGGGAATCTGTTTCACTGCCATTTTCTCAAAGCCTTTGTGCCAATGGCTTGGAGAAAACGCGTGGGAAGGAATGAGACCTCTTAGAAAAGCACTCCATCAAAAGTTGCCAATAATTTTCTGAGGCTCTGCAAAGAGGAATCTTTCCTGGTAATGCTTTTGGACAACCTCTACTTTAAGCCATTAACCCGAACTTTCCAAGACAGAGCTAGGATCCAGCTAATAATGTACAATTTGGGCGTAACTTCTCTTTCACTTATGCAGTCCTATTTAGTGAACTATACGCATGACACAAATTATTTAACCTTAAATTAATGTTACTTACTGGAAAATTGTAAGCACAGTTCTTCCTTACTGAAATATACTTCTTTTCCTGTTCCAGAGTTTGAAGTTGTAGTTGATTATCATTGTGTCCGTTTTCCTGCTGTAAACCCAGTGTGGAAAGTTTCTTATAAAATTCCAAAAACCGTAAGTGCTGTTCAGGAGTAAAAATGCCTCAAAAAAAAAAAAAAGTTTACTTTCCTCACTACAAATGCTATTTATTAATACTGCCCCCCCAATCTCATTTACAAATCCACCAAACATGTCGATTTTTATCCCTCCTCCCCCCACCTTGAGTCTAACAGAGTATCATCAGTACACGTTATGCAAAAAAAGTGATTACAGAAAAATGACAGCTAACTATAACAGAGTGAATCTTAATTTCTGTTTACATAATTCTTGAAATACTCAGGACTTTAACTGTAGGACTGTGAATCTATTTGCTTGTTCCACTAATACTGTTTTCTTTGTGATTAAACTTTCTTTGTGATTAAACTTTCCTTGTGAAACTCAGTCACGTGAAAAATGCCTGCCTGCAGAAAGTTGAAAAACTAGGCCGTGTTTCTACAGATAATCAAGAGGTATAAGAATAAAATTAGAAAACTGAGAACAAGCTGGAATGCAACAGGCAAGGTGACTTAAAAAATTACAAGTAATTTTATAAGTACATTAGTAATAAGAGAACAATCAAGGACAGGCTCAGTTTTCTACTGAAGAGAGAGAGGAGAGCTATCAGTGACTCGTACCAAGGTCAAAATGCTTGATGCTTTTATTTTCTTTCTCAAATTCCACTAGTATCATCAGACTCAGTACAATTAATAACAGTGACAAAGACTCAAACTTTAGGCAGAGAAGGATCAGGTCGGTGAATACTTAAACATGAAAGGTTTTCAAAATGTGCACAGCCAGATGTGCTTTATTCCAGTATTCAGAAGTATTTAAAGCACTGGCTGCTGAAATCTTAAATGAGATATCAGAATGGAAAAGAGCTGAAGTGGTACTGATATTAACAGTTGCAGAGGTGAAGGACAAGCCATATAATTACAGACCAGTAAGACTACTTTCATTTTTTTGAAAAAATTGGAACAAAAATCAAAAAAATCTATTCGTCAATACAGAAAAGAAAACAAGAAAATGAGTAGCAGCCAACATGGCAAAAGCAAAACTTGTCAAACTGATTCCATTTCCTTCTAGTACTTGGTAACAGGACCTGTGAATACAAAATGCAGTAAAGGTCGTGTTTTTCACAAGCAAAATAAGGGATCAGGAAAGAGAGATGAAAAACTATAAAGGTGCTGCAAAGCTGCTTAGAAAAACAGTTAAGAGAAAGTTAACCATGGCTCACTGACAAGAAAGGTAAATGTATAAAAGAAAGGTCTATCCTAGTTCTGGTACTATTTAGTACTTTCATTGTTTTTTTGGATGTTGAATTAGAGACTTCGCTTGTTAAATATTCTGGTAATATCAATTAGGAGGGAGGCTGCTTATTCTTCAGAAGACAGAGTTTAAAATGATCTTCAGAAACTGGACTTACGGTCTTAAAACTTTAAACTCCTATTCTATTAGGACAGAAATAAGGTACCACATTTAGCCAGATCCACATCACCTGCATAAGGCCAGGAAAGAGAAAGACTAACTAGTTGAGATTTTTTTTTATTTAAAAAAAGGCTCTATAGGCTGCACTTCAACAAAGAATGTCATACGATTGCAAACTGTTGAAAAAAAAAAGGCAGTTTTTTATACTGAAAAATGTAAACAGCAATCTAGCTTGCAAGACACATGAAGCAACCGTTTCCCTTTGTTCAGCTCTCCTAAGGCATAACACTTCAAGAAAAACAAGAACTTGCCAGACAGGGTTCAGAGGTGAAAAGAAATCAGCAATTAAAGCCATTCAACCTAGAGAAAAGATGACTGGAAAGACATGATAAAACCAGGATGGACTGTCCTGGCTCTATGTTTCTGTAAGTATCAGTTTGACACTGTGGAACAGACCTTTTGAGTTATTTTTAGTGAAGCTACAGTCACTTTGATAGCCTATAACATGGTCATAAAGGATAATTTTGAAGATCTTCAAGAACGACCAAAGGGTTTAAGAGTCTCGGAGGAAATTCTCTATCATGCAAAACCATGATTCTGTACTGCCCCTCCCCAGGTAAGCTCTGTGTAGCAGGTATATGGTAGGCAGAATGATCAAAGAAAGATCTGCTGTGATCAAGTGAAAACCACAAAAATTATGGGTACAGATTTGGCCTCAGCTGCAGCTGGGAATCCACATGCCATTAGGTCTCCCTTCCTGAAGTTCCTTATGGGCCACACTCGGTACTGTGCCTTACAAAAGTGAACATACACAGTTAACATCATACTGTGTTTTCAAAAGTTTCCAGTTTCAAAAATTCAGTCATCCAACTCACAAGCTCCAGAATATCCAAGAAGGAAAAAAAATAAACCAGTCAAACCAATAAACACAAACCATCGTGTTTCCACCTCTGACCCTGGCTAAACAAAAAACTGTCCCTGTCTAAACATAAAAAACCCAATAAACAAACGGACACCCAAAGAGCAAATTCAGAAAATCCAATATTTATGTGATAAACTATTTCAGATTTTTACTTCCATATTTCCTTTCCTAACTATGATTTCATTTGATCCATTCAAATCTGAATATTTTCCAATTCTCCAATCTTCCCTTATTTTTAAGATTTCTTTAAAAGAACATTGAATCATACCATATAATCCATTACACAGCTTCCCTAAATGGAAAGATAAAGAAACTAGGATAGATTCATCCGCTTTGAAGGATTTTTCACAGAATGATTTCACCAAGGGGAGCACAGTTTGACTCCTATCATCTGAAAAACAAAAGAAATGTTTAAAGTTAGCCATTTGTCAATATATAAAAAAGAGCACAGAGAGGGGACTTCCATAATAAGTTATGAAAAACATAATTTAACATGCTCAGGAGTATTTTTGACAGGCACTCACTGCAGGTAGAAAACAGAGGTACAGAAAATGACAAACATAATCATAATAAGGTCCTAAATTTTAATACCTTAACTGTTTGTTTGTTTGGTTTTAGGGAAAAGGCATCCCCCAGTAAAGGATGAGACAGAGAATAAATGAATCGTCACTAACTTCTCCATTCACCAAGAATACAGGGAAATAAAGAACACGAGTACTCCTACAATAAGGTTTCCTACAATAGTAGGAACACAGAGAGATCAAGACCGAACATGATCATGACAGTAAAAAGAAAAATCTCGATATGCTGGAAGTGAATTTTTTCAACCTACTGAGAAGATGAGGTTGAAAATCTTTTGGTAAATAATACATTCCCAGAGAAAAACAAAATAATTAATGGCAGAGGAAAGAAATGCAACCATTTAGAAATTACAAGTCAAATCCAAGCACTCTGCCTCCTTATAAAATAAAGGAGTAAATGTCCAAAGAAATGCATGTGTTTCGACTGGTTTTAAATAAAACCACTGTATTTTAAGATGTTCAATTTCAAAAGGATTAGGATTTTTTAATGGTAGATCAACGCCAAAATTCAGTTAATAATTATGGCTGAACAAAATATTTAGGTTGATCTGAAGAAATATTTTGATATTCTGGGAAGGAAACCCTAGGATATAATTTTGGGTCATCTAAAATGTTCATTTTCTAGTTCAGCCACGAAACCAAAAACTGTACAAACCAGATTTCTAAAAAAACTTTCCTTACAAAACTGTAAATAATCCCTGATTGGTTTCTCTAAGCTTTTCTCAACAGCTAAATGCAGTAGTTACAGTAATTGGGGGGGGGATTGAAGACTGGGAGGTGCAGAGAGAAGCACAAACTTAACAGCACCAATGCAAAGGCTCAACAATTTGAAAAATAACCTACTATCACACTTACTGATATACGCACTAACTGCTAAAAAGTCCATTTATGGTATTCTCCCCAAAACTATCTTATTTCTTTATGTACTCTTCCAGATGGCTTATATGCGATCACGTATTTTAGTAATTCATCACCAAGTTTCTGTACAGTAAATATTTGCTCCTCACTTATGTGTCAGGAAGGAGTAGTAGAGTCAGTAAGATGGGAGTGGGAGTGGGAAATGTGGTGGAAAACACAGAGTTGCTAATGAAGATAAACAACTGAAAAGTTTGGAAAAAGACAGTATAAAGAGCAAAGTGGCAAATAATGAGCAGTGATCAACGATGATATGAAAAAATATTTTTTCATATACACTATAGCAATGATCTATCGTCCTTTGCTGCTTTGTACATTTCCAGTTGTAAAGAAAGAAAAAAAAAACCAACCACAAAACAAAAACCAGCAGGGAGCACAATCGATAAAGAGCCAGAAAAACTGGCTGTTATAGTCTTCTACATGCCCCTGAAAAAATTTAGAGAGCTGTTGACTGGAGGCTAAGGCACAGCAGTTACCCAGAATGTCCCCCTGTACTGGAGCACTCACAGTAGCTCTTCTTAAAGTTTGCCCCAGTCAATGTTGAACTGAACTTGTGATGAGAACCTGAGAGCCATGCATGTAGGGAATCCACCACCACTATGCCGAGAGAAGCAGATACAACAGAGAATTTCTGTTCCTCAGATGAAGACACAGACACTCACCCCTACACTTGGAGAAGCATGAGATATGCATGTTGATCAGCGGAAAGATACAGAGTGCTGAGAAAAATACAAGCATTTACATTTTCTGTTTTAAATACAGAAAAGCTTTATAAAATACACACACTTTCTCATTGCAAAGACGAAAGCTTTCAGAACCACATAGCTACAAGTTTAAAGGGATTTAAATAGTAATGATGCTCAGTACCTCTAAAACTAGTTGTGCACACTGCAGTTCATGGGACATGAAGAAATATTTTCTGTTCCAAAATTGACAAATGTATTTGATATAGAACACTGGATGTTAAAACCTGCAAGGTTTACTGACACACACACAAATACCATATCATCGCCCCAGTCGGGGTTCTGCTCCGAAGGCAGGCAGCAGCAGTCTGTAGCTAGGACTAGCTTTACTTCAGTTAAGAGGCAAAAACTAGTTAATCGCAAAAAAAGCACAAGCGATGGCATCTGTTGAGGTAACATTTTGTAATCTGTCTACTGATAGCATTAAGTAAGTACTAACAACCCAATATTCCCATCAGTTACACAGTAATTTTAATCATTCCATTTAGCCACATTACATTAGAAATTTGGACTAAGACAACTGATTTCGTGGAGAACTGGTTCACTTTCCTTAAAACTTTCTATGTATAAAGCACTGCAAGACATGAAATACATAAGGGATAAAACAATAAACAAAAAATCAGAAATGTCTGAAGAATGCAGACAGAACAAAAAGCACATATACATTTATGTATACATTTATGAGATGCATTAAAGCATTAAGAACTGGGCTAGTAAGCCTAAATTACATTCTTACCTGCATCAAACATATCGACCAGATTCACTAACGTCTCAAAAGCTGCAAGGCGTACACTGCTGCCCTCATCTCTTGCCAGTTCTACTAACTCAGGAAGCACCACAGTTTTTGTTAGTTCTGTCCTGCAAAGCGAGGCAAGCAGTCAAGAGAAAATGTATAATGAAACAACACTGCCACAGCAAAACGGAGTTCTTCCTTGAAATACTCAGATATTTTTTGGGTAGTCAAGAAGGAAAAATTGACAAAGTGGTAAGGAAATGAAAATGAAATGAAAACCTCCAGTGGATCACAGGACTTTTTTCCTTGTTAGCCAAAGAAACATGCAAGCCTAAAATGCTAAACTTCACCACTAAAAAAGCATTCAAATTAGCTCAAAATAAATCAGAGAAAATGCAGTCTGAAAAAACTCAAAGGCATCCAGCTACTTCACTGTATCACTAAGAAAACTCTTCTGATCAAATATGCAGAAACTGCTCAATACGATTGCCCAAAGCCAAAAATTATTGAATATGAGTCATGCTGGATTGAAGTGTCTGGAAATCTCACGCTTCAAAGATCAGCCTCCTTTACAGAGGCTAAGCAACTACTGCTCAGGGAAAACGTGGTTTCCCCAACTAGTCCAAACACAAGCTTTTAGGCTTCTTTTAAAGTAGTGAAGAAAGGCTTCTGCTTGTTTCTTTTTGCCTTGGTAATTACTAGCACTGTCTGCACGTCTGACGGTCCTGACAACCTGAATTGGCAGCAGGTTGCTATACTGGGGACTGACTTAGAAATCAGAGTTTAATCAGCGAGCTGACTAAGGAGGAGTGAAATACTCTTGACACAGGAACATAAGCACAGTAAGGTGACTAGCTTAAGTGAGAAGAAAAGAGATTGGCTTCTTGGAGCAAAAGTATAGCTTCTGTAGAAGCCACCATCCAGCACCATTACCCATGCCCCAGCATATATCTGATTCTTGATTGCTTTATGAGGTTACAGTCCTACTGTCAACAAGAACTGGGAAGACATACTCAGTATTGACACTTTTTTTTTCCTGTCATACTCATTTTTTTATTTGATTCCTAGTGTTTGAATTTGTCTGCATTTGAGTTCAGAAGCCCACTTTGTCCTGTTCTCCTGTACGAGCTCTCGGTCTGCTCGTTAATTAGTGGAAGTTGTTGTAAGCACCACATCTCAAGAACAGGACCTCAGCAATTTGCAATAGCCAAAGATCTGGCCCTCAATGTTTATCCCACTCAAAACATAAAACTGCAGGGAAATACTCTGATAAAATTACACTACGTGAGCATTAATCAAGACGACAAATTCAAAACTGTTTGACACTTTGAGCAACTGCGTACAAAGAGTTTAGACTCCGTCATTTCAAACACAGTTTTTAATACGGAACTAATCACAACATCCAGACTGCCAGATTTTTACTGAAATAAAAACGCCCAAAATACCCTTCCAATCAGACTAAACAAGTAACAGCTGTCCCTTTTGTAAATCAGTACAAACAATAATACTTTCAAATGTTTATCATCATCATCAGTGATTTGCAAACCTTACAGAGTTTATTATTGTTACCAGCAAAGCAAGATGTAGCTTAACAGTATTCTTCCAAACAGATGTTTAATCATTCACATAAAATTATGAGAAAATGACGTGATATCTTTTAGTAGTAACATCACTAAATAGTAAAAATAAGCATTGGGACTGTTGTCACACGATGCCTTCAACATTCACCTAAACATGTGCTTATTTCTGTTTATTTAATTGTGTTTATTTTCCTACTACCTATTCATCCCCAACATGAAACACTGCAATAATTTACATACTGAAAATACCAACAGTTCACCATTTGTTATGAGATTAAAGTATCTAAATAATTGGGAAGGGACTAGGCAAAAACCTCAGAGAGAGAACAGTGTATATGGATACATTAGTTCTAAAGATAAAAGTTGGAAAAAATTAAAGAAAAATATACAGAATGGACCACTAATTGACAACTGTGTATTTAGTCTGATTACACCACTATTCTAAGGCTGGGTAAATTGTCAGTAATACTGTCATTTGTCAATGCACAACACCCATCTTGTTTTAAGACTTTCAGCTCCCAAGTATAATAAATGCAATTTAGTTCATTTCAAAGACACTTAACAGAGTGAAGAAAAGTTTATTTCCTTTCCAAAATGGTCACTTCTTAGTATAAGATATAGCCACCTTGTTACAAATGAAAACAACTGGAAGCAAACTGACACAGATTCACACAAACTGTATTTCCTAAAGGCTACCACCAAAATAATTTTCTGCTTCTCAACAGACTGAGCGACAAGGCAAGGAAAACTGTGCAGCTGTACATTTTTAAAACATAAAAAAATGTTTGTGATATCTGAAAGTAATAATTTCTAACTATACGTATACCCTAGATAAGACTTATTTCACTCAGAATAACACACACTATTTTAAAAAATATATTTTGCTGTATTATGTGTCAAAAATAATTTTCAAAGCCAAATTCATATACTTCTCAGCTCTTGACTATAGCAGAGGTTAACTGAGAAGGTTAGAGGAATCCACGGAAATGCAGACAGCATCTCAAATAAGACATCAAAAAAAATCTCATGAGAAATAACAAATGAAAAAAGAGGAAGGAAGGCGATTGAGACAGACAAGAACATACAGCCTAGAAAAGGTCGGGGGACAAAAAAGGTGGGACTACATCCTAAATCGGGGCGGGGGGACGAGGACGAGGGAAGAAATGCTTTGCAAATATGTTTCTGTGGATTTTCATTTTGGTGGCATCAAAAATCTTCAAACTAGTATGACAGTTAGAACTGTCCCTCCCTTCGAAACTCGGTAGTTATTATAAACAACTAGTCACTCCCTGAAGATAAACAGAACCCTCTCTTTCACTTTTATTCAATTTTAAGATACATAAAGATACGTGAGATACATGCACACAGTAAAATTAATGCAAGCTCAATTTATTCAGTAATTCCATTTAGTAAAAAGCATTTTAAATTTCCAGATTTACAAATATCAACAATACCGACAAATATTACCTTCCTTTTCTGTAATCACAAGTTCTTTTAAATTCAAAGCCATTCATTGTGGAAAATGTTAAAATTATTTACCTTGCTAACCTATGTTTTATTATAAAAAAAAAGCACAAAAACAAATGAGTAACTTTACTGAGATGAGTAATATTGTGTTTTTACATTATTCACATCCTTTGAACTTTTGCAGGACAAGGACTTTGCAGAAGAGTTGCCTAAAGCACATATATAAAATTATTTTGTATGCAATAAAGACAAGTTTATCCAGGAATCTAGAAATTTCTACCCTGCATGACCTTAACAAAACAAAGTTATATTAAGTACAGGACTGTAATGCTGAGTTGTTGCTGTCGATATTCACTCCCGATATCTGAGTAAGCTAAAACACTGCCCAAACAGACACTTGTCCAGTATTCCATGGCTGAGAAGTAAATCGCATTGCTTCACGAATTTCTGGTGTTTTGTGTTTGTTTGTTTTTTTTAAATAACTCAGAATCTAAACCACAACATAATTCTCCATGTTAAAAAAATAAAACATTCCACAGCCACGGGAAGGCACCTTTTCCACAAACACCGGTACTAACAAACTGAAGTGCCTATTTGCCATATCTTTCAAATTACATTTCAGTTTCAGCCTCGTCCTTGAATTTGCTCACAAATTCACAAAATCCAGAGGGACTCTTAAAATTGAATCTATCTCCACGGTGTAACACAGGGTAGGGGAACTTAATTGATATTTTCTTCAAGTCTGTAAGAGAAGTTACTGCTTTTTTTTCTTCCTGACACAATACAAGGTGGACAGACTTAGAATTTTAAACAATTTGTTCACTCAGAGACTGTGTTAACTACCCTGTGTGGGTAGCTAACATGTTCTATTTATTGAAATAAATGTTCCAGACTTTTTCTGTTCCTAGATGTGCAATATTGAAGGTCTTCAAGCTTAAGAGTAAAAGCTGATATTGAACTGAAATTTGCTTACAAAACACATTTAGCATCCTTTCACAAAAAACTGCACAGAAATTATTAGAAACTGCTCATACTTTCCATAATCCTCTTCCATTTTTAAATAAGCCCAATGACATCAATGGATAATTGAGATGGTTTCAAGAAGCTATAGATGAACTCATTATTTACAGAAAACTGTTGTTTGTACGTTTCAGCAATTTTACTATCAGAGAGAAATAAAAAATCTGAAAATGGAAAAGAGCCAACTGCCAACAGCCAGTTTCTAAGAACACATCTGTACACTCCAATTTCATTATTGAGTATTCATGAATGAAGTTAGAAATCTTAAAATGAGTTTTTAGGTTACCATTAAATATTTTAGACAAAGATTTTGCATTTAGAAGCAGTTATGCAAATTGTACTCACCCTATTCCTTGAGCTATGTGTTCCAGTTGCCGACACATGCAAGTTCTGACTTCATATTCCACATCCTGGCACAGTGATTTTACCAATGGAAGAATCTCTCTTTTAATACTAAAAATGTGAACATTTTTTATTAATATACAGAACAAGAATATATAAAATCCACTCTGTAATACTCATTTTTTTCCCATATAGTACTTCTAATGGCAAGTTTTTTAGAACTGATGTATCACACATGGTAAATGATTTTTCTGAGAATTTGCAATTATAAAAGAATACTGCACATCAAGCAAATATGTGCTATAAAGAAACAGAAAAAGGATTATTTACAGTCATTATAATTTGCTCATATTTCACCTAATTTTTTTTAAACTACAAAAAAGTAGGTAGGCTTAGAGATGCTGTCCTCATTTAATAACCATCTTCAGTACAATTTTTGAACAGCCACTGTAAGAATACAAAGAGTTATATAAATGGAAGTGTAGATCCCAATTAATTGTCTCTAATACCTCATCTTTAGTATGCATGCATCACCAAAGAAATATTTGGAAAGTAGAAAAATAATTTAAGATTAAAAGCTTCAGCACTGCAATGCCTTTATGCAAGTAGATCCAAGTATTCATGCTCAATCAATGGCAGATACAAAATAACTATTTTGAATTCTGTTTAAGTAAAAACACATACTACAACTTGGCAGAATCAGCCATTGTGTTTCCTTTCACTGCCCAAGATGCTGTCATGAGTATTCATAAAATATCTCTATCCAAATCTTTATGCTGTTGCAAAACTTAAGAGAAATAATATGAAGCCACAGACAAGCAAATTTTCAAGCCAGCTTGCACAGCCTCCATTCATCCCAGTGAAAATTAATTTACTGCTTACAGGAAAATTTGGCCTCAAGTTTCAAATATTGTAGAAAGCCTTGGCAGTATGGCATTTTAAAACACTCTGAAGTAGAGACTGCGTCCAAATAAGACTTGTTTTTAACTAGGTGTTGGAACAGAGGGTAGAAAAACTGATGTTCTATTCCAAGGTCGGGACTTCTTCAATATTCTATAAAATAACCTGGGAGTCATGTGAAATCCAAAAGAAAGAGGTTTAATTTTATTATAAGTTTTATGAGGAAAATTACGCCATTACGAAGAAGAATGTGAAGATATGCTTATATATTGCTTACTCCTGAGACAAAGAGCCCTCCTGCAAGGGGAATGAGAGTGAGCCATGAATCTTACTCAGCTTGCCACATTCCCAACCTGGGGATCCTGCTCTCTTTTCAGCGCCCTGAACTGCACTCATAGCCCGCTACCAGAGCTTGTCAAAACTAGTGCTGTAGACCCTTCACCATCTTTGCTGCTCTTCTTTGGACACAAAGGCTTTGGTAACATTCTCAAAATATACTACTTCACCATGATCATTAACGTTTGCATGTCCAACAAGTGTAGTCTACATAGCAAATGAAGGTCTAGATAGTTTCCTTTGGGTTGTTTTTAGTTCTTTTTATTCAAGAAAAAGACCATAATTTAAAGAAATTTATTCCTAAATGTCTTGTCATACAGTTCTGTTGTTCATATTTTCTATTAGGCTGAATTCTTGCATTTTGGGGCAGATCCAAATCATTATTAGGGTGGACTTCCTGAGCTAGGCACGATTCCTGTGCATTTAGAAGCCCTCAGTGGATTTATTTCATAATACAAAATCACATGTGCCCAATTGCCTGGATAGGAAACACATTTGTTGAAATGGTCCTACTATCATAAGACTGGACAAACTGTCCAAAGAATGCACCATACCAACTACTTCAGGCAAGTAAATTATTCATATTTGCTTTCACCATTGCTTCCCTGTTCTGCATCAGTGTCCAAACCCACGGACACTAAATCAGGCAACAAGAGTGGCTCCTGATACATCTCCATTTAATTAGGGACAGGGAAAAAAAAAAAAAGTTAAATCTGGTTAGATAAATAAAAAGTGAGGAACAGGATTATTCTCTTTATGACAAGAAACTCTAAGGTGATGAAGTGGTGTTTTGTCTCTGTAAATTGCAGAGAAATGCACTTTTTGGCTTATCTCCCAGTAAGAAAAACAATAGGGAAGAATGGCATGAAAATGGTACCTACTCGAAGCTGTGGAAGAATACACAAACTGAAGTTATAAACGGATGAATGTCAGCAAGTCTGAGTATGCTAGTTACATAACGAACATTTTTTTATTATTAATTAATATCCACTTAAAGGGTTCTGTAAAAAGAAAGCATTTAACTTTTGCAATAAAATCTGCTTCTCTTGTAATTTTTGCTCACTAACAAAGAAATACTGGTGTATACTGTGGAATGAAAATACATGTACAGTCTACTTACATATGAGCTTCAAATTTGTTAGCTAATTTTCCCATGATTTTACAACTAACTAAGCGGGACTGAAGTGTTTGAGAAAGCTGTGCTTTGGAAACAAGTGGATTCAGGATCTAAATGAAAGAAAAAAGAAGAAATAAGAACAGAAGAAATGTGAGCAGTAAATAATGTGTTCCTCTTCTTAAAAAAATAATCTAGGAAAACATATCCCAAATGTCTTCTACCCCTTTCATGGAATTAATCAGTACTAACACTAATGATGCCTATGTACATAGGTCTGTTGTATATGAGTCTATTGGAAAACCGTATTTAATAATCAGTGCTAATTATAGCATATCAAACCCCTATCTTGGCCCAAATAGCAGTTTATGATTCACCTCACAGCCACAGTTTTACATCTGTCTACTTGTGTCTTTATTTTGAGACTAAGTTGTATATGAATATTTATAGCTATTAGCTGATAATTTTCACAAAAGTTGTTAAATATGTTCCCGCACAACAAAAAAAAAATACACAGAGAAAGGAAAAGGAAGCCTCTCAGAGCTTCCTTCTCAGAAGTTTTCCGCGGAAAGACCTCTTTTGATGCAAAGCTTTGAGGCAACGATCCCTCTCGCGTACTGTGGGGATCTGTAGGGAAGAGGTTTCAGTTCCACACAGACACAGAAAACCTGCATCTTTGTTGGACTCTGCTGCCATTTGCTGCACCACCTCTACGGTCCCAGAAACAAAGGCAGGCCTGCAGAACGCCAAGTTTAGATATATTATTTTTTGCCCAGAAATAATCACAGAAATCCAGGTGCCAGGCCAAGAGGAACATTATGGAAAGGTATCTCCTGTAATCTGTCACAGTTCCTCACTCAATTTCTTTTGCAGAGCTCCACAAAAGGATAATATACAAGGCAGGAAAGTCCAACAATATTCTGAAAGTATTTTTCCCCTCCTACCAGCTGAAATTTTGAGGTAAGAGAACCTTACACTGTAAGAAGAAGTAGATCACCCAGACTAGAATTAGTACAGAAGGTATGCTTCTAACTATAACACTGCATTAGTTATCTACAAAACTGTGTATTACTTATTTGGTCTTTGAACTATGACAGCAAACACACCATGTCTAGTAACACTAACTCCAGTTACTGACCTAGACACCGTCTCTCCCATGAAGTGGCCATTGCCAGAGACAGGACACCAGGTTAGGCTGAACTTTGGTCTGAGACACACACCTTTTCTTATGTCCTTGGAAGCTACAATTGTCACTTACCAAAAAAAAAATTAACAACTAGAATACTCCAAGTTTTCTGACACAGAGATCCTTCAAGTAACACAAAAGGCCCCCTTTTCAGATTCAGGTTTCTGTATAGCTGCTGCACCAACA
>NW_009647731.1:8932-13059 GCF_000708025.1 Charadrius vociferus | reverse complement strand
AACCAACAGTGCTTTTTCAGTTGTGATTTTCCCAAAGCAAATTTTTGTGAAAACTTACAAATGTGTTTCCAGAGACAAATCAGGGGAGAAACTCCATCTTGTTTAAACAGCATCATTAAAATTACATTACAATTAGATTTTGGAGGTGACTGGAATAATTTCTGGGTTTTTTCCCCAACCTAACTTTTCACCCTTTAGAAGTTTATTTTTTAAGCAGTGCTGGATTTCAATTAGCCACTAATTTTAATGAGTATTTTTATACTACACAAATGATTGTATATTTAAATCTCCATATTGTTTTAAATTATAAACAGTAAAATATGCCTGTTGTTAAGCTTTTGCAACTTTTGTTATGTTTTAACAATAAAATATGGATACTTAAAACAAAACTGAATAAATTAGCTGAGTAAAGGGGAGTGACATTAACAGCTTAGTTACAGATTCCCTTCCTCTTGCTTGAGCTACACAGTGGAAAATTAAGACTGTTTGTGGGGCATGAGATTTTTGATACACCAAAAACAACTGAAATACACAACGAAATCAATCTCTGGCATTCAGTCCCATTTAGCAGAAATCAGAATTTTAGTCCAGTAGCAAACTCATGAAGACCCAGAATGAGATACTATCCTGTAAACCAAAACAGGATACATGAAAACATGTTACTGAGAATATTAAGTGCAGTGGAAGTGTTACAGTAAATAGTCTTTATTTGCTGAAGAATCTACAATTTTTAAGGTGACCCTCCTGTCTTGCCTTTTGGCACATTCCTCTCTTACAGTATGTTCCACCAGCATTACTGTTTTCACAGGCATAGAACTGCCACAAATCTTGCTGAAGTGAATGAGACTTGCAGGGAAGTACAATCTTACAAAATATTATTAATCTGCTGTTAGCATAAGTGGGAGAATATTATTACCTCATGTCTGATAGTCTCTTTGGGTAACGCTTCTATTACAGCAAGAAGAGTTTCTAGCCATGCATTGCTGACACCTATGAGAAAGAAATGGGTTATATGTTATGTTGTACATGTAACGAGTATAACAAAACACACATTAGTTTTACAAAATTAGTTCTCACTTTTTACACACACCTCTTCAAGGAGCTATGTATCTAAAAGCCACTAAATTAATATTCAAGACTTCAAACTAAGAAGTAGGATAGGTGAGAAGCAAATTCTGTTCCCATTTCTTTTACCTTTTCAACTCCTGTACAAAAATAATAATGAACCTGTTTGTTTTGAAAAGATGGTTTCCCTCTTTAGAAGCATATTCTTTTCTTATGCCCAACGAAACTTTCTAGTGTGACAAGAGGCCATTTTTTAAATTTGTATACCAAAAATAGTGTCAAAGAAGTTAAGAAAAACTAATTATCGTAGAAAAAATGTCAACCATCCTCCCTCCATTTTCTCAGCCACAAAATTCCAGTACTTCAGTAGAGAAGCTCGGACTCAGTAACAATGTTCGGATTCAGTCCTTCAGACAAAGTGGTTTTGTTTGTTTCAATCAGAATTACATTTAAATATTAGTATATAAGTGGTCAGCATGCAAAAATCCTTTCATTCATGCAAGTCTAGTAAGAAAGTCACAGTGATTGCACTCATTAGTTATCTACAAAACTGTATATTACTTATTTGGTCTTTGAATTATGACACAGTATTGTACGGTCACTAAGGGAACAAAACGTATTGAAGTCACCAATCATCAGCATAGCTGAACAGCCCTGACCTGCATCTCTGTGTTCCAGGTTCTGGAGAATGATGTGTAGGAAGGAGTGGGAGTACGTATGAATGGACACCGATTCCTCTTGCAGAACAGTCAAAAATGAAACAGCAGCTGTTAACTGCATTTCCACTCCTGCAACATGCAGCACTTCCTGTGTAATTACAAGTTATATCAATTTAGAGCATGAGGCAGAAATGAACTGAAAGAACATTCAAATTTTTACATTCACTTTTAAGACTGAATATGCAACAAACTGGGTAAACTACAGAATTGGCTGTAAAATTATTTTCTCTTAACAGCAATTACTTGGAGATACTCAAATCTCTTATAGCATGAACCTTTTAAGAAAAATAGTTAATTATAATATTTTTTGTACTTTGTTTCATCGGTGCATATGTGTGGATTTTTTGACTTCACAAAATAAGAAGTAAAAACAGCCCAGCCAACAACTTCAATTCTGCTGTTAATGTACATGAATTAAAAAGAAATACTTCATTCATCCAGTGAGAGATACTAAAATAGCAGAAGGCAATTTAAACTTCATCCCTTGCCAAGTGACATGGAACACAAATGAAAATGTTTATGTATATATACATAGAGAGAGAAACAGTCTTCATAGAGAGAGAAACAGTCTTAAGAATAAAGCAAGACATACTAGAATATTATCTAGGTAACTCAGCATTTACTAGTACTTAGCTTTAACATATAAGAATGTAATTAATTAGGCTGTATTTAAAAGCACCAATTCAAAAGCATGAATTCAAAAATATGAGAATGAAATATTACTAAATTTCTTGAATGAAACAAAAAGGAGGTTTAAATTCCAGATTTATGCACACACCAAAGCGCTTGCAGGATGCAATCTATGACACAACATTCATTGTACGTATGTACACATCTAACAGCTAGGTGAACACTCCATTTATTTACTTCTTTAAATGTATCTCTCTATCTCATGAGAAAATAAAGTGCATTATTCTACTACTAAGGCATTACAGTCATTTTACAAATTATTCCAAATATTTGCATTCAATAGCCACGGCAACCACCCTCTTGTTGTCTCCACAGCCTGTCCCCATCCTTGTTCCTGCGTTCTTATTATAACAGCCACAGCCAAGAATAATGACACCTACCAATTTTGCAATCTGAATGTTTTTGGGATCAGAATACCTGTGTGTACTATTCTGGGATTTTGACTTACACTTGTTCAAAAAAACAACCCCAAAATAAGTGAAAGAACTATCTACACACTGTAGGTGCTAACACAGCACTGCAGACCAGCACCTAATGGAGCTGAATTCAATTTTATATATGCATTCACTTTGTACACAATGCAAACGGGGTTACTTACAGTCAAATAAAGTTTCCAAATAGTGTTCTTCACAAATCCACACAACTCTGGAAAATCACGTGTGAACACATTCTCTGGATGTGCCCCCTCATGGACCTCGGGAGACACTGAAATGTACATTTCTAGATTGCTTACACACCTGCCTGCATTGACGTTTGTACTCGGGACTGTGCAGTTCCACATATGAAAATCTATGGGTCTCCTCATTCCAGTTTCACTGAACTCCAGTTGAGTGACTTAAAGTTACTTAATATAAATTTATTTACTTAGAAAGTAATGTATTTTTCCATACATGGATCTTCTGCAGATTCTCACTCTGGAGGAAAAAAAGCTCTTCCTGTCTATCTTACTCAGTAAAGTGTATTTAATGGAATTTAAGGGTATTACCATGTTCTTGACTATCCTAATGTCTGCAAGGTAAACTCAGGCATCAAAACTTGCAAAATTTAGAAAGGCTGACTTATTCCATTAATTGGAAAACAGAAAATTCACCTCTAGCTTAATGCACTTTATGCCCTGCAGCAATAGAATTCTCTTGAAAGATTGTTGCAAACAGAAATATAGTCCATTGTTTTGGTAACTGCGTTGATACGACAGAAACTTCATTTAGGACTAGAAAGACACAGAAATAATAGAGATTACAGAAGCTCATAGATACAATGAGGACAGTCCCTAAAATCAATGTCAGGTACAAGATAGGGTCAAAATCACCCCACCTCTTCTTAAACTATAAAATCAACGAGGAAAAAAAAGAAAAGCTTTTAAGGGGAGAATGATATATTAAGAAAACAAGTAACTGTGAAAATGAGTTTGAAACTAATCAAACAGTGCCGAATAAGGCTTGATGTATACACTTCAACAAGGGTAGCCACAGTGTTCTGCAATCACAGAATTTGGAAGAATCTCTTATTAGTCAACCAGATAGACACCTGCAATCTCCCTCCACTGCATCTGGTGGCAGTGCCCAAGGATGGAAAACAGGGAAAATACTATTAATATCACTTGCAAGGAGCCATTTGGTGCACTACAAAAAAAGCTGAGAATAATGTCTAAGC
>NW_009647731.1:2915-8884 GCF_000708025.1 Charadrius vociferus | reverse complement strand
TTCCCTACATCTATCTGCATTTCAATGACTTCCAAGGTTCATGAGGGAGGTGTATGTAGAAATCCAGAGAGTGGGGTTCTCTATGCAAAAGAACCCATACAAGGATGCCACTTCATTTCAACTGTGGAATTTTTAAAAATATTTCATAATTTCATGCCTAAATTAACATCTAAATGATATACAACGTATTTGTTTTATTAGCATAACCAAAATACGAACACCCAATTTAATTATTACTTAGATCTCGCATATTTATTGATATATTGTATTTTTGGTCAAACCTGAAACACTTATGTTAAATATATACAGGGTCTTAGATATAATTCTAATTTTAAGCAATTTGCATATATCCATTTCTATATTTATTTGTAAAAGTAACCAGGTTTATCAATTTCTCACAAATGAAATAAAATTTTGTAATGTATCCAGCCAGAACATTCTTTGCATTTATTTCTTCCTGTATCTGTTTTAATCAGCACTAATAAAACGGAATTTTTTTTCGCTTTTGGGTTCTTGCAAGTATGCTAAATAAGTACACTGGTTTCCCTAACCAGTGACAATACTTTCAGTTAAATAGCATCCTGAAACTACTACACAACTAATTTTTCATGTGCAAATTTGAATTCACAAATGATTTTTCCTCATCTACAGAAGTGAAACCAAGTGCAGTAATTTAAGTCAGCTTATTTCCCTGCAATGCCAGACTACATTTGCAAGACTCTAATCACAGTTGAGTTTGATTATGCCTTTACAGTCTGAAACAGTTTCCATTTAATGGTCAGGACTATTCCTCCAATACAAATAAGGATAAGAAAAAAAAAAAAAAAATAGGTCAAGCCATTAATGATGCCAAATACTGTTTTTCAGTTAAAAGTGCAGTGAATATGGGTACAAAAGAACTGTTCTTCTATTACTAAATAAATAAATATTAGATAACAGAGCACCATTCAAGAACCTGCTTTATAAGAGTACAGCCACAGAAAGAAATTTAATTCATATACATTCCAGAAAGTTTTAATTTATTAGATTTAAACCTGAAAGGAACACTTAAATTTAGACTGACCTCACTGTATTTCATGCTTTTACCTCTGCCTTGAGCCCATTAACTTAAGTTTCATTTAATTTGTCATCTAAAAAGTCATTCAGTCTTGATTTAAATGACACTGCAAGATGAAAAACTACTTTCCTCAGTTTTTTGCTCAAAGATTGACCGGATTCATTATTAAAACTGTCCGCTTCATTTCTAGTATTTCTGTCTTCAGTTCCTATCTCTTCTTCCTTCATACACAGTTTTCAGTTAAATGTCCTTTAATACTATGCAGGAAGATGCATTTATAAAGTAATAACTAAGTACCACCTGATCTAAACACACTGAGCTCCAACTCCCACTCTACATATATTTTCCAGGCCCTAGGCCCTGATCATGCTAATGATCATCCTTTTAAATTTTTTCTCCATCCTTATATAAAAAATAACTAAGACTAGGATCAAAGACTGTATTTCTATATTAGACTTTTTATTAAAGACAGAGAGGCAAAGACTACCACCTCTCCATTCCCTGACAAATAAGGGGAAAAAAAAACCCAAACCCGACGTTTCTTATTACTCCTTCCTTTCAGGAAGAACTCTGCTCTCAAAGCAGAAACACCAGAGAAAAAAATGGTTTTGGTATACTAAACAGAAAATAAAAAAAAAAAAACCAAACTTTTTTTGAAACCAGTAGTTTGGTTTAGGAAAGAATGTATTATGAATGTCAGAACAACATGTGGTAGTAACTGGTGGTGTAAGTTAAAGGGTTTTCAATTATTTTGCAACTTCAAGCCATTCTTTTTCTCAAAGCATTTTTTTATACACATATATATTTAAACAAAATGCCTGTTGACCTGCATCTTATAGCATAGAACATGGCAACTTAGAAGTACTTTAATGTTTTCTAAACAATCTGTCAGTCTATACTAGTCCTCAGTTCCGAGGACAGCTATTTCTTGGCCATTTGCTGAATTTAAATAATCAGACAAAAGTTGGAACAGCTCCTCTTAAGAAATAAGAGTCTCATGAGATCACAGAAGTCTCAGGAGATAATATGAAGTTGAAAGGTGATGTCTGATATTCACAGAATCACAGAATGGTTGAGGCTGGAAGGGTCCTCTGGAGGTCCTTTTGTCCACTCCCTCTGCTCAAGCAGGGCCACCGAGAGCCAGAACATGTCCAGATAGCTTTTGAATCCCTCCAAGGATGGAGACTCCACAGCCTCTCTGGGCACCCTGTGCCAGTGCTCACCCTCAGAGTGAAAAAGTGTTTCCTGATGTTCAGAGGGAACCTCTTGTGTTTCAGTTTGTGCTCACCGCCTCTGCTACTGTCACTGGGCACCACTGAAAAGAGCCTGGCTCCATCCTCTTTGCATCCTCCCTTCAGGTGTTTATATACATTGATAAGGTCCTCTCCAAGTCTTCTCTTCTGCAGGCTGAACAGGCTCAGCCCTCTCACCCTTTCCTCATAGGAGAGATGTCCCAGTCCCTTAATCCTCTTCATGGCCCTTCACTGTATGCTCTTCAGTATGTCCATATCTCTCTTGTACAGGGGAGCCCAGAACTGGGACACAGTGCTCCAGGTGGAGTAGAGTAGAAGGTGGAATAGAGGGGAAGGATCACCTTCCTTGAACTGCTGGCCATGTTTTGTCTCATGCAGCCCAGGATGCTTGGCAGCAAGGGCACATTGCAGGCTCATGTTCAACTTGGTGTCTACCAGGACCAGCTTCTGCAAAGCTGCTTTCCAGGTAGGTGGCCCCCAACGTATACCGATGCATGGAATATTACGGAGTACATCTATCACATGGAACCTAAGACTCCTCTGCAGTAGAGCTTGCATTTAAATATCCTACAGAACAATATTTGCTAAGTAATCACGTTGAGGACTATGTACATATTTGCTCCTCATCTTTCAGTCAATCAATTCATAACAAATAAACAGAATATAACTCATTAAATTAGTTTTTCATAAATATTGAATTGTCCCTTCAGCAGCCGCTTTCTTAAGATTAGGAGACACAGGGAGGATTCAGTTTAGGACCAATTCCACAGGCAGTAGGAAATACAGCAAGTAGTTTTTCATAATATGATTTTTTTTCTGGAATTCTTTTATTAATGTAATGTTAAGGAAGCTGTCTTAAAAGTAAAAAACAAAACAAAACAAAAAAAACCCCAAACAAATAGCTGAGAGATACATACATGCACACAGCTTTTCAACAAAAGAAGCAAATCATTTCTTCAAAACTTCAGCAAAGAAAACAATGAAATATAAATGAGAATTTACTGGAACAAACAAGTATCATTTTCACAAGGGCCCACTTTGCTATTTAGTAGTATCTCCTCGGTAGATAGAAAACTGTATAACACCATACTCAGGTGTCTCACCTCACTAATATAAATATATACTTTCTTACGCCTGGCAATGAGAATCTGATACAGACGTAGCAAGAACACTCACAGCAGCTACTACAGAAGACTTTTTCTTCTCTTCCCTAAAGTGCTTGAGATAGAGAGGACAAGGTAGCTGAGGAGACTCAACATAAGTCTCACTTTCACTCCAATGTATTTTAGTTCAATGTGTCAAATTACCAAATTTAGTTCAATGTATCAAATTCATATTTTGCTTTAGTCAGTAACTAGTTAAACTCCTGTCGTTCTGAAGTAAGGGATCTAAACACTCTTCTTAAGCATTACTTGTTTGCAACAAGATAATAACATTCCTGATGACAAATTGTGTTAAAAAATGAAAGAATTTTAAATTATATGGGGAAAAAAAACCCTAAATTCTACAACATGTCCCTGTAAAATCATGACTGAATCACACTACCGAAAATGTCAAATGTACCTTTAAAATGTATGCAGAAACTGAGTCTGTCCATAAAATTATGAACACAATTCAATGCTTGGAATATAAAATTTCTACAAGAAACCCTTGTGATTTTTACCTCTTTTCCCATAGAAAGCACATACTTTCAAACAGCTATGACAGCCAAACAGCTACTAACAAACACAATGTTCCTTCAGCTGACAATTGGTATAAAATAGAACTGGGTTTATACCAAAATGATTAACTGCATGAGACCAGGCCAGAGATTGTTCAAAATCCAAATTGGAGTTAAACCCATAAAAACTGTCAATGGCATCAGTAGAGACTGACAATACACCGATCTAATGAAAAAAACCTTCAAAAATTTGCTGTTACCAAAATAAACTTTCAGATACTTTGCTAGCCAAAACCAATGTATTTTTCCACTCAGCTGGTAGGCTTTAAAATCACTGAAAAAAGGCAGGCTAACAGAATCAAAGTCTTAGCCTTAGACAGAGTTATAAGAGTTATTTAGAGTTAGTTAGCTTTAGAGTTGTTAGGCTTTGCATTTGCATTTATGATGCAGTTTGTTCTTATTTGGCTGAAGCTGCTCTTTAAACCACACCTTAAGTGAACTTTTCCCACTTTTTCTAGGCAAGAAGTACCTGGGCCAGAGTGGAAATACAGAGATATTTATCTTCCTTAAAATCACAGAATGATAGAATAGTTTGGGTTGGAAGAGACCTTTAAAGGTCCAACCAATCTAGTCCAACCTGCAATGCGCAGGGACATCTTCGACTAGATCAGGTCACTCAGAGCCCCGTCCAACATGACCTGGAATGTTTCCAGGGATGGGGCGTCTCCCAACTCTCTGGGCAACCTGGGCCAGTGTTTCACCACCCTCACTGTAAACAATTTCTTCCTTATGTCTAATCGAAATCTTTCCTCTTTTAGTTTAAAACCAGCACCCCTCGTCCTATTGCAACAGGTCCTGCTAAAAAGTCTGTCCCCATCTTTCTTTATAAGCCCTCTTTAAGTATTGAAAGGCAACAATAAGGTCTCCCTGGAGCCTTCTCTTCTCCAAGTTAAATCACAGAATCATAGAATCGTTTAGGTTGGAAAAGACCCTTGAGATCAGACATTAAAATTAAACAGCCCAAATATTCTTTATACAAACATATTTGTGTACAAAATTACTGTATAACATTACATGGCCAGCATGCATCTACCACAGCTAGCAGTGACTTACTAACAATGTGGAGGGCAGCACATGAAACTTCAGACAGCTAAAAGCAAAGTATACTTTTCTGGATAGCAGCATGAAAATCTAAATGTTTGGATGGAAGGAGATTAAGAACACCAAAACGAACCATTATGACTGGCTGGGCCTCAAAAGAGTTCTCAAAAAGCTGTCAATACACTGGTAAATCATAGAATACGTAAATGGTGTTAATTCTGGTTCTTTTCCTGTTGTAACATTTTTTCAAAAAATGTAATACCTGCATTCCTTTTAAATTCCGTGAATTAATGTGGAAGATCTACTGGACATACCTCTCCTAGTGAGTTTGCAATAAAAGTGGGATTGTTTTGCCTCTGTTGAAATGCTTATACTGGCAGAAAAAGACAGAGTCAAACCTCATTACACACAACTTACTCTGATCTTTGGTAAAACCCGACGAAGTGTTTCTGCAGGATTCTGTCGCATCAGGACTGGAAGATTTGCCACGACACTTGTTCCTTGGATATCCTGGCCAGAACTTACAAAAATATATAGATACAACACATTACTCTCTACTGTGGTTACAAGCTCACAGCTTTCATTTAAAATAAAACAATAAACAAATCCATACTACCCGGATTATTCATATAGTAAGCTGAGAGACATTTTTTTTAATGTAATATGTAGCAGAACACAACATTAAAATAATATCAACCATAAAAGCTGTTATGTATCATTTCTAATACGGAATATTCTAATTTTCAGTGTAGCTTTGGAAAAAAATATAAAAGATTTGAAAGATCTAGATGATCAAGGCAGTGCTTTTGTGGAAGCTTCTATATTATAACAATACAGGTAATAAAGCACAGGAAGGGGATAAATAGAAGATATAAATGAAAACTATACTCCAGAACAA
>NW_009647731.1:0-2873 GCF_000708025.1 Charadrius vociferus | reverse complement strand
GTCATATGTATAATCAGATGTATATTGACAAACGTAATTAAAGAAGGATGCAAAAACTTGGTTAGATTACAGATCTTGTACTTCTCCTTATCCTTATTCTCTTGCAATGCTATCCCACAATTGATAAAGGGAAAAAAAAAAAAGCAGGATGGGAGGGAAAAAGTAGGCAGCAATGAAGAAGAGGCAAGGGATGAAAACAAAAACTACCCAAGTGCATAAACTTCTAGAACAGAATCAGAAAGGGCCTGGGTACCAAAATTAAAAATAAAACTGAACATCAACACATCCTTTTCCCTGTTGAAATGCTTGTTCCAAAAGCTAAGCAGCTTATTTTTAAATAAGCACGCAAATCTCAACTGTACACGTGCAAGCATTTTTCTTAATGTGACATTACCATTAAATGTACAATATGATTATACACATAATTCTAAAAGAAATTCATAGTAAAACTACTTTTAAATACTTCCATATACCACTCTGCATCCTGTCATCATTCCAAGTGTTTTTAGTGAAACATATGAGCTCATGAAAGGCACTAAGTACATAAATTGGTCACAGGACAGTAGATTTGCAAAACCACCTTCCAGTTTTGTCCTGCCTCTGATGTATGTTAGGGAATTCCCAATCAAGATGCACAGCCTTTCTGCAGCATTTAGAACTGAAATGACCTTTACACATTCCATTAATGATCTACATCATCCTCAACATACATGTCTTTCAGAAGATCAAATGAAATTATAGGTACAGTCAAGTACGCCAATTTAGATTTATTTTGCTAAATGGATACAAAAGTGCTTTTAAAAATGAGGATATATTTGCATAATAAGCAAGAAAAAAGAAAAGCTTCCATTAAAATCAATAGAGGCTAAAATACCCAAACAGAAATACTGTAATATCCTACTGGAAAGATTTTTTTTTCTTTGCACTCTATCATTTCCAAATGAAAATATTCAAACAACAATTAGGTATCACCATTAACTTAATCGTGCTCAGCAAACTGCAATTTCAGTGTATTTTTGAAAGAAAGTATTCTTCAGTACCCTTGCAAAAATAACTTTCCATGTTAGAAGGCAGCACATTCTGGAAGATTAAGTACAGGCTGGAAGGGAGGAATTCAGGAATTCAAATCCTTTTTGCAAGGTGGAGAGTCACACACCCCCCAGTTCATTTCTGTGTTAGGTTTCCATTCTGCAGATGAGTGTACTTACCTCACTCACCACCAACAAACTAGTTCTCTGTATAAGGGTCTTAGAACCTCTGCCTCAACAAAACCTTCCCCCTCCAGAGACAGTAAATCCTGCTATGGCAGATATGTCTCATTTTTTTCCAAATAATAACACAAAGTGCCTGTAATTTTAAATTATGTGTCTAAAGCATATATAATGGAATTAACTTTATCTTAGCGGGTGTGTGTCTGCCTGTAAGAAAATTTTCCTTTAAAATCAATAGAGAGAAACAGGACTCAATAAAGAGCAATTTCTCTCAGACTAAATAGATGAGAAGGATTGAGCCACTGAAGCACCTGTTTCCCTCTACTGCCTATACAGGCAGAAACAAAGATCATTTCTCCTTCAAGGATCTGCACAGAAAGTAAATGAAGGTTCCTGCTCACGATAAACGCATTACAAGCCTCAGTCTTAAAGGCATTCAGGCTTATGCTTAATTTCACCACAGCAAGTAGTCCTACTGATTTCCTACGTAGTACTAAATGAACTTTGTGGGCTCAGGTTACTAAAAAAATTTTCATCTTCAGTGCCATCATGCAACACATACAGGACAACTAGGTGACTGGGCCCAGTCAGCATGATCTCTTTAGCACCTTGCTTGACAGAGCCCCTTGGGAGGTAGTTCTGAAGGGCAAAGCAGTCCAGGAAGGCTGAACATTCTGCAGGAAGGAAATCCTACAGCTGCAGGGGCTGTCCATCCCCACATACCATAAGACCAGCTGGTGGCGAAGAACACCAACCTGGCTAGACCGAGAGCTTTGGCTGGAACTCAGGAAGAAAAGGAAAGTTTATGGCCTATGCAAGAAGGGGCAGGCCACTCAGGAAGACTACACGCTATGCAGGGAGAAAACTAGAAGGGCCAAAGCCCAACTAGAACTTAATCTGGCTACTGCCGCAAACAATAAAAGACATCTCCAGTAAAAGGAGAATCTCCAGCCTTTATTGGATGCAGGGGGAAAACATAGTGATCAAGGAGGAGGGAAAGGTTGAGGTACTTAATGCCTTCTTTGCCTCAGTCTTTCATGGTAAGACCAGTTGTCCTCACGGTGCCCTGCTCACTGAGCTGGAGAACAGTGATGGGGAGCAGAATGAACCCTCATAAACCAAGAGCAAATGATCAGTGAGCTACTACACCACTTAAACATGCACAAGCCTCAGGGGCCAGATGGGATCCACCCCTCATAAACCAAGAGCAAATGATCAGTGAGCTACTACACCACTTAGACGTGCACAAGCCTCAGGGGCCGGATGGGATCCACCCAAGGGTACTGAGGGACCTGGCCGAAGTGCTCACCAAGCCACTTGCCATCATTTATCAGCAGTCCTGCCGACCCAAGGAAGGTCCCAGATGACTGGAGGCTAGCAAATGTGACGCCCAGCTACAAGAAGGGCTGGGAGGAGGATCCAGGAACTACAGGCCTGTCACTCTGACCTTGCTGCCAGGGAAGGTCATGGAGCAGATCATCTTGAGCACCATCCCACAACATATACAGGACAACCGGGAGATCGGGCCCAGCCAGCATGGCTTCATGAAAGGCAGGTCCTACTTGACTAACCTCATCTCCTTCTAGGACAAGGTGACCTGCTTCATACACCAGGGAAAGGCTGTGGATGCTCTCCACCTAGACTTCAGTAAAGCTTTGGACA
>NW_009647730.1:19130-34217 GCF_000708025.1 Charadrius vociferus | reverse complement strand
GGGATGGGGTCGACTTTCTGGGCTGATTCTATGATATTAAAATACCGTGCTGGCTTTTGTAGACACCCTCCACCCCTCCAGTCCTCCCCTGTTTGATGCGGCAGGGCGGGCAGGTAAGGTTAAAGGCGTCATGGTTTTTGAAAACCAAAACCACCCGGCAGCAGACTCCAAGAGCTGAACGCAAAGGGCGAGGTTTTCAAAAGCATCCATGCCGGGCCCCGCTGGAGGAGCGAATGGTTCAGCTCCCACTGACTTCAAAAGCGGCAATGCTGGATTGCTTTCGAAAAGAATAAAAAAAAAAAAAAATCCCACCTAAAAAAATCACGCTATTGTCAAAACAAAGTGCCGGCTGTGATGTGGTATTCCTGCCTTCTACCTGGCCCTTCATTTACTCGCTGATTCACAGCTGTCAGTGACTCCCAGTCATTAATCGGAATAAGCAGAGCCCTCCTGTATGCATAACAAATCCTGCCCTGCCGCGATCTGCATTTAGACCTGTTGTGCCGCTTCTCTGAGGCCAGCCAAGGGTTTTTGAAAATAATTACTCCTTGGAGAGCCTCCACGGAGCAGTGTAAGCCCTAGGTGGGCTCACAGAGGAGAAGGTCCAAGGCTCGTGGGGGTTGAACGCAGAGCTCCCCAAATTCCTACCCTTAAACATGCAAGCTCTTCTCCTCGGTTGTGCTTTGTTGAGTTTCAACCATTCAGGCTGCAAATTCAACCGCTCTCTGCAAGGAAAGCATCCATCCCCGTGGGTCAATCGCTTCCCAAAAGCAAAGTTCACAAAACTCTGCTGTATTTATACCAGCATTTCTCAGCAAAGCTGCTGCTGAGCGCATCAAACCTCTCCGCGTGAGCCACAGGGCGGCTTTTGCTCCAATACGGATGGTTTTGTGCTTAAAAAATAAATGGAGGGTGAGATTTGAAGGAACCAGGATGACATAATTTTGTGGGACCCCAGCTACCAAAATTTTTGCATTCATTTACACGCATCAAAGAGCCCAGTGATAAGAATCTCAAGGGACATCTCCTATCTCGCGGCGATGCCTTTTATCTACTCCGCTCCAGTGAGACCTCCCCCTGCAGTACTGCCTCCAGCTCTGGAGCCCTCAGCACAGGAAAGACATGGACCTGTTGGAGCGGGGCCAGAGGAGGCCATGAAGATGCTGTGAGGGCTGGAGTCCCTCTGCTGGGAGGACAGGCTGAGAGTTGGGGGGGTTCAGCCTGGAGAAGAGAAGGCTCTGGGGAGACCTCAGAGCCCCTTCCAGTGCCTAAAGGGGCTCCAGGAAAGATGAGGACAGACTTTTTAGTTGGGGTTGTAGTGATAGGACAAGGAGGGGTGGTTTTAAGCTAAAAGAGGGGAGATGTAGATGAGATATTAGAAAGAAATTCTTTACTGTGAAGGTGCTTAGGTGGCCCAGAGAGGTGGGAGATGCCCCATCCCTGGAAACATTCCAGGTCAGGTTGGACGGGGCTCTGAGCAACCTCATCTAGTTGAAGATGTCCAGCCAAGGACACAAGGGTCAAAGCAACGAGGAGTGGGGCAGGTGGTGTGGGTGCTTCCCTACCTCCATGGAGCAGCAAAGCACAGCGTCTTCCTTCACATCCTGAGATTGCAACAACTGCAAAAGAGAGAAGACAGAGGTGGTGAGAAACACGGGACCTCCTCCCTCCCTTACAACCTTTCTTCCAGCTCTTTGTCCAGGTTAGCTTTTGCCACTTCCAGGAGGAAAGGACAGAAAATCAGAAAGAGGGATAGGAAAGAGATTGTCAAAACCAAGAATTAAGATAAACAGTGACAAAACACGGGGTAAAACGTATCACCAGATACGCTGAGAACCAGCAAGCGGGGCAGAATATAGATAATTTACAGTAACAGCGTTCAGAATCAATTTTATTTAGGTTATATTGCTTTTTTTAATCCCATGGCATGAGAAAATACACTTGTTTTACATACAGGTCAACTAAATAGAACCATCGGGTGACAACATTCAAGCAGCACAGCCCTGGCAGTGGCTGTCTGGAAGGGAAGGGCTCTGCCTGAGAGGCAGTCACCCACCACCGAACCTCTCCATCCCCGTGGGGACACTTCTAATGGCCACATAATTACCCGACGGGAAAGCATTACATCCAATACGCCGTAATTAATACGGCTCCTTCTAGACTGATTACCAAGTGATGCAAGTGGAATGGGTTGCAGCGCAACTATGGTGTCTCGGGTGCACCAACTCCAATCCTGCTCTGCTCTCCGTGAACTTTGTATTACCAACATGAGCTTCTAAGCACGAGGAACTTCCAAGAGAGACCCAGAACGTTGCTGTGCGTGTCATGGGATGGCGAAGGAAGACGTTCACCCCTCTCGGTTCAGACTCAGGATGTGCAGTTGAGGGTCAATGACTCTACCAGGCAACGGCAACACGTAGGAGCTCAGCACGTCTCACCCCACAAACCTTGGAACCGCGAGCAAAGAGCCTCGAAACTGGATCAAAAATACCCATTTTGCCTTGTTTTCATCTTTATGGCTTTGTCATGCACACGATGATGCTGTTTCAGGTTTTTTGCTAAAACCACAGGAGAAAGCAGAGTTTTCTGATTTTTTTTTTTTGCAGTGGCTGTCTGGAAGGGAAGGGCTCTGCCCGAGAGGCAGCCACCCACCACCAAACCTCTCCATCCCCGTGGGGACATTTCTAATGGCCACAAAATTACCTGACGGGAAAGCATTACATCCAATACGCCGTAATTAATACGGCTCCTTCTAGACTGATTACCAAGTGATGCAAGTGGAATGGGTTGCAGCGCAACTATGGTGTCTCGGGTGCACCAACTCCAATCCTGCTCTGCTCTCCGTGAACTTTGTATTACCAACATGAGCTTCTAAGCACGAGGAACTTCCAAGAGAGACCCAGAACGTTGCTGTGCGTGTCATGGGATGGCGAAGGAAGACGTTCACCCCTCTCGGTTCAGACTCAGGATGTGCAGTTGAGGGTCAATGACTCTACCAGGCAACGGCAACACGTAGGAGCTCAGCACGTCTCACCCCACAAACCTTGGAACCACGAGCAAAGCGCCTCGAAACCGGATAAAAAATACCGATTTTGCCTTGTTTTGATCTTTATGGCTTTGTCATGCACATGATGACGCTGTTTCAGGTTTTTTGCTAAAACCACAGGAGAAAGCAGAGTTTTCTGCTTTTTTTTTTTTTTTCCCATCAGATAAAATATACTGAGATTCTCAATCAGGCAAGAAAGTGAGCTGGAACGTTATGAAAAACACTGTACTGTGATAAAATCACGGCTGATAAAATCACCAGTGCTGGCAACACTTGAAGCTACGGCCGCTTCCACTCCATCACCTTGGGTTGAACGAGCCTTGCTGGCCCTGAGCTAATCCCCGCGTGCAGTGGGGAGCTGAGTGCCTGCGCTGAACACTGAGAAAAAGGAGAAAAAATTGGGAAAAGCGGTTTTTTTAGTATCTGAAATTCATCAGGGAATGGCAAACTTTGGAAAAGTGGCCGGACTAATTAAAAGTGCCCATATAAAAATCGCTCGGTGTAACGAAATGGGCTGCAAAATCGCATCCTTTAGTTAAAATCACAGTTCTGATTCTCAGCCTTATCATCTTCCCTTCCCACTCTCATTTTTTCAATGTTTCCTTTTCTTTACAAACAAACATCTCTTTGTTTACCAGCTCCACAACTGCTGGAAAATAGCTAGGAAAGGAAAAAAAAAAAGGAGGTAATTCAAGGAATTCTCATCGCTCGCAAAGTTTCGTCTTCCCCCTCTTCTGTTTTCAGCAGACGGCGGTTTGTTTGCTTTCAAGACGATGTTTACAGCACCTCGATGAGCGCGTGGTCCATTGGTTTTTATCTCACATTAGCCAAAGGTTCAGCCAGGGTTTTGAAGACATCGTGAGTTCCCCCTCCAGTTTATCTTTCTGCTGAGTTGTTTGGAAAATGTTAGTTAAGCCCAAGCCGCATGCTCTGAGATAAGTTCTCGCAAACAGTTCACAGATTCTTCGCAAAAAACCAGGAGATTGTTTTAAACCCAACAACAACAAGGGAAAAAAAATTCAATTAGGGACAAAGAAGAGCAGGCAGAAGTCCAGTATTTAGCTCCCGAGCATGGCTGCAAATGAAATAATAGATTCACCTTTCCTATTTTTGCTTTTCTTTAGTAAAGAACGTAACATGAAAATTAAAGCAAGAAAAGTGGAGTTAGGATTGATTAGGAAGGACCTATGGTGGCCCGATTCCAGCCCTTCATCTGCCGTGGTCTCCTTGAAGATCCTGCTCTCTGCCAGGGATACGTGGTCAGGGAAAGGCTGCGACTTCACTTGGGCTTTCCTTGTTCCAGCTTCCCACCAGCAGAGTTGGGACACAGCTCAAAAGGTGGTTGTGAGGATGAATATGTCACTGTCAAGTGCTCAGTATTTGGCTAATGAGGAACAGCCTTATTTACCTATGATGAAACAGAGAATATGTCCTACTCCCAGACTTGGGCAGGCACCCTCCACCTTCATGTTGACCTCCTGGAGCTCATCTGATGTGACTTGGCTTAACGAGGAGAATGCATGTGCTGCATCTTGTCCATCAGGGCACCACATTGTCCACCTTGTCCCCTGAGGCACCACGTGTTCCACCTCATCCATCCAAACACCATGTGCTCCACTGCTTCATGAAGGCCCCATGTGCTCCACCTCATCCACCCAAGCACCGTAAGCTCCACTGAGGCACCAAGAGACACCAGTCCCAAGGACCACAGTTCGGTCTTGGTCTAGGAACGTGGGTTGAGGAGGCCCCCAACCTGCCCACCAAATCCAGGCATGGCCCTGCACAGCACAGCAGGACCCAGCAGGCAGATCTGCTGGTGCTCTGGGAGCCACAGTCCCAAGGCTATGGTCATAGATGGTTGTCAGCCACCTTTGTCAGTTCAACGACCTGAATTCAGGAGGATGAGAAAGATGTCACTGTTTCTCTGCATGTTCCTGACCATAACGATGTTTCCAGCATGCTGGAGGGGGGCTCTGAAGCTTCCTTGGGGTGTAAGCACCAGCTATCTGCTGCTGACCCCTGCATGCGGGGACAGGAGGAGATCAAGGAACCCAGTTTGCTCTCCCTAGCCTGGCATGGGCGCTGAACCACCGCTGAAGGCAGACAGTAAGGGTTGCACTGCTCCCCGGGGTCCTGCCATCGATGTCCTCACCCACCGATGACATCTTGCACGTGTTTCTCAAAGGGTGCTTCGTCCTCACCCACGGCTGCCCCACACCTCACCGGGTACCCCAAAACAGCGGGGTGGTTGCTTCAGCAAGAGCACGGAGTTTCCCAAAGCTCTTTGACCCCTCCCCGTGTCAGCCCTGGTGGCACTGGAAGAAAAAATGGTGCAAACGCTTCGAGACCTCCAGGGAAATCACAACCCTGAAGTACCGGCACTTGTGTGACCATAAACCTGAACCCAACCAATTGCATTCATCATTTGCAATCTAATTCGTATTTACTTCAAATATTTTAACGTAAACACGCTATACCCATTAAATTAGCACTCCCACATCGGAATTATTATTTATTTAACTATTTATAACCGCTCCTCCCTGCTGCGTGCATCTGCCCAAACCCCACCACGGGCACCATCCCGTCCCTCTCCGCCAGGTTCCCCCCCCCGGTTCAAACCGGCTGATGGAACGTGGATGAGGGAGGGGAAAAAGGAGCGTGAGGCAGACAACAGGGCAGGTGAGCCGAGACTCACACGCTTCTCGCTTCTCGGTTTAACCTGTAATCATCCCCTGGAGGCTGGGGCCGTCTGCGAGAAAAAAAACTTCCCTTTGCTCTCCAGCTGTTTTCCCCGTATCGGGCGAAGCCGGGCAATGAAAGCAGCAGTTCCTGCTGGAAAGCAGACAAAGAGTCTGCTTGATTTCCTAAGAGAGGAGGCTGCATGCCAGAATCTGCCCGGCCGGTCATATAATACCCAACCTCGGTTGCGAAAGGCTTCTCACTTTTGTTTCTGGTGCTGGACTAGCAGCTTTTGCAGGCTGGTGGAAGATATCGGGCTCCTCCTCCGCCAAATTTCTGCGTCCTGCTGAGAGACGGAGCACTGGGCAAAGTCCTCTGTGAGGGTCAGCGTGCCTGGGTGGGCTCCGGGTGCTAAATATTTTCGTAAGCAACCCAAAATAAATTGTAGGGTCTGCTCCCGGAAGTGCTGCTTGTGGTGGGGGAGCTGCGGCGAGGCTCTTGAGTGCAACTGGTTTCCGTGGATTGCTACCGGGACCACCCTCCCTTGGTCTCTGTGGCCCCAAAACCTGCTCTTTACACCTTTGCAGAAGTAAGCACCATAAGCCCCATGGGGTGGCCATGCAACGGTGGTTGAGGGGGCCAAGAAGCCCCAAAACTGCACCACGGACAGAACCAGCTTGGTCCTCCTGAAAAGCAATGGATGCACATCCATGTGGTGTAGACCACCAGGAGCAAACCAGAGTGCTAAGTTGATGGGATTCACATACCCACGAATATTTGGGTTTATTATCTGCTTTCTGAGATCACCTGGGCTGCTGAGAAGCTAAAGTGCTTACTTGATATTCTCAGGGGTGCCCACGCCACGAGCAGGACCGGAGAACCTGCCCCACCGTCTCTTATCACCAAACCGCGCAGGTTTAATTGTGTTCTTCAGCAGTTCTCTCTGGGAGATGGAGTGGGAGCAGCCCAACGCATATATTACCCTTTCCAGCTGCGATGATATTTCTCCTGCAAGGCACAGTACTAATTATTGTGTATGATATCGCTTGCAAAATGACATATAAGCAATGCTCGCCACAAACTACCTCTTAGCATGCAGTGTTTTCTGATGCTTCGGTGATGACTCCTGCGTGAAAGCACAGAAAGCTTGAAAATATCCATCCAGAGCCACGGAGAAGTTGGGATGTCTTTGAGACCCAGCGAAAGCTGGACTGACCGCAGCCCACGCGTCGCTTGCCCCGGCTCCCCAGCGGGCATCTCAGGTTTATCCATCCAGGTGGCAACACGCGTGGACATCCTGACAGCCTGAGGGCGTGAAGCTCCAGCCTCGCAACCGCTCTGCCGTCCCTGCCCACAGGTATGCTTTTCATCTGACGCGTAGGTCACAAGGAGGTGCCCGCTTGTATTCCCCCTGGGGAGCGTGGACCATGACCGCAGAGGAACCAACGTGTTGCAAACGCATCATCCTGGTGGAGTAAGCAGCTGAGTGGTGTAAAATGAGGCAACGGGTGAAAACAGAGACACATTTTGATTAGGAAGAAGGAAAAAAACAGTTATTTGTGCCACTCGGAGCTTAAGCAGAATGAACATACTGTACTTGAAAGGGTGGAGGAGAAATGGCACTTCCCAGTCCTGTTTTTAACCAGAAGAAGCCCTTGGGAAGGGCTGTGGTGGACTTTGTCCTCAACAAGACGGATCTCTTCCAACTCTGTGGTCAGGATTGTCACGGACACCCCCTTAAAAGGGGGCTTATAAGAAAGATGGGGAGACTTTTTAGTACGACCTGTTGCAAGAAAGATGGGGACAGACTTTTTAGTACGACCTGTTGCGACAGGCCAAGGGGTGATGGTTTTAAGCTAAAAGAGGGGAGATTCAGACTAGATAAAAGGAAGAAATTTTTTATACTGAGGGTGGTGAGACCCTGGCCCAGGTTACCCAGAGAGGGGGGAGATGCCCCATCCCTGGAAACATTCCAGGTCAGGTTGGACGGGGCTCTGAGCAACCTCATCTAGTTGAAGATGTCCCCGCTCCTGGCAGGGGGGTTGGACTAGATGGCCTTTAAAGGTCCCTGCCAACCCATACTGCGACTCCATGGTTCTACGATCATGCCCTACAACCGGGAACGCTGTTAAGGCACAGGGTGCGTGGTCCCGCTGACACGGCTCTGCAGGCACTCTTGATGGTCTAATGAACCACAGTTGGGGAACTCCTGACCCAAAATCTCCTGGAAACCCCGTGGTCTGCTAGATGGGTCCTCCTGGGAGCGCAAGCCAGTTCCGCTGCACTTCACAAGCTCTCCGCAGAAAGACATCAATAGCAATTTTCTGCTTTTCCAGCGGCCCCTTATCGACCTACTGTCGCGAGTCTTTAAGGAAGATGCCTGAGATAAGATCCATGGGACTGCTCGGCTGCTCTACATGGGGAGAGTCATGCACTTCTCCGAGCTACAAGCAATTGCTACAACTCCAATTCTCTCATAGTCGCAAGGCACGGAGTGGTGAAAACAGCCAAGACTGGGGAAAATTCAAAGTACAAACGAGGGTGTGGGGGATGAGTAATTACAAAACACTCCACCAGCAAGGCCGGTTTCAGGATTTCTACAATCTGCTGCCATTAGAAGGTATCAGCTCCTTGATCCAGGACATCAGAAGGTCACCTGGGCTGATCTTGCACCCACCAACAAGCTGTGCCAGTGCCACCTTCTCTACAGGGGTACCGAGTCCCTCCCTGGGCATACCCTGGGAGCTAGGGACGTCAGGTGAGACCTTTCTCTAGAGAAGAAACAAGTGAGCACTTGGAAACAGAAGCCCTTTAGAAGTCCATAGGTGTAAGTGGCATCTTCTCTGCTCATCCATTTGATGCTGAGGATGCCCAAACACAAAGTTTTGGGGAAAACCTTTCCCTTATGGAGCTGCCTGGGCTGATCTCTGCATGAGGCACAGGCTCTGCCGTACTCCAGAACGTTATTTGTTGGGCTCTGAAAACCCAGCTGAGCTGGGAGAAAATGGCTGTGTCAGGCTGCGTCCACTAGCAATGGTCCTTCTCTCTGCATGGCCTTCTGTTCATCCCTCCCAGGAGATCTGGTGAAGTCTTCAAGCCCACTGAAGATAATGTCCTGGTTCCGGCAGGGATGGGGTTAATCTCCCCAGGAGCCGGCAGGGGGCAGGTATTCCATACCACGTGACCCATGCCCGAGCTATAAGAAGAGCTAGCCGGGGTGAGGAGAGGAGTTGCCACTCCGGGGTGGGCTGCGGCGGTGCAGGTCCGGTCGGTGCGCTTCGCAGCAGTACTGTAATCGCGTTTTTGTCTTTTCCTTTTGCTGTTCTGTTAAATTGCACTCTTTTAACCCACGAGTTTGGCCCTGTCATTTTCTTTTTCCACGACTGTGGGAGTTGTGCGAGCGGCTGCGTGGTTCTTTGTTGCTGGCTGAGGCCAAACCACGACAATGCACAAGGTGCCACAAGCCCACACAACTCATAGAGGGGTCCCTCTTCCCAGTTCCCTGACTGGTCCCTCTTCCCAGTTCCCTGACTGGGGTGGCATGGTCTCAGCCTGAGGGAGAACATGCTGACATCAACTCACACTGCTCCATTAGGAAGAGGCCACCAGCATGGGTCACTGTCAGCTCCACAAGCAGTTGCCCAGAGTAGGTGGCACAGGGGGAAAGGAGCTTTGGGCTGGAGCTGCTCACACCAGCATGGCTGCGTCCAAAGCTGCGTCCATAGGAGGCACCTTCCCTAATCTATTTTGGACAACTTGGAGGAGTTTGTTTGGTGGCACCTACTCCTTCTACAGTGACGTGGTGCTCTCAGCCAAAGACGAGACTTCTGTTCTCCTATTGCCCAACCGGGACTCCCCGGGAGGATGGTAAGAAGAGATTAGTTTGTTTATTGCATTAAGTAAACCAAAATGTTGGTTATCCTCCTTGTCAGGCTCCTGAGGAACTCGGAGATACTTAACAGCAAATTGAATTAAGGCCAGAGGAACAAAATCCTCTGCCCAGTCGTGGGAAACTCCTCCTACTCCTTTCCACTGTGGACAAGGGAAACCATGAAACATGACTCTCTCTCCCCAGATCTGGAACAGCAGAAGGGATTCCTGTGAAGATGGAAACCATTAAGAGGCAATTACTGGAGACAATGATGAAGAAAATCTGGTCACTCGTCAATCCAGACACAGCGATCCAACAGTAGCCTGGTGGTTACACATTCCCTGGCTGGAGGTGGACCTTCAGGACCCAAAGGTGGGTGAGACAGACGGGATAGAGCCACCCAGTCTGCGCGCACAGGGAGACCGAGCCACCCAGACGGCTGGCTTCATCCTGCTGGGCTGAAGACATAATAACCCTGGGAGAGGAGGATGTGATCTCATCCCAAGGGTCCCGGGGAAACACAAAACATGGAAAGAAACAGCAGCGGGACCATCGCACTTGATTGCGACGGGCTCCACCCTGGCTCGCCCGGACGCTCTCCGCTTTCCTGGCTCTGCGGAGAGAGAGAGTGCGCGGCGGCAGATGCAAATAGTAGTGTTTACATCCCATTGAAAGGGTTTTTTGGGAACTAACAATGCCTGGTACGGAGGGTGAAGGAGAAAAACAAAACCATGCGAGGAGGAGGGACCATCCTGTGAGATGGTATCTAGCTTCATTTCTTTATCTGCCCTAATTGTTTCCTCTGCCTCCTCCGTGGGTCTCAGAGAAACAAGGGTGGCATTTCCCTTCCCCTATTTAAAATACGCCATTATGGTTTTCATGCTGGGACTAAATGGATTGTGTAGCTTTCCAAGAATCTGTGTTCCTCCACATGAAATACTCAATGGAGTAGCTGGGCTCAAAGGCGGCATGCTGCCCATCTCGGTTTGGGTCTGTCCTCATCCGCTCCCACACAACATCCGATCTCCTTCACCTTAACTCTGCCCTTTGACCGAAATGATGCCGCTGACAGGGATTTTTTTTTTTTTTTTTTTTTTGTCCATGCAAGCTGCATTCACAGGAGGGTTTTTGCCAGCGCAGCTACGGCGAAACTGTGTGTGCAGGAGCTTTTTCCCTGGTTATTTATTTATTTATTGCACGGCAGGCATGGAGGTATGGGGACATCCATCCCTGCCAGGAGCTTGGTCCTACAGACACGTGCCTGTCCCTTCCCTTTGCAGACCTCTGCACCCACCCATCACCTCCTGCCATGGCTCTGAAGGTCCACATCACCCCACGCATCAGGGTACCCTCCTTGCTCCAAATCCCAGACTTTTCTCCCAGTTCTTCCAGTCCTCCTTTTCCAGATTCCCATGACATTTCCCCACTTGTCTGTTCTCCCCATGTCTCCTTCCTTCTCCCGTGTCCTTGACACCCAGTGTCCTCTTTCTCCCTCCTTCCCTAGCATCCCTTCCCTCCCACGCCTGCATCCCTCATCCCGTCTCCATCCTTTCCCCCTCCAAACCACTTCCCAGTTTGTCCCAGTCCCGCTGGATCGGACAGCAAACCACCGCTTTTTGCAGAAACAGATGGGGGGACCAGAAGGGGACTTTTAGGAGGAAATAAGTCCCCTTCTTCACAGAGGACTTATTTTCTCCGGTCAGACCTGGCCTCATGGAGTGACCTGGGTGGAGGGGTGGCACAGGGTCAGGGTCCTGCCCCGTCGGTGCCTTTGCTCATTCGATAAAGGAAAAATCCCGTCTCATTCTCTGACTAGGAGCATAATCTTAAAAATCCTAATATCTCATTATACTGTCAAAGACCCTTTTTTTGACTCAAAAGGCTGATGCTTTTTAAAAGTGAGAGTGATTAAAAAAAATCCACCAAAACCAACCAACCCAACACGTTAAAAGATACTATTTTCTTTTCCAAACAGCACCACCCTCCTCACTCATCTGACTGCAGCCGGGGAAGGTTTTCCTCTCTCTTCCTCCGAAGGAGACAGTGAAAAGGCAGTGCCCTCTTGAAGTTCAGACGTTAATTACCGCGTTAGAATATTTTGCTAAATTACACAGCGTGGCCCCAGGAGATAACAGGCACTAAGAGAAGGGAGGGGAGTGGATACCCGTCTACACGCTGCACCGCAGACTCAGACGTGGGGGAAAGGCAATTAGACGGGGAGTATTTATCCTCCCTGCTCCACCACCCCGAGGCTTTCAGTTAGCAGCGCGTACCAAGGCAGGGAAGCGATGGGAGAGTGCCAAGTTTTTTAAACGATGCTGAAATGGGACCGTCTCTGCCAACCAGACTGGAGGTAGGAGACAAAACCTGCTGAGGAACAACTGTCCTGCCTGCTGCCAGCCTGCCGGGTCAGCTCCCCGCTGCCTCTGTGGGGCTGATTCACTGCTCCCGGGCGCTGCCATCGTTCCTCAGGGATGGTAATAAGACCATAAAAGCATCTGTCTCGGGTCAGGTCAATGCCCACATCTACCTTATGGTGGTGATGATCAGGGTGATACCCTCAGCGTACCCATCCCAGCAGCAATAACCCCCTCGAGCTGGAGGGACCTCCGCGAATTGGTCCATGGCCCCCTGCACGAAGTTTTGCAGTTTAATTAGTCTCTCTGGGATGAGCTGCTTCCTGGGGTTTGCTCTGAACCTGGGCCAACATCCCTGTCTGATGCACCCGTGGGCGCTGAGAGCGGGGCGGTGCCACAGCAAGGCTGCTCCCTGCCACCCCCGGAATCCAATCCCCTTGGATCCAAGCTAGGACATCATGGGTGGACAACCAGATGGGTAAAAAAAACTGGTTGAATGGTTGGGTTCAGAGGGCTGTAGCTATTGGGTTACAACCCAACTCTGCCTGGAGGCCAGCGATGAGGAGTACCGAGGCAACTAACCCAGGACCTGCCCTGTTTAGCACCCTTATCCACGACCTGGAGGAGGTGAGGAGCACGCTCTTGTGAAGTTTGTAGATGACAGCAAGTTGGGGGGATCACTCAGTGTGCTCGAGGAGCTGCCATCCAGAGGGACCTCAGCAGGCTGGAGGAAGGAGTCAAGAGGAACCTGAAACATTCAACAAGAAACAAGCCCTGCGCAGGAGAAGCACGGGGGCATGGGTAAGAGGTGGGACACCCCGTGTTGCTTGCCCTTGTGGGACCCCAATCAGCAAGGTACCTTGAGGGGCCCACAGTGACATCACCACCTGGCATCTTCTCGAGCTTGAGGTCCCGCAAGCCAGTTTTTCCACCTCCTCGCTCTGCTGCCGTAGGCAAGTGCTCAGGTTACCTGGCTGTAAAGCCAGGTCTGACTGCTGAATGGCATCATAAAAATAAACAAATGCATCCAAAGCAGCACTCGACACCAACAACCTTGGCTGGAAGTAGCTCCTCCTGGCAGAGGAGGTGGCAGCTCCCAGGCCCAGAGGCACCTCCTGGGTTGGTGTCCCAGCAACATCCGCTGAGGATGAGATGGAGACACAAGAGGAGCCAAACCTCCCAACACCGCTCATCTGTCCCAGCTTCTGCAGAGCATGACCGTGGCTCCAAGCTGGCTACGATCCTTCCTTCCCTGCAGACCTCAGCCACCACCAAAAGCTGGGCCAGGTCCCTCAGGACCCAGTCCTAGCGCTTCTCCTCCCCAGCAGCACCGGGGGATGAAGCTGGGAGGGCGGTGAGTTGGACTGGCCCATGCCAACCCCGCTGACACACACGCAGCCACGGGCAGCGCAGAGCTGGATGAAGACCAGCCAGCTCCAACCACGCTTAGGAAAGAGCTAGGAAAGGCAGAAGTGGTGATAATCAGTGAACAATAGATGGCAAATAATATTATTTATTATCTCTATGTCTTCAGTAGCCATGGGGCACTTGCTGCACCAGGCGCAGAGCTCTGGAGTGCTCCTGCTCCACTGATGCTTCAATGGACATTTGCTGGTCCCTGGACCCAACTCATTTTCTACATTTTGCTGACTCTGCTGAAGGCCACAGAAAAGAAGAAATACATCCAGGCTGCAAGAACTGAAGTCCCTTGGTTGTTCTCCTGGTTTTAGCTGGTTTTGGGGGACGTGCAACGTGAAGTATTGTTGGAGTGGGGCTGAACATGGTCCTCAGTGTTTGGGCATGGGGCAGTAAGGATGTCAGCACGTTCCCTCCTCACCATCCTGGAGGGGCAGAAGGAGATGTAGAGCGACAAATTTGGCATGGTTTTGCGAAACAAATTGAGGTCGGAGTTGAAAGCACATGGGCTGTAGGGCTGGGAGAAGACAGCGGGACGTCTCTTTTGCTTAGACCATCAAGGGTTGGAGCCAGGAGAACTTCCTAAAAGTGCTAGAAGTGTTTTCATTGAGCCAGGTAAAAGACTCGCAGAGGAACGTGGTCCTGGAAGATGCTACCACTGGCCCCATGTGAGGACAACCAGGGCTGGGAGGAGGCAAGGAGCAAGCCTGCGGTGCCCTGCCTACAGTGCAACCATCCCCAGGGAAAGCCTTTCCCCAGGAACAATGCCCTCTTCCAGCTCGCCCTCGATTCCCCGAAGCTTCAAGGGAAGAATAGGAGGAAAGCTCTTTCTTTTATTTCTATTTAACTTCTCGGCTTTGTTATTCTTTTCCCAGGCTCCCCAGATTTGACGGCTGCAATAGCCCTCTGGTTCTCATTTGCAAAGGGGTTCTCCTCTGCTCACCGTAAAAATCCCTCCTTACCCTCAACCACCTTCAATGCCGATCTTTGGGCTGCGCTTGGGCATCCCGTTTCCCTTCTCCAACTTAAAACCACGCACTATTCCAAGCAGAAAAATGTGTTTCGAGCTAAAGGACCACCCAAACTCACCACGCTCCATCAACCCATTTTAACGAGAGACAGATCCACCTCTTACTTCTCTTGGCAAACCATCTCTTTGCCTAAAATCCCAACGTTGACCCCACCAGACCTTGTTGTGAAGACATTCTCCGCCTGCACAAATCTCAGCCCAAACCCTCAGAATGGTTCTAGAAATGATACTTGTTCAGTCTTTGGGGATTCAGCTCCCAGGAGAGGCAGTCACCGTGTCAGACATGGTGGTAGACGCTTCCTTCTCCCCCCACCCTGTTTTTCAGAAGGCAGCTCAGGCGATGGGCGCAGAGGACGATGCAGCAGAGACCCCCAAGACAGGGGCTCCACGTGGACCGTGCTCGTTCCAAGAGGCACAGCCACTCCTTTGGCTCCCAAAACGGTGCCCGGGTGAGGCAGCGGCTCTGACACAAATTGCCTTTGCTGTGATTAAACACCCGTTCCCGTGGCTGACATTGAAACGCAGTGGTCTGCCTGCTTCCCCGAGGACGGTGATGAACACTGGTTCGATTAACCAGCAAACCCCACCATTTATCACTCCCGCCTCGCCTGAAATGAACTTCTCTTCTGGTTTTTTTTTTTTTTTTTTTTTTTTTTTTTTTTTTTCCCCACCCACAACAACAACCCCT
>NW_009647730.1:0-19088 GCF_000708025.1 Charadrius vociferus | reverse complement strand
CCCCAACTCCTCCTCACCGGGCCACCCAGCACTGATGTTCTCGCTGCCATCCTTGCTTCCTCCCGCCCAGCCCAGCTCTACAATTAATGATGGTGTTAATAAGCTTTTACTTGCCGGGGGGAGGGAAGGCAAGGAGCTGGAGAGAGGAAGCTTTGCAGGGGGAAGGGAAGAGACGTTCCTGCCTCAGCCATCAGGCAACTTTCCCCTTCCTCTTGCTCACTGCCTCGCTGACCTTTGGCTGAGTTTGCCAAAGCTATAAAGGAAAAGGGAAAAAGGAAAAAAAAAAAAAAAAGAAAAAAAGACAAAGAGAAACTAAAAAGCCAGAGGAGCTGAAAGGACAGGCAGAGAGACGTTAACTCCCCTCTGGCAATGATTTATCCTCAAAGGATGGGTGGATGGAGGCAGAGGGCGGTAAGCATGATTGTGGGTAGCACGGAAGGGCTTTACTGGGGGATGCCCAAGGGAGAAGGAGTTAGGGGCAAGGGGCTGAGATTGTACATGGGGACGTATGTGCTGACTGGCAGGAAGGGGAAAAATCCCATAATGAATGCTACTACACCTTGTGAACCTGTCCTGAGCCAAGCGGAGGTCCCAAACCTTACAGGCCGTGGTGACACCTCCTCCTGATCTGGGCCACCAGCCCACATGCTTTATGAAGCTCACCAAGGGATGAGCACTCTGCACGATTAGGGAGTTTCCACCATCTCACAGAGCACCCAGCAGGGCCAGCCTGTGCAAATGTCCTTGTCCTCTCCTGGGTGCGGCTGGAAGAGGTCACCACCTCCTCCTCGGCTGCGTCTACAGCCTGGCTTTGGCTCTGTCAACCATCTTGGAGCCTGGCACCCTATTGCTGCTGATAAATAGGTGGTCCTGTTCTCCTGGGTTGGCCCTGTGTGTCAGGATTAGCTGACAGCGGCAAAAAATGTCACCAAGATGAAAACCCATCCCAGGGCCATGGAAGAGGAACAATATGGGTCAAGGTCTCAACCCTGCGGAGCAAGCAGTCACAGATCAACCATGTTGAGGCAGCAGAGGTGGAAGACTCAGGCTCCCCTACGTCAGCTAAGCTAAGAGTCTTCTTCTCTGACAAATGACACCATGGGGACAGAGCTGTCCCACTAAGGAACAGAGAGATGTATTTTTAAGAAGCAAATTTATGCATGACGTCTCGATATAATTAGTAAAGGCTTTTTATGGAGCTGCCCTGTAGCGAAAAATATCCCTGAGACGTGAAATTCATGTCCTTCCTCACACCTCTAGATTGCCACCGTGTCCCCACACACCGGCAAGGCGACAAGAGGGACTGTGACGGCACGGCGAGGGTAGACGGGAGTGGGAAGGGAAAAATCCTGGCAGAATCAGGGCTGGGTTGTGTCACGACTGTGATGGGAAGCGGAGGGGAACAGGGACTTTGCTAGACGCCAAGATCTTCCCCATAAGGTGACACATACCGCTGTGGGTAGAGATTTTGGGGAAGTTAGGCTATTCTTAGCATCCCTCTCCCACCTCCTCCTCTGGATATGTGTGCCTCATCACGATGCCCGGACTCTTTCTCACCGCTACAGTCACCGTCTGTGAACCCTACCCACAATCTTACTGGGAAGACAAAATGTTTATGATGTGTTTGCATTTGGAGAAGACTTCCCATGCATGTAAAAAAGTCATCACCAGCAGTTTCTTTATCCTCCCCTTGCCCGAGGTCTAGCAGAGAACTTCTTTTACAGCGAGTTATTTATGGCCCGACTGAAGCGCTACTGACAATTTGAGATTCACAGCTCCAACCCTGGGCAATGAAGCGGTTGTTTTCTGAGAAAGTCTTCTACAGACAACAGCAGGAGACAAAGCCATCTTTAAAACGGGATGGGGGAAAGCCCTCTCCTGCTCTTATTGAACATCAACACTTGAGTTGCCTTTTCTGTTTGTCCTCACTGAGGTTTCCACCACCATCCCAAACCATAAGGCTCTGAAATGAGCTCATCAGAAGCTCAGGTTCTGAAATGTCCCCAACCCTGCTGGCAGGGCTGGGCTTCTGCTGCACTAGGTGGGGAGGAAGGAGATAGAGGACCTCACCTCTCTCCCTCTTTCCTCCCCTCAGTCTGCCTCATCCATTCAGGTGGCTTTGGCTGCTTTTAAGAAGCATTTTTAAGCCCCTTCAGTGGGGATTTCCGCAACGTTGGGATTTGCAAACTCAAATGTTGGGTGTGCAAGCCCAACCGTTGGGTTTGCAAACCCTACTGTTGGGCTTTGCAAATCCTTGGACAAAGAGGTCTTGCTCGGAGCACGTGCTTTTAAGTCGCAGAAACCTAATATGCAGGAAAAGCCAAGCACCTCTGCAGACGTAGGTACTTTTGGGGTGAGAAGCGTTGACGTTGGCAAAACAAACCTCTAGGAATCATAAAGCAAACATCTACGAATCACGGGCACCTCAGCACTGCAACGCAATGGGCTTGGCCAGCCGGTGGAGAAGGACAAACTCTGAAGGTATTTACCTCCCTGAGGCAGGTATAAATGGGGCAGACAAGGACTCGGAAGGGCTCTCCGGTGCTGCTCCTCATGGTGCCGAAGACTTCGCAGAGAAAGGTGATGAACCCCAGCCAGCGCTCCACGTCCCGCTGCTGCAACTCCTCCCGCATGGTGAAATCCTTCTGCAAGAGGGACAGAGACAACAGGCTGCATCAGCAAAACCGCATCGCCATGGGAGAGGCAACGGCTGTCTAGCGAGAGAATTAGGAGGAAATTGAAACTCGGGGGGTGGGGGGAGGAAGACAGACAGACTGACTCTTTAGTAACAGCGGGGAGATTACTCAACGCACGTGGAGCAGCTGGAATTTCAACACAGCAAAGCCACCAGAAAGCAGGTACTGTAGAAACATCACCAACCCCTGCAATAACTGTCACGGCTTGCGCTAGAGACGTCGTCCCCCGTGCCCTGCCCTCTCCCTCGGACAGACAGGGGGACTCTTTTCCATGGGCACAACAACCAAGCTGGAATAAAAGCAGCAGCAAAGAGGTTAAATGAAACACTATGAATGCTGGTGGCCATGCTGGACTTGGTGGTCCAGGTGGACCTGCCCAGCCGGTTCATTCCAGTATCTTTAGGAGACCCGGCTGGTGGTATCCTAACGGCCTAGCTGTTCCCTGGGGTCTCACGAAATTACAGCAGAGACTGGCTCCCTGCCCGACCAGAAGAAGATCAGGGCAGCCCGGGCTTGGCATTGAAAGGTCACCCTGCTCCTGAGCTGATGGTTGCCATGACCAAGGATTATCCGAATGACGTGATTTACGGAGCAACATCACGAGTAAGCGTGCAGGGAGATATCTACCTCCCCATCAGTCCTCCAGCTGGAGAGAAAAAAGGGGGTTTGCCCAAAGGGAGGATATGAAAAGGGACGTGTGTGTTGGGAGTATGTGGCAAACAGCAAGGGGCAACACAGAAGAGCAAATAAAAACCTTTCTAGAGGATGGCACAAGAGAGTGCATCGCACTCAGTGCCAAGAGGGTTTCCCCGGGCTCTCAGCGATGCTGCAGAGCTGCTTGCAAGATGTCCCACGCGCCTTTGCTTGTCTGTCTCCATAGTGACTTTTCCTCGGTATTAAAAATTAGTAGACACTAAGTAGGGGAAAATTAAAGAACAGGACAAGTTCGTCCTCAACACCGTGTGTTCCCAGCGCGGGTTGCACAACATTTGAAATGCAGCAACTAAAGAAATTACCTTCTATCTTTTTCATCTCAGTTTATTCCTACTGCCCGAGACAAAGGGCTTCGCTGCTGCGAACGCTCCGACCTGCAGCTGCACTCCGCAAAGTCGGGGAGATATAAAAGCCACCACACCAAAGTTCGCTCTCACGGCCCGGACAACACATGGGAGATCTTTCTTTTGAAACAAAGGTACGTAAAGCAGCTGCAAAAGAAAGCCAGGCAAAAGCACGACGATTCTTTTCATGACACAACCGTACGCATAGAAGATCCAAGAGAGGAGCTATTTATATGTTTCAGTACAAAAGGAAAAAAAAAATTAATATATTTGCATATTCAGGAAGAAGACTTGTAAAATAACTGAAGCACTTATTAACCAAACAGCGATGACTAATTCCTCTCTACACCCATTTCTATGAGGCAATTGCCCAACTGTGTCTGCGACTCTGAAGTCAACCCATAGCCAGATCCTGTCGGGTCTTTGCAGACTCTGGGGGAGTTTGCAGAGTTTGTCCTTTCATTATCCAGCTGGTCCCAGGGCGGTGATGGAGGAGAGAGTTATTTGCCAGCTCAGGTTGTCACCCCAGAGTTACCAAATTACTCGTTCTGGAGTTTTCACTTGAATTTTAATAATAATAATAAAAAAAAAAGTCAAAGAGAAATGACCTCCTGACTATTGAGAAATCAAAAACCCAAGTGAGAACATCCTATGTCCCTCATCCACACTGATGGGGACCTCCAGCCACACCCACCCATAAGGTCACCCATGGGCCACCTCCACCCTGGGACAAAAAGCACCCTTTGAACCCTGGAGCTCTTCCTTGATTCCCTGTGACCTCTCCATCCCCTGGCACTGAGCTGTCTCCTGCATCTCACGCAGCATCCCACCCGGCTTCAGCCCCTGCCCCATCCTGGCCCTCCCGGTGTGGATACCCACAAGGAACCCCCTTGTCCTGTGGAAGGTCCACACTGATATGCCCAAGGAGCCAGGCCATATTTTGGGATCACTGGGACACACTGGGAAATGTGTGGGATAACCACATGGGTTCTGCGGTCCCAGATTACTGGGAAAGAATAAAAACCACAACAGGAAAGTCTCCTCCTCCCCGTTCCCGCTTCAAACATCGCCCCACTCCACAGCCTTGCAAGAGAGAAAACTGACTCTTCAACATTTTCTTTTTAAAAAAATACTTTCCGTAAAAAAACCCACCATCAAACCAACCAACAAACAAAAAAAAATTCCATAAAACAATGACCAAACCAAATTCCTCAGGTCTGGGATGGGAGTTGGACAGGGAGGGATGCCACCACCCAGCACCCTCTTTTTTTCATCCTATGGCAGCCAGTAGGTGATGCCACCTAGCAGAGACATCAATGAACACTGCCCCCAACTTTGCAGTTGAAGACGACCCTTGCAAAAGAAAAGGGACTGGGGTCCCCTCCCCACCCAAGTCACAAAAAAGCTTGTGCAGACTTTGATGGACACCCATGAATGATGGGAGCGGGGCGTGGAATGTGGGATGGATGCAGAGGTCATTGTGAACATTTTCACCCAGAACGCGATACCGCAGCAGAAATAATTTTGCTCCATTTGCAGCCTCAAGTTGGGCCAAATTTCGCAAAAGAGATTGTTTTCACGTGCTCTGCAGAAGGGGGGACTGATACCAATTCCTTTGACAAAGTGGGAAGAGCACCTTGATAGAGGTGGGAATTATGTTTTTTGGACCATGCCTGCCTACAGGCAAGAGCTGGGCTTGCCAGGAGCAGAACCTCCATGGTAGCTGGATTTGCAGTGCCAGGGCTCTCCTGAAGCATGCTGAGATACCCATCTGCTTCGGCCCCGCAGGGTGTTGCTACACCAGTGTCATGGACTGCACAAAGAAGGTGGACCGTGGAGCTTTGTCTTTACATTTGGCCTTCAGACAGCAGGTTTCACCAGAACCATGGCACACACAGACGGGCAAACCAACACGAATGCCGCCTGTGCAGAGGTGTCCCACCTCCCTTGAGGTGCCCATGTTTAAGGAGACCACTGCTGTCATCTAGGTAATTTGGTCAATGGAGTTACAGGTGTTATTCACCTGGCTTCACATCAGCCGTGCTCCTAGCAGGACCCATGACCCATCACGTCAGGCATGGAGAACGTGGAGAGCAACTCAATCGCTTCTCCAAAGGGTGTGCAACCAAAACGGATGAGCCACACCAACAGCGTGAGAGAGGTGAAGAGCTCGCCAGCAGCAAAGAGTGGCTCAGTAGAGAACAAAACCCATGGCCCACGTGCCTGGGGCACATCTGATGGAGCCGTGCCCTGACCCTCAGACCTCCACACCACCGATGAGAAACCTCGAGGAGGCTGAAGAGCGCTGAAACCAGACAGCCGGGTCACTGCCCTGCCCAGTGAACTTTATTTGCTCTGGAAATGCCTCATGGAGTTATATAAAAATAACCTGTGGATTGGCTTGCCCCATGCTTAGGTGGTGATGTCAGGGCAGTAAGCAAATTATCTTTCATCAGTTTGGCTGTATTTTTAAACATGAATTGTATTACTAATTTGGGGGTGCCCTGGCCTGTAGATAATCTGGGCGCATTTACTAGATGACCTTCCTTCAGCGCCTATAGTTGAAAATAAAATATATTTATACTGGGTAGCAGGGTTGACCTCCCTTCTCTTGTATTACTAATTTGGGGGTGCCCTGGCTTGTAGATAATCTGGGCACATTTACTGGATGACCTTCCTTCAGTGCCTATAGTTGAAAATAAATATATTTATACTGGGCAGCAGGGTTGACTTCCCTTCTCAGCACGGTTTGGCAGAAGAGTTCATCGGCAAACCGTGCGGCAATTGGGGGGATGCCAAGAGGACCTCTCAAGAGGTCTCATACAGGACAAGTTTGGGGCATAAACCTGAAGGCTGAGCACGTTCATCATGTTGGACCTCATCATGTGTGATGGGTAGGTCAGGGGTGACCTGTGTTCATGTGTGATAGAGATGAGCCGCGGCTCATCCCACCCTCTGACATCCTCCGTTGGACCCTTTCTAAGCTTGGCTGAAGCTCCTGGAGCAATGGTCATAGAAAATGCCTTTACCTTGGGGCTCTTCACTCTGGCACCCAAGTGAAAGCCCACTCCTCATCCCCGTGTAGATACAGCTCATGCAACGCTACCCTTTCTTGACCCAGACACGAGACGTCTCCAAGACCAGGACCAAGCTAGAAGAGACAAAAGGACTGGGCACATGGAGGAAAATCCATCCTCTACCATTTTTGGTGGGCAGCAGAGTCAAGCGGGATGAGGAGCAGAGTTTTGCCATCAGATCTAAGCCCTCACTTCAGCCCAGACAGCTGCAGCCGAAAATTCATCCTTTCGCCACGTTTTTTTTTTTTTTTTTTTTTTTTTTTTTTTAAAAGATGAGTCCCAAATAACTTTTCCTCAGATCTGAGCCCACCAGCTCATGGCCGACCGACTCCATCAGCAGCAAGTTAGAGGGCAAAAGTTTAGCGTGGGATAAAAATGAGGGTTAATTTAAGCCTCGCCACCTTCTGATGGAAAAAAATAAAAATAAAAATAAAAATGAAAAGACACATTTGGGCTCGTTGCTCTGTAAACACCGGGCTCTTCCTCTGGCAGCTCTGCTATCCCCTGGTCTGCTGTTTATTCGGTCATTGTCAAGGAGGCAGGAAATACTGAGTCAGAAATACTGCGCAAAAAGAAATCTCTAACACTTAGATATCAGCGCTAGGCGCTACATAAAAAGCTGCGAGAGGCTGTGCTAAATACTTGATCTTCCCGGCAACGCGCTCAAAAAGGCTGGAGCCTTAAATGGCTCTTTGGAAATCAAACGGGTTGGAGGAAGGAGGTGGTGGGTAAAGGCTGGGAGAGCATCCGTGCAACCTGTGGGAGCACCAGGGAGTGATCAAACACCTCCGCCCATGGACTTTCGGGGTCTCACCAAGCGTCTCTGAAGCACAGCTACCACCCACAGGTCACAGCTTCATTGGGAACACCTCACTCCACGTGGACACCAGTTCACAACTTCCTTTGCTGTACTAAACCACTGGAGATGGTGGGACATGAGGTGGGACCATCGGCTCTTCCATGCGCTCTGCTCTCCCTCCAGCCACCCACAGCAACACTTCCAGCCTCTCTCTTTGCCTGCACCCCGCTGATGCTCCCCAAGGACTGAAACCATACCAAGATCCCACCACATCATCCCTGCCCATAATCCTACCAGCACAGGGGCAATAAGACAAAGCAGAGCAAGATGATGACAGAAAACCTGCTTTGAGCCAACAGCTTCCACGCAGGACCGTGAAACAGCAGCACAGGAGACTGAGATTTATTCCCAGTCCTGTGTGGGCTCCCATCACCTCTATACCCTGATTTCCCAGTTGGCAACCGAGAACCATTTACTCATCTTCCTCTGCAAAGCGCTTTGGGGCCTGTGACTGAGACATGCAAATCACGGCAATTATTACTACTCCAACAAAGGAGCTATTGACATTTAAAGCAGATAAAGCTTTGAAATGACAGATGACACTCTGTGTCCAGCCCCGCAAAGGTCCCAGCTTCACCCAGCCATGAGGCATTTCACTCCCACAGACTTTCATCACACCGTTTCCTCCGAGCTGGATCTGTACCAGGTGAACACACACCAGCTTCTTTTCAAGGTCGCTTTTGGGAAGAGCAGCAAATCCTACAGGTGGCCTTCAGCATGGAGCTGGTTTCATGATGGCCACAGCTCTGCAAACATTTCTAATCACAGAGGTCTCCAAAATGCATCACATGGTAAAGGTCCAGGCTACCAGGAGTGTGACCACCCCCCTGTGGGCACCTACCACCCATCAGTTGACCACCAGATGATATATATAACCTGCATTAAGCACCAATGACTAATTCCACAAAACCAACTTACCAAAGATCCTGCAGCCATCGGACAGACGTAAATAGTGGTTATTCCTCTCGAAAAGGATTTGGGCAGGAAGGGGAAAGTAAGGTGACAAAACTCCTGGTTCTTCTAAAGATGCTGAGCAAACTCCTAGGATTAGGATCATCCATGAACTTTAAATTCCTCAGGTTTGGTTAACCACGGCAGCTGATAACCAGAGCCAACAGCAGCTGTGGGTACTTCCCGTGTCTGCAAACACCCTGGGATGACCAAGCGAGTGGTCACTTGAACCTCCTGCCCCCTGGTCTCGCCATGACCTCTCCAGCTGGCTCCACATCTGGGATCAAGAGCAATTACCCACCCAATGTGGGCGTCTCACGGCTTGAGCCAGCGATGCCTCTGAGGCCCTTGGAGGCTGCAGAGGTGCATGCAATTAATTATTGATTTAGTTGAGGTTTAAAACACCCAGGTGGGAACCTAATGATGGATTTGCAAACAGAAAAGTGAAGCTGTTAACGTACCAGTTGCTAGAGATCTTGGAGCATTTCTCAATGGGAGCTCTGAGATGACCAGGAGGGTGAAGTAGCATGGTCTGCACACCACTAACAGCAAACACCCTTTTTTCCTGGTCATCTTTAATGACCATTAAAGATGGTCATCTTTAATGACCATCTGAGTGCAGAGAAAGTGGAGTAAGGAGAAGAGGAAGCCCAAAAGAAATTCCCTGGTCGCCTGTTATCTCCTTCTTCTTTCCCCTTGTGGACGGGAAACATCAGAATTGAGATGTGGCCACGGGAAGACACCGTGTGCCACAGGTCAGCAGAGCTTACCGCTTAATCGGAACAAATCTCATTTCCACCACAACACATTTGCATCTCCGCTGAGTTACCGAGGCTCACACCACGTTATCGCAAGACTATTTCTCCAAATAATTTTCAAGTAGGATAAAGCACAGAGCAGAAATACTCCGGAAAAGAGAGTGGGATGCTCTGGGAGCTCCGGTTGCTTCACCAGAGGATGTGTGCCAGCACCTCCTCCAGCAGTACCCAGGTGACAGAGTTGTCTTCTTACTTAATTTTTATTGCTGCCCTTCCTATCTAGCACCTTCCCGGATTCCCAAACACGTGCCAGGGTGTCAGCTCGGCTGGATAACAGCAGTTTATCCCCCACTTTAAAGCCCTGTTATCCCACGAACCCGGACACCATCGCATAGCAAAATGTCAGCGCCTGCCCCAGCCAGATCTTACAGCGAGCAGAGGGACACAGACCGACAGCAGGACACACGGACGTAGGGAACTAATGATACCTTCCAGAGCCAGAAGCCAACCTCTTGGTCCTGTGGAGAGGGACTGGCAGGGAGACATGGGACCATGGAGAAATACGAATTAATTTATTTGGGGGGTTGTCGTCAGAGGAGCCAGGATGCCCGTTCCGACCCGGCCCTGCAGACACCCCATGGCTGTAATGCTGGGAGAAGGCAGCTCCCACTCGGCAGGCTTGCTCCTCCGGAACGTTGCAGAAGATCCTCGTTATATTTGTTGAAGTCCCGGTGCTGCGGGAACCCCGAGGCAGCGACGTGCCCTTTGCCTTTGCGAGCGAGCGTGGGAAAACCTCTGGTTACCTTTGGAGGTTGGGAGACATGGCGAGTCCTCTCCCAGGCAGCTGTTCCCTGAGATGGCGACAAAGCAGCCATGTCCCCAAGAGCATCCCGTCCCCGGGCCAGCAATCCCCTCCCTGCTACGCGGAGGTGATAGGAAGGGAGGGGAGCAAGCACAGCACATCCCTGCCCATCCCAGCATCCGCAGCAGCGCCGGCAACCCCACTGCATGCGAATATATATTAAAATGTGTGGCCAGCAGGGCGAGGGAGGGGATTCTGCCCCTCTACTCCACTCTCGTGAGACCCCACCTGGAGTGCTGCGTCCAGCTCTGGAGTCCTCAACATAAGAAAGACATGGACCTGCTGGAACGTGTCCAGAGGAGAGCCACAAGGATGATCCGAGAGCTGGAGCACCTCTCCTATGAGGAGAGGCTGAGAGAGTTGGGGGTGTTCAGCCTGGAGAAGAGAAGGGTCCAGGGAGATCTTATTGCGGCTTTCCAGTATCTAAAGGGACTCCAGGAGAGCTGGGGAAGGACTTTTTCCAAGGGCATGAAGTGATAGGACAAGGGGGAACGGCTTCAAACTGGAAGAGGGGGGGTTTAGATTAAATATTAGGAAGAAGTTTTTCACTTTAAGGGTGGTGAGGCACTGGAACAGGCGGGTGAGAGGTGTCCCTGCCCATGGCAGATGGGTTGGAACTCGATGATCTTCAAGGTCCTTTCCAACCTAAACCATTCTATGAAAATAAATCTCTCATCCCACAGCCCACGTTGCCCAAAGCGTGAGCTCACTCTAAACCCATGCTGGTTTGAAGAAATCTGGTGGGAATGGTTTGACGTGTGGTTTTCAAGCCCTTCGCTGCATCAGGGCAAGGTCTGAGCCCCAACACCATCCCTGGCATCTGCTCAAGAAGCCACTTCTGTGCCTGACAAAATGCCCATCCCACGCCCCGTGCCAACTTGGAGGGATGATTTAAGACCTCAATGGAGGCTGATGGATGGATCCTGCTTGCAAGAACCGCAGGAGGAGATGTTCAGCCTTGTAGCCCGGAGGAACGCACCAGGGACCGACTGGATTCTGTCAACAGGCTGCATCCTTCTTTTAAGCTCTGCACATGCAATGTGTCCTCTTCAGAAGGCGGAGGTGCCGAGGGGGTCTATGGGAAGGGGCTAAGTTTGCAACCAGGGATGTAAGAGGAGGAAAAGCGGCCGTGGAGGTGAGTGCTGCTTCCTCCAGGCGCCGCGGACGGAGAAATTCCGCTTGCATCCGAAGCTGTGCCCATTGAAACGCCAGCCTGCCCGTGGATGAATGAAACCAGGCAGGGATAAAAAAGCAGGCAGCTAATCCCGTTTGCCGTCGGGAGCTTTTCTGCACGGGTGCTCCTGGTTTACATCAGTCCTAAGAGGGATTTTCCCGGGTGCCTGGGAGCTGGCAGCGGGATGCTTTCCCCGTGGGATGCTAAGAACTTTCTAGCGAGTACACGCTTGGTGGTGCTTCACCATGGGGTGGGACCATCAACCTGCTGAGCTGGCTGTGGAGGTCAAGTTGACGAGGTTTGACTTCTGCTTCTCTGCAAACCAGGACCAATGGATGAACGAAGCCCTGGTGGCTTCTCCCATCCCTCAAACCTGCCCCTGAAGTAGAAGCCCCTGAGCTGGGTGGCACAGGGAAGCAGACAACCTTTGGGTGGACCTTAATGCACACAGATAGCTACAAACATGTCCAAGAGGCATGGTACTTTATAAAAACGTAGAATAGTTTGGGTTGGAGAGGACCTTTAAAGGCCACCTAGTCCAACCCTCCTGCCATTAGCAGGGACATCTTCAACTAGATCAGGTTGCTCAGAGCTCCGTCCAACCTGACCTGGAATGTTTCCAGGGATGGGGCATCTCCCACCTCTCTGGGCAACCTGGGCCAGGGTCTTACCACCCTCAGCGTCAACAATTTCTTTGTTATATCTAGTCTGAACATATTCTCTTTTAGTTTAAAGCCATCACTCCTTGTCCTATCGCTACAGACCCTGCTAAAAAGTCTGTCCCCATCTTTCCTGAAAGGCTGAGGGACTTCGGTCTCTTTAGCCTGGAGAACAGAAGGCTGAGGGGAAGATCTTCTCAACGCTTCTAAATCCTTCAAGGGAGGTTCCCAAGGGGATGGGACCAGTCTTTTTTCCAGTGGTGCCCAGTGAGAGGACAAGAGGTAATGGGCACAAACTTGAACATGGGAAGTTCCATCTAAACATGAGGAGGAACTTCTTTCCTTTGAAGGTGGCAGAGCAGTGGCACAGGCTACCCGGAGAAGTGGTGGATTCTCCCACTCTGTAGCCATTCCAAACCCGCCTGGACGCCGTCCTGTGCAACTGCTGGAGGTGCCCCTGCTCTGGCAGGGGGTGGCACTGGGGGAGCTCCAGAGGTCCCTTCCAAACCTGACCATAAGGTCTCCCCGGAGCCTTCTCTTCTCCAGGCTGAACACCCCCAACTCTCTCAGCCTGTCCTCCCAGCAGAAGGGTTCCAGCCCTCAGATCATTGTTGTGGCCTCCTCTGGACCTGTTCCAACAGGTCCATGTCTTTCCTGACCTGAGAACTCCAGAGCTCCATCATGGCCAGAGATCTTGGCTTTCTCCCTGAAAAGAAAGCCAAAAAAAAAAAAAAAAAGACGGATGGATGCTTGAAAACACGGCGGGTGGGAGAGCACGGGGGGTCCTCCAGGCAACCGGCCAGATTCATTGTGGGATCCCTTCATCTGCCCAAAGACCGAACCCCATGGGCAAGGAGGGAATCAGAGGAGTTAACAGACTCGCAGCCAGAGATATTCGTGGCACCCAGAGTTCGTGTAAAGTTTCATACCGGGACCCTTTTCTAAATTCTTTCAGTCATGGGAGAAAACATTGCAACTGTTTAGTCTGCAGGGAGGTGGTGGCTCTGACCCAACACTCGAATGGCGCTGAGCAAACATGCTGGAAAGCAAAGGGGCTGACAACCTTCTTATCTCCTCCGCCTCCTTTTCACCCCGTCTCTCCCACTGCCGTGGCCAAGCATCCCATGGGCATCAGGTACCGGAGCTCCCTGCTGGAAACGCAGCTCTGGGCTCCTTGGGATGGGGGACAAGTGACCACCGAAAGCCGAGATTTGGAGGTGAAGTACCAGTCTGCTAAAAAATGTTATTTACATGGAAGAGCTCAGAAAATCTTTCTCAGGGGCTAATATTTACAAATCCGAGGAAGCCAGGCAGATTCTGCTATAGCAAAGATATTTGGCTATTTTTTTAAAAATGGATGTAAAAGATGCATTAATCTTTTCTGCTCATCCCCCGAAGCATGGAGGTATGGAGCATGTCCTACGCGCCCTGCGATGCTTCCGAAACTGCCCATCCAAGTCGGAAAAGCTGAGATTCCAGAAAAGAGCTGCAGAAAACAACATTAACCTGCAAAACCCCTCCATCCCTCCAAAATTTCTCTCTCTAAAGGGGTGCTCATGATTACCATGGCATATTTTGCAGCACATTGGCAGAACGGCTGACTGCGAGCATCACCGTGTAAGACCATCGGAAAGCGTGGTCTGGGATATTAAAGAGATGCAAGGAAATACACCTTACTTTTATTAACGAAGCAGAAATTGAAAGGTTTTGTTTTTTCCAGCCTGACACTATTTCCTTAGCTGGCGCACACTTTGCTCTCGCTTTCTTCGCTTTCAGTTCCTGCTGCTCCTGGACCGGAGGCGGTATCGCTGTGTTTGGGTTCCCAGCGCTGCTGGAGATGCTCCTCCTAGCTCCTCTTTATTCAAAAATTAATACGTAGAGCAATGGTAATTAAAAAAAAAAAAACGAAACAGGAAGAAAAGTGGAGGAATTTATCCCTGGGAGGGGAAAAGGAAGCATTGGTTTCGGATGCTCGGCGAGGGGGGAGACCATGGGGGAGACCCCACGGGTGGCAGCACCGCTGATGAGAGCAGAGGATGTGTCACGATGGGGTGGCATCAGCGTGCCACGCATCGCTCGCTCCTGTCCTCAAGACTCGGATGCTGTGTTTCATACCGGTATCAGCCCCGGTCAGGCATGGGACAAGGACCTGAAACAATTCTCACGCGTCTCATTCCTCACCCGCCGTGCATCCTCTGGCTCCTCCGCTCCCCGGACTCGTCCCACCAAAGCCACTTCACAGCATCATTTTGCATTTGCTTGTTTAAACGTCGGTGGCAGGAAAAGATGCGGCTGTGCAAAACGATACCCTCGGGGGAGGTAAAGGGGATGTGGATTCCACGGCAGCGTGTCTGTTCTGGTCTTGGCTCAGGAGGTGACGTCCCCGACACCGGTGTGTGCCTCTGCCAGAAAGATGCTTCATCCCCTCGTAAAGTGACCGGGGGGACACGGGGATTTGCAGGATGGGTCCCAGGAAGGGTGATGTCCAGGGTACCACCGCAGCAGCCAAAATCTGCTCAGGGCAGCCTGTTGCTTGAGCACGTCAATCAAGCCCGCTTGGCTGGAAACCGATTTTGGTACAAATTCTTGTGGCTCAGCTAGAAATCCTTAAAAAAACCCGGAGATTTCCTACTAGCGAGCACAGCATCCCCTGTATCCCGTGTGCCCGCGGCCGAGCGATGTCAGGGATGGGCAAAGCATAAGCTATCCCATTTTCCCCCCTTCCCAGGAAAGAAAAAGGGGTGCTGCCCTCTCCAACGTCCTTCTACCCAAACCCCAGCTCTGGGCTGACGCTGCCACCTGTGTCTGTTCTGGTCTTGGCTCAGGAGGTGACGTCCCCGACACCGGTGTGTGCCTCTGCCAGAAGGATGCTTCATCCCCTTGTAAAGTGACCGGGGGGACACGGGGGTTTGCAGGATGGGTCCCAGGAAGGGTGATGCATCGTGGGGTCCTAATGAGCCTCCGAAAATCCCGTTCCCAGGCGAAGGGAAACAGCTAAGGGCAGGGTTGGGGATGGGAGGGTGACTGCGGGTACCGGCAGGAGGGATTTTCCAACTCCGCAGCATCCCAAAATCCCTACCTCGGGGCGGCTGCAGCAGCCTGAGCCGGGTTTATGCCGGAGCAGGGAGGAGCAGATGGTCTGGCAGGAGGGTGCCTTAGGCCGGCTGAGTCCCTGGGCTGGCAGGAAGGTGTTCCTGCATCCCGGGGTTGGATTGGAGCCTTCCAGGAGAAAACGGAGAGCCGGAGCTGAGACGTTAACACTGAAGTACCCCCATGCTTCCAGAGCAATGGGTGGAAGGGGGGTCCTCTGGCATTTCCTCACCTCTCAGCCAACAGATAAATGGATTTTGAGGCTTATAATTTTTTTTTTCTTTCCAACTTATTTACAGAGTCAGGTGCAATATTAAATCTTACCAGCACATTGAATTCAAGTCAAATATGTCATTCTTTAAACTCCTAAGGTTTTTTTTTTTGTTTTTTTGGGGTTTTTTTTTGCAACTTAGTCCTGTTTCCCATCAACTTCTCAACTCCATGATGCTCCGCTACTCAAAAATAAACACCTTCTCTGCGCAGAGCTGCGAGCACGGCTGCGTCAGATGGACTCCAACCACCTTGGCATCCCCTGTGATGCCCACTGGTACATCCAGCTGCAACTCAGCTCCTCGAGGGGCTGTGAGCCCCAAAACCCACCCCTGAGCTCGGGCTGAAGGATGATGTGCAGTGTAACTCCACAGCTGATTTAATTTTGGAGTCTGGCTCAGCTATTCCCACCTCGGAGGGCTCCTCGTGCTTGTGGGGCACAGCTCCTGTCCCCATCCCCTCCTTCCTATTGGTGGGAAACTGTTGCCTTTTTCTTTTTTTTTTTGCTCCCAACTTTTGGGTTAAACCCCTTTTTGAGCTCCATCGATTTCCCCCTCACCTCACCACACCTTGGCATCCCCTGTGATGCCCACTGGTACATCCAGCTGCAACTCAGCTCCTCGAGGGGCTGTGAGCCCCAAAACCCACCCCTGAGCTCGAGCTGAGGGATGATGTGCAGTGTTACTCCACAGCTGATTTAATTTTGGAATCCGGCTCAGCTATTCCCGCCTTGGAGGGCTCCTCGTGCTTGTGGGGCACAGCTCCTGTCCTTCCTATCGGTGGGAAACTGTTGCCTTTTTCTTTTCTTTTTTGCTCCCAACAGTTGGGTTAAACCCCTTTTTGAGCTCCACCGAATCCCCCCTCGCCTCACCCTCAGCCTCCGAGGAGGCGATGCCCGATGCTCCCTCGCGTCACGGAAAGGTTGCGAAGGAGCGCTGCGTCAGATGGACTCCAACCACCTTGGCATCCCCTGTGATGCCCACTGGTACATCCAGCTGCAACTCAGCTCCTCGAGGGGCTGTGAGCCCCAAAACCCACCCCTGAGCTCGGGCTGAAGGATGATGTGCAGTGTAACTCCACAGCTGATTTAATTTTGGAGTCTGGCTCAGCTATTCCCACCTCGGAGGGCTCCTCGTGCTTGTGGGGCACAGCTCCTGTCCCCATCCCCTCCTTCCTATTGGTGGGAAACTGTTGCCTTTTTCTTTTTTTTTTTGCTCCCAACTTTTGGGTTAAACCCCTTTTTGAGCTCCATCGATTTCCCCCTCACCTCACCATCAGCCTCCGAGGAGGCGATGCCCGATGCTCCCTCGCGTCACGGAAAGGTTGTGAAGGAGCCAGATGGCTCCTCAAATTCATGCCCAGCTCGGCCCTTCACCTGCCGGCGGGGGCAGGGGGCCAGCCTGCTCCCCCAGCTCCCCCCCCTGCCCACTGCCGACACTCACCCGGGGTTACGTTTGGCCCCGCACGACTGTGCAAAATAATAATAATAAAAAAAATTTAGACTCAAATAGTAAAAATAGAAAATTATGCAAAAGAATAAAATATAGAAAAACTATAAAATAATAAGAAATATTAATAAAAACGAAATAATAAATACCCCGTTACAGAATTACAGAGCATCTCCAGAGACACAACTGGAGAAGAATAAAATATAGAAAAACTATAAAAATAATAAGAAATATTAATGAAAACGAAATAATAAATACACCATTACAGAATTACAGAACATCTCCAGAGACACAACTGGACCAAACAAGAGGGAACGTGTCTCCTTCCCGTTCCTCCTCTTTTCCGTGGTTGAGAGCAGGAGGATGAAGGCAGCAGAGGATGCTCTTCAGAGCCACCCGTGGGGCTGCGCTCCCCATGACCCTCCAAGCCCCTATATATACTACGTATATACGTGTGTGCATGAATTTAGGATTACCTTTGAATTCCCTGGCGGTATAGAAAATAAATCCCACCACAAAGCTGCGTTTCGCAGGCAGCTTCCGCTGGTTGAGTCCCACCACGGTTTACAAAACCAGGGCAGCGCTGTCAATGTCAGCGTAGAAATGTAAGGAAAAAGGTTTCCAAGCTCTGCAAGTTTCTGGAAACTCCCAAATGAAGGTGTTTACACAAAGGGAGCATCATTTGGTAGTGCTCTGCCTGTGCTGTGTTCCTGCGGGGTTGGTAGAACCCGTGCACACGTCAGCTCTGAGCTTCGCCATGGAGATGCCCCTCATCCCCCGAGCTGAGGGGGCTTTCCCCATCAAATCACCACCTCACCTTGGGAAGAGCTCGTCAAACTCTTCTGGAAGAGGAACCAAAGGCAGCAACATTGGGCTCGTGCACAGATCAAAGAGACGGATGCGGTGCTGCTCCATGGAGCTGAGCGTGCAAACCCTCATCACTGCGGCACTCAAGACAGACATATTTCTGGCCTTGGGGTTTGCTCCAGGGACCTTGGGACCTTTTTTTGCCCCCTTAAATGCGACCTATCTGTCAGTGAAGCAACCTCTCCCATGTTTCTCAGGCAATGACTTTTCCAAGACAAGCGGTACCACTGTGTTTTCCGCGCATGAACTGGACCATCTGTAATAAAATCGAATTAAAACCAGCCACGAAATGAGGGTCAATGGGTTTTGCAGTCAACGCTGGACATGGCATAGAGGTCAGATGCTCTCCAGCCGTGCTCAGATCAACCTGCCTCTACCTCTGTCAAAACACAAACCGCTCCTTGTTGAAGAGCCAGACCCTAATCACGTTAAGGGGGAAAAAAATCGGCCTTTCAGCATTAACCGTGTGTGTTACTTCCATGTCCCAATTCCCACAGTATCCACTCGCTTTACCATCCTCGGTGTCTTCATCCTCAGAACCCCTATGATGCAGAAAGGGCTGCTATCACTGTGAGGTTAAGACGTTTACCCAAATGAAGAGGAACTCTATGGGAGAGGAGGGATTTCAGGTCATTCCTCCCAAATCCTTGTCCTCAGCACGGTAAACACTTCCCTTTGCACACTGATTTACCAAAATCAATCAATTCTCCAGTATCTCATGCCACAACATCTACATCCCATGAAGGGATTAAACCTAAGTTTTCCTCTTCCATCTTCCACCTGGGCTGTCAACAATAGACTTTTGGCCACCTTCCTCGTTGATCCCTTCCAGAAGCGGTCATGCCGACCGTCTCAAGTGTGACCTCTGCCAAAAGCCACGGGATTCGACTCAAATTTCTACAACCAGAGCAAAGCACAGCACCGAACCAAGAAAGGGCCGTTCCTGGGGCATCAAGAGATTAAACGAAGATGATGGAGAAACCCTGTATGGGAATGCGATAGGGTATGCATTAGGGTACACATTAGGGAGTGCGATGGGGTATACATTAGGGCATGTGATAGGGTATGCATTAGGGTTTGCAGTAAGGTATGGATTAGGGTGTACATGAGGGTGTGCGTTAGGGTATGGATTAGGGTATGCATTAGGGTATGCCATAGGGTACGCAAGAGGGATTGCAATAGGGTACGCACTAGGGTGTGCCATAGGGTGTGCACTGGGGTGTGCACTAGAGTATACCATAACGTACGCGTTAGGGTATGCATTATGGCGTGCAATAGGGAATGCAATAGGGTATGCATTAGGGTATCCAATAGGGTAC
>NW_009647729.1:127642-128701 GCF_000708025.1 Charadrius vociferus | reverse complement strand
GCGGGGCTGGGGCCCCCCACCACTGCCTGCGCAAACGAGAGCCAGTCACCCACCGGGCAGTGGGACGGATAAAATGAGAAATCGGCGCTCACCTCAACCCCACTCCCCCCAGAGGAACCGCGCCGGGAACCCCATGAGGATGCTGATGCTGCCGAGCCAACCGCGGCAACCAGAAGAGCTGCTGAAAGCAAAATAAAACCGTTCCTCGGCAGAAAGGAGCCCACGTACCAAAGGGCACGGCACGGCACACGCGGGGAGGTGTGTTACACCAGCACAGCTGCCGGCAGCGAAAGCCCCATGGCAGGCAGGAGCGTGTCCCCCCGGGTCCCCACCGCCAGCCGGTGTGCGGTGAGACGGTGTCACTGCCCGGTGAGGTGCGGACCCGGCTGCCCCCGCGAGCCATAAACCCTTACTCACTGCCGCTTATCTCCTCCGCGCCCGCACGCTTCTGGGTTTTTATCCCGGGCACTTCCGCGGGCGGACGAGCCCTTTTGGCTCCCTGAGCTTTAGGAGCCCTCGGGGACGTCACTCCTCCCTCAAAAGCTCCAGTGGCCCCAGCAGGGAGCTGGGCACGGAGCCTGGGGTGTCCCGCCGGCCGGATGGGGGGAGCAGGCCCCTCCAGACCACCTTTTGGGGGGGCAAAGCCCCCGGCTGCGCAGCAGGAAGGGCCACAAGGCCACAGCGAGTGGCCCTACAGCAGAGCAAGGTCCTTCCGAGGGGCGCAGCGAGGGGCAGCAGCCCGGGGAGGAATCGTGGAAGCCCCCCCAGCACGCCCCGCGGACGGAGGAGTTTGGTCAAATGCAGTAACAGGCGGCGGCGATGACGGCTGGTCCCGGGTGGGGGGGTGGGGTGCGGGGCTGGACCTTGCCGAGCCCCCGGCACCTTCCAGCACGAGGCCGGCCCGCGGCCCCCAAGTGTGGGGCCCCCCCAGCCACGGCCGTCGGGGGCTCCGCTTTCCGCTGAGGCGGCTCCTGTCCTCCCCGTGCCGGCAGGGAGGGAAGCGGGACCCAACCCTCGTCCCGCTCCGCTTCCCGGCTTCCGGCGCCTCTCGCAGCCGTC
>NW_009647729.1:121688-124963 GCF_000708025.1 Charadrius vociferus | reverse complement strand
GTGGAGGGGCTGGGGTGCCCCAGGACCAACCCAGCTGCGGCACCTCTTCATCAGCAGGTAATTAATTAGTGGACTCAGCTGCAGGGCAGCAGCCACAGCCCACCTGGGGGAGTCAGCAGCCCTTGGCAGGGTACCGAGGGACACAGGTCCTGCGACCCGTCCCGCAGGGAGGGATCTCGCCACATCCTTAAGCTCTTCCTCAGAGCGAGCCCACCCTGTGGCAGGACCAACGGTCCCGTTTACCCCCTGCGCAGCGCCCGCGGGGACAAGCGTTGGCATGAGGGTCGTCGTTCCGAGGGAGGGGAAACCATCAGGTCCTGAACAACAGGCAAAACCATCGTTGTTGAGATCAAGGATTTATTTACACGTCAAGGAAAACTCTCACCCAGAGTCACGTGAGGAGGAAAAAGCAAACCAACCCAGAGGACCAAGCGATTTGCCTCCTGAACACAAACGCTCGCGCTCCCCAGCCCACCTGGCCCCCTCGAAGGGCAGCCGATCGCCTTCTCTCCTTCTCCGCAAGGAGAAACTAAAGGCGGCTTTTTTTTTTTTTTTTTTTTTTTCCCCTCTTTTTTTTTTTTAACAGTTATCTGCGCCACAGAAAACACAATCTGAAAATAAAAACCGCCTTTCCAAAGAGATCTGCCCACGTGCGGGCGGATCACGGAGCACCCCACACTCTGCCGCTGAGGAAGGGTCCGAGGGGCAGCACATCTAGTACTCGTCCAGGGTGTCTGCCCGCGGGACGGAGAGGCCCCGCTCCTTCAGCGCCTGCACTTTCAGCTTCTCCGACTCCTGCTTGGCCTGCTGCTCCACCCGCTGCTCCTCCAGGATCTCCTCGATGGAGACCTGCTGCAGAGGCGTGTCGCTCTCCTTCTCCAGGTCCTGCAAGAGAAACAGTCCGTTCAGTGCCATGAGGCAGCCGCCGCTGTGGAGACCCGCGGCTCTGCTCATGGGATGCTGCGGGCGGGGGCAGCTGGGGGCCCGGCCAACGCCGCCTCCATCTCAGCAGCTGCGGCAGTGCCAGTCCGGAGGGGGTAAAAGCCAGCGGGGACGGCAAAGGACAGGGGCAGATCCACATTTGTGTCTCTGCTGGGATATTGACACGCACGCCTCGTGTGCTCGGGCTTCGGCGACGTCCGAGCGCGCCCTACAGTGCCTCTGCCCAGGCCGCGTGCTCCCGGGGAGAGCGGGCGACACGCTCCGTGGCTCTTGCCAAAGTCACTGGAGCGGGATGGCTCCCGAGGCGAGGAGGCAGCCGTGGCAGGGTCTGCCTCCTGAGCTATGGGCTTCCCAGTGCGGCAGCAGCCGGGGACAACGGGCTCGGGTTCCCCCTGGGTCACGGCCCACGGGAGGGGGCTCCTGGGGAGCAGCCGGGCTGAGCTCAGCCCAAAGGGGCGAAGCGAACAGCAAGCGAGACGGCGCTTGACTCCTCCCGAGCCCGTCCTGGACGGTGTGCCCCGGTGCCGAGCCAGCAGGGAGGCGACAGCCCCACAGGCAGCCTCTAGGGACACCCTCCAGCAACGCCACACGCAGGCCAGGGCTGCCCCACGTCTCCCTCCGCTCACCGTCCCCATGCTGCTCTTCACCCCTCACACCGTCCCAGAGGAGCTGCAGCAGCGGGACAGCACCTCCGTCCCACCCTCAGATACACAGCGGCATTTTTGTGACGGTTCAGCCTGAACCGGCACCAGGAGAGGGCTCAAACTTCAGCCCCCGCAACGGGACAGTGGCTGTACTTCACCGCAGACAGACAGACGGACACACAGCTCCAGTGTCCGCCTCGGCGGTGCTGCATGGAGTCCCATCACCACAAACACCACCAGCCCAGCCCAGGACCGCGGCAGAGCCGCTGCCCCGGGCCGGCAGCAGGCAGAGAGCAGGCAGAGGGAGCCGCTTACTTACTATTTCCCCCAGCAGAACAACGTTCTCGCCTCTCACAACAAAGATGCCTCGAGGGATGTCCCCATACTTCTTGCCCACGTGGATGCGCTCCACAGTCTGGTGCAACACCAAGTTTGCTGCAGTGATCATAAGAGAGAGAAAATAATCCACATTTCGCTGTGTTTCCCAGCTATAAAGTGTCTCATCCTGTCAGCCGGGCAAAAAACCCAGAGCAGTGATGGCACCGGCGCTCTCACACCTCTCGGTGGGTCCTCTGAGCCAAATCACCGAAGGCACTGACCACCTCCCCGGCTGAAACGGGACCGATGCAGCGCCTGAGGAGCAGCAGGGCCAGCTCCCGCGCTGCGAGGCAGCCTCTGTGTCCCCGCAGCAAGCAGGGCAGCGAGCTCAGACCAGCGGGGCCCGAGCCCAACCAAGGACAACGTCCCAATGACAGCAGAGAAGACAACGGCATCACTGGGCAAGGACCAAGGCACTCCGTCATGAGCACAAACACCACTCACGCATGTCCTGGGCTATTTCTACCCAAAAAAAAAGACACCAGAGCATCAGTGCTGGACACAATCAGGGAGGGGGAAGCACCCAAGTTCTGGAGAAGTCTCCATGAAGCACCAAGTCTGGCAGGACACACGGGCAGGTGTTAATCCACAAACACACTCTAAAAACACAACCTGCAATCATGTTCCTCCACACACAACTAAACTGCTTGCTTTTAAAACTCGTGTTGGTTTTAGCCAAGGAAATGAGCTCAGGATGGGCATGTGGTGGACTCGTTACCGCAGGCGGTCGGTGCAGCCCAGCAGGGACCACGAAACGGGGAACTCTCACCAAATCCAAACTCTCTTTACCGTTACACCACCATTTGGGAAGGCAGCCGCTCCGGTGAGTGCGGCCCTGACAGACGCAGGAGCATCACCTGGCTCACGCGAAGGGCACGACGGGGCTCTCCTTCTCCTCCTCTTCCTCCCCACCAGCCCCTGCACACGGTTGGCACCGGAGCGTGTCCAGAGCCCGGCTGGAGCCCCCAGTAGCCCCCCCGGTGCCGACGTACCGAACTGGTCGATGCTGCGCAGGTACCCGATGAGCGTCCGGCCGTCCCGCAGCAGGACCAGGTGCTTCCCTGCGGGAGAGGGAGAGCGGGAGGGGCAGCCCCGGCCACGCGTGGGCATTGACACCCCCGCACCCCCCAACACACACGTCGGGGGGGGTAACCGGTGATGTGCAGCTAACTGCTGCAGCAGCATGAAGGGGAGCGAGGGCGCCTCCTGCAGCAGCCCCACGCGGGACTGGTGCCCACGGGGGGCAGCACCCACCGGGAAAGAAGGGGTACGACCCCCCATGGGGAGCAGCACCCACGAAGAAGGGGGGGG
>NW_009647729.1:119452-121018 GCF_000708025.1 Charadrius vociferus | reverse complement strand
GGAGCGGGTCAGCCCCGCTCCCCGTTCCCCGAGCGCACAGACCGGGCCGGGTGGCGGGGGAAAGGCACCCAGCCGCGATGCGCTCTCCGGCTCTTCAGTCTCCTCCTAAAGTCGGATTTAGTGATTTTTCTCAGCTCTCGTAGCTCCGTTTCCAAAAAGATCCGTTTGCATTAAAAATCTGCTCGCCCGTCCCGCTGGGCTCGGGCAGGTGTTCCTCGCTGGATAAAACCGCATAAGACGATGAACGTGGTAAAGTTTTACCTTCGTATCCAGTTCAAGGTGACATTTCTAGGGCGTGTATTTTCACGGAGAGCTCACCGGGGAAATGCCGCCATCCTCGGTGGGTTTCTGCTGAGATGACCCCTGAGAGCTGGGCATCTCCGGCCAGGATGCGTCCCGGAAAACCGGCTCCGCACCGCATCCCGGTCCTGGCACCGTGTCCCGGTCTTGGGTGACCGACCCCACACCGACAGAGCGAGCTGCCCCTATCCCGGAGCGAGTGTGGGGCATGAGGGTCCCACCCCTGCCGCGGCCCCCTCTTCCCAGGCACCGCAGACTAAAGGTGCCGGCCACATCAGCGGTGGCATTTGTGTGACAGACCCCACCGGGGGAACGGAGCTGGCAGCGCAGAACAGGGTAAAAAGCTTCACCGGTCCCACTGTGCCCCAGTCCCACGACTTGCTCTTCCCGGCTCTGCTATTTGTTGTTTTTATTGCAGCAATAGCTTTTTTTAGGGGCCATTGCGCAAATACTGTGTGAAGGGAAAGGCTTTACTCTTTCCAAAGAGGTTGTCTGCTGCCCAGACATAACTGTGGTTTGTTTTAATCCTATGGGATGTGTAGGTTTGATCCAACTCTTTCATAAATCCTGGCACGCAGGTGATACAATCTCTCCTCCGTGAAACAGCTCACGGGGAAAAAACTGCTTTGCCCAAAGCTACAGGGAGTCATCCTGAAATCCTAACGCTTAATTATCTCCAGTACGGTTTGATGGAAGCTCACGTTCAATACACATTGATTACTTGAATGTGTTCAGATAAATTCTCCCAAATGTTCTGGACGTGCAGACCTTTCACACGACAAGTTGTCAAACCCGACTGCTGCCGCGGCCACCGCATGACCTGCGGCTCCGTGATCTGAACACCCTCCTCCCGGGGCCCCAGAACTGGTAGATCTTGTCCGCTTGCATCATTTCTGTTTGCAGACCGAAAGAGGAAATGAACTTTCCTGGAGTGTTTTATATCCACCAGTCCATGACTACATTGAGGCGGTTGAACCTCCGAGGAGCGGCTTGTGAGGAATTTTAGGCGGATTCCTGAGCAAAGCTCGGCTGAGCGCAGCGTGGTTAAGCCCAGTGTATCCCCTCTCCTCCCACCTTCCAGACAAATCTATGCCGCCGACACTGCCTGTCTCCCCCAGAGTGCTGCGAGGGTGGTGGGACCAAAGCGTTTATTGGCAGCGGCCAGCAAAAAGCCGTGTTAGAGCAGGAAAACCTAAAACTGGGGCAAATCAGCTTGGGGGTGAAGGAGCCCCCCAGTTAAATGCTGCAGGAAGGGTCGGTCCTCTT
>NW_009647729.1:111821-119334 GCF_000708025.1 Charadrius vociferus | reverse complement strand
CCTGCCGCAGACACGGGGGTACTACTGCTCCGGGCCCACGCGGACCCCGTACCCTGCGGAGTCCACGGGCATGTACCGGCCCCCATCGCCCGCTCCCCCCTGGAGCTACGCCCCGCCGGACTGCCCCACCGAGGGGTCCTCTCTCCGAAGGCAGCAGGTTCCTGGCTACTCCCCACCGCAGGTAAGAGCCATTTCCAGCCCCGGCATCGGTGCTTGCCGATGGGCAAGCTCACCGGGGCAGAAGTTGTTGTTTTATGGGGCCACAGCGGCAGGAAAGCCCGCAGTGCCTCCTCCGATGCATCCGTGGCTAATAATGGCTGTTGTTCCTCGCGCAGCTTGCTCTGCCTGGTTTTATTCTGATAAAAACTGGTGGTCACCCCATTCTCCAGAGGCTCCAAGCTTTTGGGCTAGGAAAGCAGGAATCGGGCAGCAAGCCTGACGCTGCGGCTGTTCCCAGGGCTGTCTGGAGGGAGCAGTGCTCGGAGTGACTCTGGGGGTAACGTCTGTTCCCCCCTTTTCTTACAGACCCCGGGAATGCCCATCCCGCAGTATCCGTACGGAGACAATCCCGGAGTCACGCCGCAGGGGCCCCCGCTACAGCCCAGACCCCCGGAGGACACGTGGGCTCCCACCATCTATGGGGCGCAGTCGCGTTACACGTGGCCCGCTGCTCCGGCGCACGGGAACCCGTTTGTCTCCGAATCGCATCCACCGTGGACTGGCAGCGGAGCTCCTTCCCACCCTCCCGCGTGGGACTCAAAGGTACAGCTGATGCTTCTACAGCGCGTGCCTGCGCTGGGTCCCGGCTGCGGTCAGACCTCCTAAATTATACGGTTTTCCTCAAAGCCTGTCTCTGTCTCCTGGGAATGCCCCTTTCTCCGAGCACAGTCAGTTTAGGTAGAAACAAAGCAGCGGGTATCTGCCAGCAAAATCTCCTATTTGCATACTGAAGACCAAAATCTGGGGCTGTAATTCCAGAAAGGTACTGGAGATACCAGATATCCCAGGGCAGGTCTCAAACTGGGTCAGACGTCGTCTTGCTTGTCCAGATCTCTCTCAAACAGCAAATACTGTCAGAAATCCTCCAGCGCAGAGTGTGGGATGAACCTGTGGGTCAGTCTGCAGACTCCTGTATTCCTCTACAAGTGCTTGGCTTGGGCACGGTCATCCTCTACTGAGGAACGTTTTAAGCAAAAAATCTAAGGAAATGATGGACTTGGTGTGGTCCGTTCATCTCGGCTTCCCCTGGGTTTGGTCAGGAGTCAAATGACTCTCCAGAGGTTTGGTCCCCGGGCAGCAGCGCCGGCATGTGCAGCCGCAGCCCTGCTGGGGGATGCGTGGATTCGGGGACGGGGGCTGCGGTTACTTGGGAACAGCTCAAAAGCGCTACTGCAGAGAAGTGTCTTCTCCAGAATATCAAAATAGGACCGTGTTGAAATCCATTCAGCATCTCCCCTGTTCATGGGTAACGAGTGTTCAGAGGTTCACGCTGTTTCTAGACACGCGCCTCTTGCCAGGGGTCTGCTCTTTCACGGGCAGGGACTGGAGCGTGGGTCCTGTGTCCCTCTTTGGGACTTTTCACCGAAACCAGCCCACTTGGCAGGACACGGGGTGCCAGCCCGCGGGGGACGTGATGTGTTATGACATCACAGTGTGTGACAGTCTAGAAAATGCTGCCCAGATCCCCGGTAACATCACGCCTAACCCGGTCTGCCCTGTCCTCGCAGGCATGCACACCTCAAAGCAGTCACAGTGCCACCTGCCACCCAGTTCCCTCAGCGCTGCTTGCCTGCCTTTCTAGTGCAAGATTACAAATCTGGCTTTAAGGGAAATGCACTTAAAGATATTTTCTCCTTCCGACTGTAGGACACCGCTTACGACAAACCCGAGCAAAGCGCAAACCACCACAACTACTATCCCGATGTCAACCACCAGCACGCCAGGACAATGAATGACCACCAGCCAGCCACGCCGCTCAACGCCAAGCCGTCCCCCTCAAACCCCAGGGTGCAGTACAGCGCACAGCCCCAAATGTATGACAGTGCATCTCGGAAGCTTTTGGCTGGGCACCGGGAGGCCGGCTTTAAACCTGCTGACCAGCTGTCAGCGAATTCTGCAGCCATCCAGCCGGAGATTCAGAGAATCCTCCACGTTATGGGGGACGCTGAACAGCTGGAGCAAGAGGTGGATGAATTTGTAGGAAAAAAGACAGATAAATCCTACCGGCTTCTGGAGGAGATGTTGACCAAGCTGCTGTTGGAACTGGATTCCATCGAGACTGGTGGCCAGGACAGTGTTCGGCAGGCCAGGAAAGAGTCCGTCCACAGAATTCAGGCCATACTGGAAAAACTGGAAAGAAAGGGACTGTGAAAATACATAGGCCGCAACACGCAGTCTGTTGTTGAGGTTCCAAAGAGTTTTAGTTGCGTTAAATCTCAGCTCTTTCTGCTACGCAGTATTGACAATGGAATAGCAATAAGCCCCGAGTTAAAAAACCAAACCAACCCACCAAAACCCCCCACCCCGGAAGCCCAGCCCCAACAAGTAACTTGGCAATGGACAAATTAAGAGAGGTCTGAAGCAGCAAACTGAATTGTTTGTTTGTTCTGGGCTTTGGAAAAGCAGAACCACCCGAGGTGCTTACACTGTAGAGGTCTCCGTAAGGATCCGCATCCTCTGCATCAGCAGGTAGAAAATCACTGTACAAAGTTACCAAACTGGGCCCAGTCTGTAGGTGCCTCCTGCAGCCACAGCAGTTCTTTACACGTCCGGAACACTTGTCAGCTGTGGTGACAACAGTTCTGCAACGCGCAGCCACAAACCAAGACTCTGAGCTCGTCAGTCACTGCGTGTTTTCAGCTTCAGCTTCCTCACCATAAAAACTTGTGTGTCGTCGTGGGGTTTTCTTTGGTTTTAGTGCACTCAAGTAGCTACACTGAAGTGCTGCAGAAAGGGACCACGCTGGCAGCCCATCAACGCAAGCAGATGTCACGTCGTGCTGTTCCTCCTCTGTCGCGAAGAGCCACTCCTGGTGTCCCCCGTGGACGTGGGAACACAGCCTGGAAATCTCGATTCTGCCACTGAAAAGGAGAGGTACAAGCAGAGGAACGATGTCAGAGCAGAGCAACCCGAAACGGCAGGATGCTTGGAAATGCTTTCCAGGTCACTTGGGTAAAAATCCACTTTTTAATTGTAATGTCCTCCCACATACTGCAAGTTTTGTATTCCACTGCAACGCCCCACTCGTGGCACCGTACAATCCGGAGGGAAGGGAACGGCTCAGCCTACTGTCAGCCTCCTGGTTACAACATGTTAAGTGAATCATGACTGTGTGTGACGAGATAATAAACCCTGACAACTTTTAAATGTTATTTTGTAATTAAGACGTCTCAGAGTCTCTTTTCTTTAAAAAGAAGCTGTGGGCAAGGTTGTGTAACTTAGACCTGCCTATAACCAAAATCCCCGCCGGGCTGCCTTAGCGGCCGATGGTGAGGGATGGATGCAGCAAGTCACCTCTGAAAACCCTTGTTTGGGGGTGCCGGGGTACCCCATTGCCCCCCAGGCGGTGCAGGTGCCCAGGAGCCTTCAGCCGTGGCGTAGGGCCGGTGGCTGTGTTTTGGAAGGGGTCTGGAAGGGGTCTCCGTGTGCCCGAGGCTGGGAGCGCCTTGACCGTGTGCTCTGCGGGCTGACAGCCGGCGATGTCCTGAAGGCAGCCGGCAGATCCCAAATCCTTCCCAGACGGGGCTGTGTGCACAGGACTGACCTTTGCAGCTCGTTGGATGTGTCCGTGATCACGTGTGGTGGTCAGCCTGCAAAAACAGCCCCGGCCGAGGTGAGCCAGGAAAGAGCTGAATGTCCTGGGACGGGTAAATGCTTCGTTGCTATTTTATTTCGTCCTCTTGTCAGGCAGAGAGCAGCCGGGCCAAGCTGTCCGTCCTTGGGATACGGCATGAAATCTGAATTCTGAGGATCGGGGGCTGTACTGGGAGATAGAGCAGATCACGATAAACAGCGGTGCCCCGTCACTCCGCCCAGCCCCAGCGAATGCCGCCTTTCTTTCTCTGATAAAGGCAGCGGTGTCGGCAGCATCTCCAGGCGTTAATCTGTGCTTTGGGTTCGTTTCTTTTTGTGAAAATACTCGTAGTAGGGAAGATTTCCACACAACCAGCCTTGCTACCAGTGGCTTTTTAAACCCAAAGGAATGAAGAGCAGCACTGTGGCGTCTCTTCCCTCTTTGTTTTATCTAATGGTTGAAAGTCTTGTTAAACGCTGCCTCTAATGTCCTGAAATCTTTACCAAGAGTCTGCTGCAGGTTCACTGAATTAGCTTGACACGGTAATAACTTTATTTAGTTTTTTCGAAAGAGAATATAGGCGACGAAACCCATCAACCACTCTGAAGACATGCTCGGTGCGGGGGCAGAAAGCTGGCTCCCTGCGCTACAGGATTGCTAGCAGGATCAATGCCGGATTTATCGGGTCCTGCTCTTCTGACCCTTTAGCATGCCTGGCAAGGTTTGTCTGTAAAAGGCTGCGAAGGAGATGAAAAAGTAAAGGAGGACTGTAAGTACCCAAAGAGACCTAACTTGTCACTTTCTAGAAAAGCCAAGAAGTGAGAAATCCAGCCGGCGGAGCGGGAGGAGCCGCTGCGCACGCAGCACACGGCCTGAGCCACGCTTTGCAACAGGCAAAGGCTGCAGAGGCGGCGGTGCTCTGGTGGGGTGAAGGGAAGCCTGGAAGGAGAGTACTGGTGATGCAGGGGGGAGAACAGCCTCTGCTGCGTTTCTCCTTGGTGCTCAGGGCACGGCTGAGCTCTGAAACACCCCTACCTGGCTCAAAGGTCCTTTCTGCTGGAGGCGGATCCCCGTTTGACCCCCGTAACTCATATTTGGGAGTGGAGCCAGCCTTGATTAAAGTGCGACCACGCTACGCCACCGCTTCACTCTCCGGCCGTTTCAGGTTGGGCACCAAGTCCAGGCCGCAGGCTCACCACTTTTGTGCTCTCCAGGGAATTACCAAAGAGCTCATTTCTTCCTCTGTTACCACACTTGTTTTTCTATTTGGTTGGCATGGCTGCTGAAATAAAGGTCTGGATTCCCTTTGTGCAGGATCTAGCCAAAGTCTGGAATTTGTTGTTGCAAGAGGTGGTGTAAGTGGTGCAGGCAGCTCCCTTCACCCCCTCCCAACAGCAGGCTCTCCCCCCGCTTTGCTGAGTCAAAAAGCACCCCAAGAACGGGCAGAGCTGCAGCCCAGCTCTGACCCTGCACACCCCCGAGAGCTGCTCCGCGGCACAGCGCCCGTCGGCCCTGGGGCACATCTCCCTCCCTGCCCACGGGCTTCCCAGCTCTTTCTGCTACTGTCGCTTGAGTACGGTGGCAATAGACAAACGGGGCACTGATGCCGCAGCCCTGCTGCTTTTTTGAGGACGTGGTGCTGTAAGTGCTGCAGCAAGTCACTGCTTACAGGTACGTGAAAAGAAGCAGCCAGCTTCAGCGAGGCTGGAATCCACGGGGCTGGCTGAAACTTTATTTTCTGTATTTGTTTCAGCAGCAAGAATCGCATCAGGAACAAAACTGTATTGTTTATTGCATCCTGTTTGCTCCAACACTCATTTCCCTCCCCTGCCAGTTGCCAGGGAAAAGAGGTAAGTCGGTTCTAGCTGTGCAGGGAGGAGCGTGGAGCAATCCTGATACCTTGCAGGCTCGGTAGCACTGCAATGCAGTCAGCGAGGAGAGAAATAAAAACGGTGCACTCAGCTGCTGTATCACCAGTGCTCTGTGGACTGGGACAAAGGTTTCCCGCCACGGAGACGTGGTAAGAACGATACCTTTATCTGTTGATAGGAAAAACTGAAAGTATGTGCGAGGCATTTGAGCCAGACACGGCCTGGGAGGAAGGAGGGTTTCTTCTCTGGTGTTTTTTTTGGTGCTGAACCTATCAAGGTAACATATTCCTTTACAATATTTCCTCTTCCGGAGTTTAAGTCCCCGCACGTGGGAAGGACTTGGCAGAGGGTTATGTAAACCTCTACTGAAAAGCACATGAAAGAACATCAAAAAGTGGGCTGAAATGGCAGGTTATCATTTCAGTGGGGCCGGTTATTTGAACAGCCCTGTGAGAAGCAGTGGCTGCGGCTGATGTTTCTGCATCCCTGGGGCAGATGGTGGGTTCTGTGTGCTTCCCCCAAAGCGGAGCCGAGCTGAGAGCAGGGACCGGGACATACCTTCCACACCGCAGCCTGCAGAAAACTCCCGCTGACGTAACCGCATCCATCCCCGCTGTGTCCCTGCCGCCTCCCGTCTCCTTCAAAGCAGGACCAAAGTGGGTCACGGCTCGGACGGCGATCTGAAAGGAGAAAGCCGCTGCAGCGGAGGCGCGGGCAGGAGCTGTGTCAGCACCGAGCTGGCAGAGGCCCTGCGCAGGCCAACGCTGCATGGATGAGGTTTGCAGCCATTTGCTCTACAGATGCAAAACTGAGGATTTTAGCACTTCTGACCATTCAGTCTTCCTAGCCACTAACTGCCGTGGCAGAGGTGAGCACTGGGATGACGATTCCTGGCAACCAGTTTATCTTACAGCATCCACCCACATCACAAAACCCCAAATTAGAAAGCGTGTCTGTATTTATCAGGAGGCTCATCTCTACAGAAACCAAACTCCTATTCCAGGGTTGCCTATCGCCTCTGTGCGCAGCACCCACCATCACAAGAGGGTTTCTCAATCTCCACCGAGGCGAAAGGGGCACGGAAGGATTGAAAAACAAACACTAGATCAGCGTCTCATGGTTTCTGCTGCAGAACTCAAGTGTTTGTTCACGCCACACGTGGGAGGCAACTGGCACGACGGCATGTGCTTCCCGGCGATGCTGCGCCGACACCGCGCACCCCTGCCCACCCGCATCCGGCTTAGGGGCGTAATGACCAGCCTGGAGTCAAGACTTAAGCCGGAGAGTCCTAATTAGCGCTGGCATCGCCTGCCTGCGGTGGTGTTTGGGTGTGGATCCACCCGGGCCACTGCCAGCTGTGAGGGCTGCGCAACCCTCCCGAGAGCTGCGGCTGCGGGCAGGGATGCAGGCAGGGCCGTAGGCAGGGGTTGCAGGCAGGATTGCAGGCCGGGGATGTGGGCAAGGTTGTGGGCAGCAGATGCAGGCAGGGGCTGCAGGCAGGATTGCAGTGAGGGATACAGGCAGGGGCTGCAGGCAGGATTGCAGGCAGGGTTGCCAGCACGGCATACAGGCAGGGACCGCAGGCAGGACTGCAGGGAGGGATACAGGCAGGGAGGGATACAAGGCAGGGCATGCAGGCAGGGGATGCAGGCAGGATTGCAAACCCAATTGCAGGCCGAATTGCAGGCAGGGGATGTAGGCAGGGTTGCAGGCAGGATTGCAGGGAGGGGCTGCAGGCAGGGGATACAGGCAGGATTGCAGGCAGGGCTGCAGACAGGGGACACAGGCAGGATTGCAGGCAGGATTGCAGACAGGGCTGCAGACAGGGGATACAGGCAGGGGACACAGG
>NW_009647729.1:106781-111105 GCF_000708025.1 Charadrius vociferus | reverse complement strand
TTGATGTGAAACACCTCGTCCCCGCTCTTAAAATCGCCGTAAGGAACCGGCCGGGGGGAGGGCAGCGGGAGAGCATCAGGTGTGTGCGCGGGGGGAGCACCGTGCGAGTATCAGAGGGGAATTCCCTGGACGCATCCCCGGCTTCTGCCGAGGGTGCAGAATTTTCCCTCGGGAATTTTAAATCGGGAGGGGGTTTTTTTGGGTTTGTTTTTTTTTTTTTTTTGGCAACGTGCCCACTCGTAGAGCTGTGAACACATGAATAACTAAGCTGTTTGGATGCATCCAATGGTCTGACCTCATTCGGTTGATAGATGCTCTAAATTACACATCATCAAACTGCGAAGCACCCTTCTGGTGTGGACGGGAGAGTGAGCGCTAGCAGGATGGCAGCAATCCCGCTGGGGAGATCCCTCCCGTGCGGGTGCACGGTGCTCCTGGAAGGTGCTGCCCGGGCACCGGGGTCTGCTCGGAGTGGCACCGCTTGCCATGAGGCCCTCGTGCTGCCGAATATTGCCCGTCCATGCGGCCCGCTGCCAGGACTGTGCTGCAAGCACCGCTGCTGCCAACAGCGGTGGGCAGAGCACCCATCGCCCAAGGGTCGCTCCCATCCTCCCTCTCCCGGGACGCTCTGTGCCGAGCACAGCCTGGCACGGGGTGCTCTGCCGGCAGCCTGGCCAGCGGGCAGACCCAAAAGGCAGCAGAATTAACAGAATGTGAAGGCCGTATTGGGATCTGTGCGGAGTTCTTTGTTCTAGAGGGGAATGGCTTAGAGACCTGGAGACCCACACCTCCACCGTTATGCAGCGCGCTTCCCAGGGCCACAAATTCACGTTTTACCATCTAAGTGGGGCAGGAATAGTCCGTGTAAGGCTGTGCCTGAACTAGAGAGGAAGACAGTTGTAGTTTAATGCCTTCATCTTACCTTCTGCCTCTGGGGGAAGTTTGACTTGGGGTATCTCTCGCAGGATGCCCACTGATGCTGTTCTCCGTGCTCGGGTACGGAGGACGTTGGTGTCTACTGCCATTGCTCGTACACGCTCATGTGTGCTGCGCACGGGAGATGCTCCAGTCTCATCCCTGTGATCGGGCATGGTGTACAGCTTTCTGGTAGCATGCCTTTCTGGTCCTCTCGTGATTAATTTCAGGCCTTGGTTCCTGCAGGGAGAGACAAAGAAGATGTGGTTGTCCCAACCTCGGGGGGAAGGTATGACGTGCATCTGAAGGAGAGGCAGCGTGTGGCAGTGTACTGGGAGGAGGAGGTATCTGAAGTGCGTCGCTGCACCTGGTTTTACAAGGGAGACAAGGACAACAAGTATATTCCCTACTCGGAGACCTTCAGTGAAGAACTGGAGGTAAACATGCCTTTCCTGGTAGCCTCCGTCTTGCCGAGAAGCAGCTTGGCTTCTCATTGTCAAATACTGGTCCCGATGTCCCAAACTCCACACGGGGGAACTGGCACCACAGTCACACCTGAGGAGGTGAACTCGAAAGAGGCTTTGGCACGGCATTTTCGCAGCTGATTAACCTAACTTAAACACTGCCACTGCCTCCCTCCCAGCCCGCTGTAACCGGGTGGCCTCCCCTTCCTCCTGCCCTTGTCCAGCCCCGTCGGCATCCTTCTGCTACACGTTTAAGGGCCCGGGTGCTCTCGGCGTGCTGTGCGGCTCTGGCCTTGCCTGCAGCCTGGCTCTAGCAGCTTTGCTGTGTTTTTTCCTGGCCCTGTCTGCTCTAACTTCAGTTTGACTCTCCTCGTGAGAATCGTCCTCACTGCGCTCCCAGTCTCACTGAAGCCAAAGGAGTTGTGAATGCAAGAAAGAGCAGTCATCGTTACGGGGACCCACTGAACGCTATGTGGTGTTAGGGACCTCAGTGGTCTGCACTGTTAATAGCTGGAGACTTTCTTTGGAAAGATATATATATTTAAAAATATACATCTTTACAACAATCTGTGTTCTGATGTATCAAAAAATACCATCCAGAATGGATGGGGAAGTCTGCTGCTGCTACTAAAATGGGGGCTCCTGGAAACTCTCTAGCAGGCGATATTCAGATGACCCTGCTGCTCCTCCAGCTTGGCCTGGCTGATTTCACTGCCTCTTTCACAAAATGTGGTGATAAGAGATACCGTAACATGGGTGAGGTATGTCCCAGGCGGTTGAATATTCATGGGAATACGTTCAGCTGACTCACAGAAGGTGTTCTCCTCCTCAGGAAGCGTACATGATTGCTGTGACCCTGGATGAGTGGAAGAAGAAGTTGGAGTCCCCCAGCAGGGAAATCATTATCTTGCACAACCCAAAGGTGAGGAGGGCCTGGCGATCTGTGTATCGACCAGCAAGGACATCTCTTCCGTTCTCTTCAGGGTCTGTCTTTATGCTCTGGCTTTATGCTGGGTTTTTTTTCAACCATGTCTGCTGAGCAATCAGTTCTGCCCCTCGCCCGCCCGTGCCAGGGTCGAGGGCAATGCCAGCACAGAGTCCGCTTCACACCTTCATGTTTCTTTTCAACACACCTTTCACTCTCTTTGTGCAAAGGACTCGTACCAGCGCAGTTAAACATCGTGTACCACCTACCCGCTCTTGTAGCAAAATTTCTCCTCTGCTTAACCATGGTGTGCAGCGCGGCTTAATGACACGCTCTTCTTGTTTACAAGCTGATGGTGCACTACCACCCGGTCGCCACCTCCGATGACTGGGGCTCAACTCCTACGGAACAAGGTCGACCTCGGACTGTGAAGAGAGGAGTAGAAAACATCGCTGCCGAGATCCCCAGTGGTGAGCTCGCTTCTCCCTCCCTCCCTCCCTCCCTCCCACCCTTCCAAAGCTAGAGAGTCTGTTTTCCAACCCGCATTCTCAAAATGACTGACAGAAGCTTCCCTGATCCTTTAAATGAAGGGCATATCTAAAAGTTTCCTGCCAAAAGGAACTGAATGGTTTTCAGAAACCTTCCTAGCACCAGAGAGCCCGCAGCATAACTGAACGTGCCGAGGCGGCAGACACACTGTGCTTCCAGCTCCTGCGCTGAGACCAGAGCTGTTGAAAGCACTGCAGTGCCTGAAATTAACCCTGAGGTCTTGGTGTGTATGTTCGTAAAGGAGGAGTTTCTTTCTGTGGTAGGGACACAGGGGTTTGTCACTTACCCACATGCAGGTGACTTTCTGGCGCACGTGCCCTCCCTGTCTCTGAAGCTGTGGGTCGGCTCTGCCCCCTCCCAGTTGTCCCTGAGCTCCCGGTGAGGCCTCGGGACTTGGCCCCGTGGTGAGGACAGGCAGTTACTCCTGTCTAACCCCTTCATTTTCCATGCGTGCGTGCCTTCGGGAAAGTACGTATGCAAACAAAAGTGTGTGGGAAGCAGAGAACGAGACGCAACCTCAGCTGGTGCCTACCTGAGAGATGCAGCTACGCGGGGGCCGGGTGGCTCCTGGTCCTGCCCTCTCCTGTGCTGAACGTGCCCCATGGCCGGGTGGGTGTCAACTGCGAGGCCCATCCGCTCCCGCTGAAGTGAGGATGGTGACAGAAGGGGGGACAAGCCGCCTCGCCTTCCTCTATGGTCCCGTTGATCCGGATCCATCCCAGGGTGGGCAGCTGAAATTGGCAGGACAAACAGTTCAGAAACATGAGAAATCCCACTGCCCTTTAGGCACAGACCCCAGGCACCGACTCAGGGATGTTTACCTGGCTGAGGTGAGGATGGGAGGCTCCGCTCTCCGGCAGAGCATGTGGTTTCAGCGGGTCCGTTCCCCATTAAGTGTTGTCTCCCGCAGGGCCCGTACTCTGAACTCTTCTTTCCTCCTTAGGGGAGCCTCTGCAAATTGATCACTTGGTTTTCGTGGTGCACGGGATCGGCCCGGCATGCGACATTCGGTTCAGGAGCATCGTCCAGTGTGGTAGGTGTGGAGCCCGGTCGGGGTCCTCTTTCCATACACGGCTTTTAGCGGAGCCAGCAAACCCTCATCTGCACAGACAATGCAAAATGCTGTCAGAGTGCATTCAAACCATCCCGACCCTCGCGCTGGCAAGCTGCACAGTCGAATTTGCTGACTGCAGTGGGGACCGTGAATGCACCGCTCACTAACCCATTAAATCCTACCATCTGGAAAGGTTTGGGCAACCACTTTTCATCACTGTGTTCTGCTGCTGCTCAAAATAGTGAGTTTCCCAAATTGGATACAGATTTTCCAAGGAACTGTCTAAACCTGCTAAACTAATTAGTAACCTGCTCAGTCTATTGCTACGGGTTAATCTCACTGGGTGAAGTCGAACAGGCAACACCCCATCCAGCGGCCTCTGGAGTGATTTTGGACCAAAAGCAGGGATGCTGCTTT
>NW_009647729.1:103145-106720 GCF_000708025.1 Charadrius vociferus | reverse complement strand
CTGGTGTTACACACTCCTCTAAGCATCTACTGTTGATCAATATTCGTGACGGGATGCTACACCGAGTCACTCTGGTCTGACCTGCTCAGGGCGTTTCAGTTCTGCAGGAGAGGAGATCACTGAAACTGCCCGACATGATTTAACTTGAAGAAATCAAGGAAGCAGAGATTTTTCACAGCAGACTGCCTTTAGTTCCTATAAAATATACCTCTGCTTTAATGCAGTCTGTTCTTCTATAGGAAGATGAAACTATTTTCAAGATTGCTGACCATCTGAAATGAAGGAAATCAGCTTCTCCCCCTCAGAACTGAGTGATTTCATCTCCTCCCTTAAGATTCTCTTTCTAACACATGCACCTTCACAACAGATTTATTTTTTTTTTTAAATTCCCAAAAGCACCTTTCTTATCCCGACTGCTGTGTTAAAGCCCTGCCCATGTGGAAAGGAGACTTGTTACAGATGGGACAGTAAAATCCAGTAAACACCCATCTAAGGACATGCAGCCTTCCCCTGATCTTGTAGTTAAAGATTCAAGGTCTTAGGGTTGCAGCAGCAGATTAAAGACCCTGGTGGGATTTCCCCTGGTAATGATCTTTTCTTTTATCTTATTAAGCGTTGTTGATGCAGCAGGCTTGCCCTGCAGCCTGGTGGATCTCGGTAAGAGTTCATGCTCTTTTCCAGTGAATGACTTCAGGAACGTTTCCCTGAGCATGCTGCAAGCGCACTTCAAGAGAGCTCAGGAGGAGCAGCGGATCGGCCGGGTGGAGTTCCTGCCTGTGAACTGGCACAGCTCCCTCCACTCCACCGGGGTGGACGTGTAAGTGTCCCGGACAGCCACCTCCTCCGGTGCCGGTGTCTGTGGGAATGGCAAAGCGCACAGACAGCCTCCTCCGGCGTAAACTCTGCTTTTCCCGGCCGCCGCTGCAGGCAAAGGGAAAGCTGTGAGTGTTCGGGGCTGCGAGCGTGCACGGGTGAGCAGGACAGACGGGGTCCCGCAGAGCACCCCCGTGCCAGACCCCCTCCCCACCGTCTTTTGCAGCCCTGTTTTGCAGAGCACAGCACGTGCCTGCTCTGATCGGTGCACAGCCGCAGAGGGGAGGCTGCTGCCTTTCCCTGGCTAACACCAGGAGGGACTGTGGGCACCCACACCTTGCTAAAGGCCTTTGGAAACGGAGTACCCCATTTCTGCACTCGAGCGCTGCTCTGCAGTGCCCTGGGAAGGGGAGAGAGCAGGTTTGGCTCCCGGGGAAGAAAGGCCAGGCTCCCTACTCCTGCCTGGAGTGTAAGAGCCTGTGCTCTATCTTTGGTCTTGGCATGCGCTGAGGGTCTGGATTACAACATTATGTCCTTTGAGACGGTGGCAATCCTCCTCTGAACTTACGTTTTGCTTTAGAGACGTGGTGGGGTTCACTGTCGCCTCTAACTGCAATTCCTTCTCTCCTCTTCCCCCCGCAGTGACCTGGAGCGAATCACTTTGCCGAGCATCAATCGCCTGCGTCACTTCATCAACGACACAATCCTGGACGTTTTCTTCTACAACAGCTCCACCTATTGCCAGACCATCGTGGACACGGTGGCGTCCGAAATGAACCGCCTCTACCAGCTCTTCCTGCAGAGGAACCCGCTCTTCAAAGGGGGGGTCTCCATTGCGGGGCACAGCTTGGGTAAGGGGTCTCACCTGCAGGTCCCCTGAATGTCACCGTACCGTGGGAGGAGAGAGGGTATCGGTCTTTCATCCCACAAAGGAGATGGCTTAGTTTTCCCCGATGAGATGCTGATGCTCTGTCTGCCTGTGTCTGGTTTTTAGGGTCACTGATTTTGTTTGATCTCCTGACGAACCAGAAGGCTGCTCCCGAGGAGGACGAGCACAGTGAAGAGGTACGCGCTCTCCGGCAGCGTCTGGAGCCCTGGGGACCTCCTCCTTCTGCAGCTGCTTGGGGAAGGGGGAGAGACTCCAAAACGCACAGGAGAAAATAAGTGAGCAAAAAGCATGATCCCTGATGGCTCTGTTCACAGGGGTCCAGGACAACCTCAAGCAACAGGGGCATCGAGGAAGTAAAAGATATCCTGAAGAAGCTGGAGCTGTCCGAATATTGTGATGTTTTTGAGAAGGAGAAAATGGACAGGCAAGCACTGGTAAGGAGCTCTCCTGTTTTGTTGTCTCTTGTTTGTCTCTTCTTTGTTTTTCTTCCCAGTCCTCCCACCCTGTGCACATCTTCCCGGTACTGAGTCACTCACACATGAAATGTCTCTGAGGAGTGCAGCAGGAACGGAATCACAGAGAAGAGAAATACTTCACCACACAGACCTCTCTGCTCCTGTACTGATATCCGGGTTGCTTATTTTCCAGTTCTTGTGCACAGAGAAGAACCTTAAAGAAATGGGAATTCCCTTAGGACCGAGAATGAAGATACTTCATTACATCAGCTCCAAGACGGAGATGCAGGTTTGTCTTCTGCACGGCTTGTATTCATCCAGGTCACATCCCATCCCTCCCAGACAAGGACCAGCCTTCACCACTTCTGATCAGTCCCCGAGCACCCCAACCTCCTCCCTCCCGGCCATCCTTGCTCCGGGGACCCTCACAGGCTTGTGTTTGGCTGTGGTGACAGAGCTGCTCGCTGCTGCCACGTGTTACACTGGTGGTATCCTGCTGCAGGATGACTTTATCCCGTGGGCTGTAAGGCTGATCACAGAGCAGGAGGACTTGTTAAGGGTGGTAGAGACTGAATTAGTGATGCCAGCGAGGGGGGTGGTTGGCTGGAGTAGGATGATGCTGCTGAGACCGCCTGGTTCTGGAGGCTGAGGGACGCCGGGCAGTTCGCTGCCTCGTGTATTTGCTCACGGTTGGGCAGGACGTGGCGTGGGCTCGCTGCAGGAGCCGCGCTAGCGGGGTTTCCCGGTTGTGTTGCTGCAGGACCAGAGCGCAGCAGCTCCCGGGCACAGCGGGGAGCGCGGAGCAGAGCCTGGGTCCCCGCCGCAGCGTGACCTGGACAGCACAGACGATGGCGGGAATTGCCAATACCGGGACGTTGGCTTAGGACAGGTAACTACCGAGCTCAGCACCGTGCTCTAGCTCCAACAACAAGGCACTTGTAACAACAGCATGGAGTTTGTCTCATGAAAGAAACCCAAATCTCCCTCTCTCCTAGGTTTCAGCAAACTATCCTCAGCTAAACTACAAGCCCACCATCTTCTTTGCCTTTGGGTCTCCCATTGGGATGTTTCTCACGGTGCGAGGAGTGAAGCGGATCAACCCAAACTACAGCCTGCCCACCTGCAAGGGCTTCTTCAACATCTTCCACCCCGTAGGTATAAGACCCAGAGCCTTCCTGCATGAGACGCGTGGAGTACGAGCCCTGGCTCACTGTCCCCCTCCTCCGTACAGTTTGACCCGGTGGCATACCGGATTGAGCCCATGATCGTCCCAGACGTGGAGTTTGAGCCCATGCTGCTGCCTCACCACAAGGGCAGGAAGAGAATGCACCTAGGTAAGGGAAAGGGCAGCCCCTCTCCCCCGCCGGGGCAGCCGCTGCAGCCCCCAGCCCCATGCCGACCACTCCCGCCTTTCAGTG
>NW_009647729.1:94450-102951 GCF_000708025.1 Charadrius vociferus | reverse complement strand
CAGCCCCAGGCACTGCCACCCTCTTCCACGCTCAGCAAAGGGACCGCCTTTGAGCTGCAGATGCACTCGGCTCTCCAGATGCTGCCACCTTCCCCTCTTACTGCCTGATGACGGGGGAGGAGAGGCAACCTGCCTGGTCAGTAATGGCCTGCTGGGGGTCTCCGCACACCCACACAGCTTTGTAAGCCGGCCAAGCCTGTCCCCCTTCTCTAGCTGTCTCCTGCAATCCCGTTTTCCAAGAGCGGGAGAAGCCTGGGGGGGAAGGACCGAGCACTTAAGCTGCCCCTCCTCGGCAAGAGCCCACAGTGGGGCAAAGGGAGGGCACAGTGATGCTGTTGCCCCTTGGCTGAACCACACCTCTCTTCTTTATTTCTTCAGAGACAAAGGCAGAAGAGCCCCCCGCAGCAGTGAAGGAAGAGGTCTCTCTCATTAATGTGGGGAGGCTGAACGGAGGGAATCGCATAGACTACGTGCTGCAGGAGAAGCCAATAGAGAGCTTTAACGAGTATTTATTTGCACTACAGGGGCATCTCTGCTATTGGTAAGCTTCTGTATAACTGTCAAAGCTTCGAATTTGTGTCTGATGTAAGCAGAACGCCATCATTTTTAAAGCCAATGTTGTAAGAAAAGCCTTAACTGAGTAAACAAGGTATTCTGCCTGTAAGGCAGACATAGCAGGCGGGTAGGGACAGAGGAAGGAGACCATTGTCGTTCTCCTTGCCTGGTACTGCCAGCATTTGCCGAGTGCCGCATCTGCCCCATAACCACCACACATGTCCCGACAGAGTGGAGGGAAGTGTCCCCCTCTAATTCCCGTGTCCTCCTCCTGCAGGGAGTCAGAAGACACCGTCCTGCTGGTTCTGAAGGAGATCTACCAGACACAAGGCATTACGCTGGATCAGCCTTTGCCAGGGAGCCAGTGACCAACCTGTGCTGTGCCGGCCGCTTGACGTAAGTCACCTTGCCTACACCTTCCTTCCGAATTTCCTAGGTCACCTCACAGGACACCTGGTCTGTTTGAGGGGATAACATCCCTTATTTACAGCGCTGTGACGAAGGCAGGAGTTTCTGTCGGGTTTTTTCTTTGGCCTGTCAGCACGTTTGGCTTCTTTCCTCCGATCCTGCACACAAGCACTATCGGACAGGAGGAGCGCTAATAAACTGCTGCTGCTGCCGATAAGGGCGGCTCAGCCGTGCGCAGTTATGATCAGTTCAGTCCCCCGAGGGAACGACCAGTGTGTAGCCCATACTCCAAGCATCCTGGGCTAAACATTTCTTGCAGACAGGTAGCAAACCAGAGCGTGGACCCTGCGGTTCTTGCAGGGCTGCTTTCACCCTCTGCTGCTAATTGCTGGCCGAGAGTAGCCTAGGGGTGAGGCGCATCTCTGTTTTCTCGCCCTCGAAGCCTTACGCTGGTAATTGCTGGGTACGGGAGGCTGAGCTGGGTGGATTTTTGTCTGCCCCAGTGCAGCTATTCCCATGTTCTCCTTTTGCTTTCTTAGAACCAGTTGAACTGAGTACTCACCGGGAAAGTCCAGATTTCTTCTCTGCCTTCCTCTCTCCTCTGCTGCTGTGTCCCCCGCATGCTGTTTCTCAAGTACTTGCTGCTACCTGGAGATAAGGATGATTTTCCTCCATTTTGGGTAGGGGCGGGGGGAAGAAATATCAAGGGAAAACACTTCTGCTCAAACACACACAGCACTTGCATCGTGACTCCCTGTGGCAACGTGTACTTTTAACCCTCCACCTTGTAAGTTATCACACTAGCTCCTCTCACACCGAAGCACACTAGCTGTCTGGGCTAGGAACTGCCACCGAGGGCCAGACTGCTCCTGGCATAGTAAGGAAACTCGCAGCTTGTGACCTTGAGGAATAAAAGCCTTAAACACGCAGCGTGGAGAGAGCTGTAGCAGCCTTGGCAAGCGAAGGAGATTGCTGACTTCTCCCTGCCATAACACAGAGCACCAGGCGTGAGGACTGCGGTCTTTGGGAGGCGAAGCCCAGGCCACCGGCCTCTGCTGCGAAGCGAGCAGGAACGTGTCCACCAGCCATTCTCATCTCCTTGAATTGCTGCTGCATGGTGTGTGCACCCATGGGCCGTGCCAGGCAGGACTGCCCCATAAAACACCTCGTGAGAGCGGCGTGTTTGTGCGCACTTGACCCGGGCGCTCGTGCCTGCCTGCTGTAATGGGTTGGTAGTGACTTCTCAGCATCCTCACCCATCCCACGGCAAACCCAGGGCCTCCCCGAGGCACTGCCTGCATCTCGCGTAGGACCAAGCTAGCGGCCGGGTGTGACTATATGGGAGGAAAGCTTCACCTCCAGGTCAAAGCAGAGCTCTGCTGGGGGGACGCAGCTGCTCCCCAGCAGCATCCAGGCAGTCTGGAGTTCTGGAGGGACAGCCCTCCTCTGCTCTGCAGGGGCACGGAGCAGCGCTACCGTCCTGCTGCAGGGTGGCTTTCAGGGTGGCTTTCGGGGATCTCCCGCCAGCCAGGCTCAGGTCGTTCTTCGGTTTTAAATACACAAAACGCAGGCAGCCAAGCGGGAGCCCACATCCGTAGGGTCGGGACAGTGCGTCCCACAGACCTGCTGAAGGAACGGCCCCAGCTCTGCAGGCAGTGCGTCGGCAGCTGCCTGTGGTGTGCCAGCTCTGCTGCAAGGGGGACGGGGCCAGAGCCCCCGGTGATCCCTCCCTGGCCACCCAAACCTCCCCGGGCTGACTCGCCGGCTGGGCTGAGGCTGGACCCTCGTGGCGAGGCAGAGGCTTCAGTGATGTGCGAGGTCGCTGCTGCGACAGCCTTTGGAAGAGCCAAACCACTTTCCCTCCCACTGACTTTCGCCCTGCATGGGGTAAGGAGCCTTTTTTTCCACAGCCTGTTTGTTTGTCCTCTGTTGTACTACATTATTTGCACTATTTGAAAGGTTTTGTTTGCAGCCTACATCCCTCCTCCCATCCCAAAGGAACAGAAGCTGTTCTTTTACCTGACTGCAGGAACAGACATGCTGCTCAGACGGCGCCTGAACTACTGATTGCTAAAGCGTCTCCTACAAGAGTAGGAAAAGGAACAGTCTTAACATGGGACACTCTAATGATCAGCTTTTTAAGTTATGCACTTTGTTAAAAAAAAAAAAGGTAAATACATTTTAAATGTTATTTAATGTCTTTTCCAGTAAAAGCCAAAATAAATAAGTAGATGACTGTGGTGTGTGCATATTTGGGGGGAGAAGGAGGGGAGGGGGTTGAAGAATGCACACAGGCACAGTTTTAGGGGAAATTAAAGCTATTGCTGTAACTTCTGTTGAAGTTGCAGGATCATAGAGGGCTTATATGGCCCAAACTGAAGGTGATGGGGTTGGCGATTTCGTTACTGTCACATCCTGAGCTTGGCAGAGGCACACGTGCCTCGCTCCGCTACAGCTTCGCCTTTGCAGTACATACACGTGATCAAAAATACACATATCTACGGAGGAGACGAGTGACAAATAACTACTTACAACAGTCCTGCCATACAGCTGTGCCTTGGATTTCTCAGCAGCACCCTACCCTTCCATTGTCTGAGAAAACAAACCGTGGTGTAGGGGAACAAGCACCTGTGAAGGGATGCTTTCAGACACCATTTCATTTTCTGCTGATTGTCATCTCTTTACAATCATGTTAAAGCTGCAAGGAAAGAGATACAAAATAAACACCCACCTAGAAAGCCCTGCAGACGCACCAAAGGAAATGGCTCATACAGCAAACACCCAGTCCTTGAAGTAAAGTTTTTAGTGCTGCAGCTCATTAAAAAAATTAAACTCCTTTATTTGGCGAATTAGAAAAAAATCAGGGCTAGCACAATGATACAAATAACGATCACGCTAGTTTCATCTTCCCTCTTCCCCACTTAATCCATGGTTAAAGACTGCAACCTCATGCTCATTACTCCAAATTAACTCAGCTGTGATTGAAAAGATGGACTCAAACCCGGCGCCAGGAGCAGGTCCTGCAGTTCATTTTGACATACACTTGCCACGAGAAGGGATGGGACAGCTGGGCTGGAATGAAGGGAGGTGACTGATGGTGCTTTCTGGACCGGACACAAGATGACCCACTGGACAGGGCACACCAGGTTGTCACATTTTTCCAGTTCTTGCTTCAGGCCCTTTCAGACCCGTGCTGTCCTGCAGGCTTGCACGCCAAGTGCCTCATTTGCTTCATAGTGGGACCCAAAGGGAGGGACGCCTAAAAAATTCAGTTAAATGGAGCAACACAGGTCCCTGAGCAGGACAACTTACCAGCACTGCAGAGAATGCCTGCTTGGGTTTCAGGTTCATCCTCATTTGAGCCACTTCTCACAGACCAACCTCCCCAAAGCCTTCCCCTGCCCGAGCACTCAAGGAGCAGCAGGAAAGGTGCTGGCAGGACAGAGCCCATCACTATATATCCAGATGAAAGCTGGAAGCTGCAGGCTTTTCTGGGTGCGCTGGCAGTTGTTTGGATTTGTACAGAAATGGTTTGTGGCACATGGAGTCCATCAGAGGAGGGTAATACTGTCTGTAGCAGAGGTACGCGAGCACAAAGCCGATCACTGAGCCAACCAACACATCTGTGGGCAAGACCGGAGGAGAGTTACCTTCCCTTTACCCTCCCAAGCTTCATGATTGAATTCTCCAGCAGGCGCCTCTTCAGCCTGCTCAGAGCTGAGCTGGATCAGCAACTTGACCCTTGGCTAGAAGACTAAGCTTGGCATATATTTAAAAACAAAGAGAAAGGCATCATCACCTCGCAGGCAGCAAAAAAAAACCAAAACAACCCACTGGAGGAGTAATCCAAAAACCCAGGTTGCCATCGTGGGCTCTGAACTCCTCTGCGGCAGCATCGACCCCCGCCCCGTGCTCAGAGTGCCCCCGCTCAGGGCACCCGGCTGTGCGCCCCCCGTCCAGGTCCGCAGGCAGATGCCGACTCACCTTGCCAGTGGTGCTTGTAGTCGCAGGTGCGGGATGCGGCGATGAGGGGGGCGAGGGAGAGCGGGAGGAGGAAGGAGCAGAGCAGCAGAGCCCTGCCTCCCCGGCCGGGAGCAAAGCAGCGCAGCTTCCCGGCTATGTAGAAGGCGGAGAAGGCGAGACCAGCAAAGGCGACTGAAAGAGAAGCGTGTCGCTTCAGAAACGGCTCCGGGCTCTGCCACGGGCCCTCATCCTTCACCCTCTCCCCTGAATCAGTAGAAGGGTTGCAAGAGGACATCTGTCCTGCCCACACGAGACAAGGGAAGCACAAGCTCATGAGCAATGGAGGAGCCGTAGGGTACTTGGCAGGCATCCCTCCTCCCAGGAGCTACAGACAGCATCTCATTACATTTGTGATCCCATTGCTTTGCAGAGGGAAAGTTGAGACCCCCCAACAGGCCAATGAATGTAGCCAAAGCCACGGAGTGCATGAAAGCAAACCCAAGCTGCCCTCCCCATGAGCTTCTGCTCCACACGGTTCACTGCCTGGGGCTGCAGTGGGTAGGAGACATGGAAAACTTACACGAAGCATGTCCGCTGGGGAAGCTTTTGCGTCCCTCAGTCACTATGCTCGGGTCGCCTGTGCACACCAGCTCCACGTTCGCTCGTCCGTCCGGGAAGCATCGATAGAAGAAGTCTGGCCGCGGCCTAGGGCAGAGAAGGCGACACATAGCCCTCGGGTGTGCCGTGCTCCCAGCACAGTGCTCAGAAGACATCTGAGCACCCACAGCCGAATGCAGTCGCCAGCCAGCTCGCACAGCTCCCCCCGTCGTGCAAAGGGACAGCGGCACGACCCAGGCTGCGAGAAATGCAAAACTGAGCATCGCACCCAGCTCTGCTCCTGCCCGGGCAGGCAGGGCTCGGCAGATGAGAGCCAGGATGCAGCCGCACGGCCTCGCTGGCCCACCGCTGCTCGGGCAGGACCCGGTTTAGACCCTGAGGACTGGCACTGTGCTGACCCTCCTCGTCCAGCCCAGCGGAGCAAACGCCTTACAAGAACTGAATTCCCACGTGGCCTCCCCGGCTGCACAGCCCGCGGGCACACCGCAGCAAACCTCTCAGGCTGCAGCTCAGCACGGGTAACGTTTTGCCACCCCAACCACGTGGCCTGGGGAGACGAAACCATCCCATCCGCTCCCTGTACACGTGCCAAAGCGCTCCTCCCGGGCACAGGCCTGAACGAGCCTGTTTAAATGGTGCCCTAAGACAGCAGGTCCCCACCAGCATTCATTCTAACATTTAATTATCTCTACAGCTAGAAAAAACACATTCTTTCCAGGCTGACTATGTCCAACTTCAGCTCGTGGCCCTTACTCTTGCAGCTCCACCACCGCACAGACGTGCCTCCCCTTCCCGCACGGTGCAGCTCGGAACGAGCCAGTTTCTCACCTCCCCACAATGAGCTTCAGGGCATTTGTAAAAACCCCGTTCAGGGCGAGAGCAAGGCTGGCAGCTAGGAGAGAGCAGAGAGGTCACATCAGCATCGTCCCCACCTGGATGTGCAGCTTCGAAGCACGTTCAGGCACAGGCAGCGCTCAGACTTCAGCTGGAGCCGCACGGCTCAGCGTTGATGCCCCTGGCACAACACTTGTGCCCCAGCAAAAGCCAAGGACTCTTCTGTGAGCCCCCTGGCTCACAGCCACAGCATCAGGGCAGACCCCTCGGGGGCCTGCAGCTCTCTGGGGTAAGGAGGAGCTCACCAAGGCAGGCTTCCCGCGTGTCTTCTCGGTCGGCATTCATGAAAAACCTTGCCAGGACAATGAGCAATAAGGGAGACAGAAATGCGATGAACTGCCACAAAACGAGAAGATTGTTAGGCGTCTGTTAGCGAAGCAGATTTAAGCGCTCTCACCAGAACACAACGGAATTGCTCACAGAGACTAGACGCTTTCCCCCCCAAAGCCAGCAGCAACCTGTCCTCTGCAAACACCACACTTCTAACAGAAAGCAAAACCAACCCCAGCTGCATTTGCAGCAAACCCCGACCAACCCTGCACTGCCCAGACCACGGCTATTCCTCCTCTCTGTCACCCAACAGCAGCACCTCATGTACAAAAGCCCACGGGCTGCTGGATATTGCCTATACTGGCAAAGGACATATATAAGGACAAATAACCCAGGCACCATAAATAATGCAGCGTACTAAAAAGCCCCTCTCTGCATCCCACTCCTCCCCGTGTTTTACCCACCCAGCCCACACGCTCAGCAGAGCAGCGGAGCCTTCCCTCTTCCGAGGGACACCCAGCACATCCTCAGGCTCTCAAATAGCACCTCTGGCACGAGAGTGCTGCTGTGCCCGGCTCTCCCCGTGTCCCTCCTGCCTGCAGCTCCCTCCTCTCCTGCCAGTGGTCATCCCTGCCCACAGCACCTCTGCTCTCCCCAGCCCTGCAAGCACAAGGATTAGCTCTTTGCCAGCGGCACCCGTGCTGCTCATCAGCAAAAAACACAGGAGCCGGAGATTCAGAGAAAACAAGTTATCGTTTACATCTCAGCGGTGACTGCTGCCGCAGGATTTCACCCTGGGGACATCCACGGCGGGTCTGAGGGGCCCCAAAGGAGTCTGCTGTCCCCCGGGGAGTCTGGCACACGTCCTGCCTCCCACCACCAAACCCAAACGCTACCCCAAGGTTTCATCCTTCAGTGTTTAGCGCCCACCTCTTGCAGAAAATCACCAGGGCCATTTGCTAAGAAAGCGGGTGCTCACCCAACCCGGGAGCCACGGCATCTCACCTGCGCACCCCTGCTTCGGAGAAGAGACACCCCCTCTGACGGAGCACTGCCCCACTGAAATCCAACGCTTCCAGTTTTAGATTAAACCCTTTTAACAGAGCCTAGAGACCCAGGGAAAACATCTTCACAATTATATGATAATAAACCTCTGCCGAAAATAGCTGCTTTCAAGCAAAATGTTCCCTGATAGCAAGAGGTGATGCTATATAGTCCATGATTAGAGTCATCTGGACTTGAAATTGATCATGAAAAACAACGATAGGTCCTCACTGGTTTTAATAAACTTAGTTAAAATCCCAAACACAACCCTGGATGGCAAAGCTTAAAAAGATGACAAAAATTGACTGTAAATGTTGTCTTGTTTGCAATAACACATTGCACCTTCAGTAACATGCATTAAGAACGACAGCTATTTGCAATACACGTCTTTTAGCTAGCAGCTTCGTTTTAAAAGGGCAGTTTATAATTAGAAACAAACAAAAAAAAAAACCCTAAGTAAATGCAGGAAGCGGCGGAACTTACAAACATGTGTACTGTGGGTACGTGATCCACCTCCACGTACGGGTTTTTATACAGCCACATCTCCTCAGGCTGTACCACGCGCTGAAAGGGAGGCAAAACCTCCATGATCCTGGAGAGGAGGAGGAAAAAAAGAGAGGAAAAAAAAAAAATAAATCACCTTTTGGGTATAACACACCCATAGGCCGCGGTTCGGGGCCGCCGCCCCCTCCCACGGCAGCGGGGGGACGCGGAGCCGGGGCAAGGCAGGGCCGGGGCGCTCGGGGGGG
>NW_009647729.1:82110-94262 GCF_000708025.1 Charadrius vociferus | reverse complement strand
CCCCCGGAGAAGGGCCCGGCCGCCCCGGCAGGGAGGAGAGCGGGCTCCGCCGTGGACCGTGTGCCTCAGCGCCAAGTTCGCGCGTCTGTTAGACAGCGCCGGGGATGGCGGCCCCACCGCCGCCCCGGGGAGCCTGTTCCTGCGCTCGGCAACCCTTCCTCTGAGGAAATTTCTCCCCGTATCCATCCTAAACCTCCCCTGGCGCAACATGGGGCTGTTCCCTCCTGTCCCATCGCCTGTTCCTGAGGACAGAGACCGCCCCCCCTCCTCTCAGGGGGCTGTAGAGAGCAGAAGGTCTCCCCTCAGCTCCTCCTCCCCAGGCTGAACACCCCCGGGGCCCTCAGCCGCTCCGCACCAGACGTGTCCTCCAGACCCCTCACAGCTCCGTCGCCCTTCCCTGGACACGCTCCGGCCCCTCAGTGTCCTTCTTGTCATGAGGGGCCCAAAACTGAACACAGCACTCACGGTGGGGCCTCCCAGCACCAAGTACAGGGGGACCACCACTGCCCCAGTCCTGCTGGCCACACTGTTCCTGATACAGGCCGGGATGCCGTTGGCCTTTTGGCCACCTGGGCACACTGCCGGCTCCTATTCACTCAGCCGTCCACCAACACCCCCAGGTCCTTCTCGTGGTGCAGCTTTCCGGCCACTCCTCCCCAAGCCTGTAGCATCCATGGGGTTGGCGTGACCCCAGACCCGGCCCTTGGCCATGCTGAACCTCTCACCATTGCCCTCAGACCATCCGTCGGGCCCGTCCGGAGCCCTCTGCGGACCCTTCCGATGCTCCCGCCCAGTTCGGTGCCATGGGCACGCTGAGGGTGGTGGGTCCTGCCCTCCCGCTCGGCCGGCGAGACGGAGGGAAAAGCCTTTCGTCGTTGGAACATTCAGAACGATTTATTGAAGTCAACCTCAAGCAAAAGTTCAAATCAGTGGAATGTCATTAAAAACCTTTCCAAATTAATCCTCACGGAAGCAAAAACACATCTGAATTCCAAAGTATTTGTAAAATAAAAAAGGCGACATCTCAGTAAATATAATGTACAAAAATTATATGTTCCTACCATCACAGACATTCAGTAAGAAGCTAAAATATTACAGGCAATTCTAGATATACTGTAACTAGTTGACAGTAAGCTATCTATATACAGGTTAACCAAGCTTTACAGGTTTCACACTATGCAAGAGAACATAGGCCGAACAACAAAACCCCCAAAATATCGTATATCTCAAAGTCTATGCGGCAACATCAAGTCATAATACAGTAATGCCCCAGTGGAACATCGCCAGGGAAATTTAACACTACTTCGTTAGTGTCAAGAGCTTCTAGTCAACTTCCAAAAACTCTTAAGATATCGACTTCAGTGAATATTGATGCTTTGCTATTAAAGACTCGAGTGATTTCGTTAAAATAACATTTCACAGAATCTACAAAGTTTGTTACAGATAAACAAAGTCTACAGAAATAACGACTCTACAAAGGTCATCCTTACAGATAGAGAGTACATGGGAATGGAAACGGAATCTGCGGGTTCTGTGTTGTGCAACATCGCTCGCGTGGGAGCCACCGGCCACCGCTCCCCACGGCCGCCCCGGGACTGCGCACCCTCCGCCACAACCCGTCCCACGGGGACACCACCTCCTGGCCCGGCCCTCTGCGGCAACGCCGGCGCTGTGCTGGAGAAGGAAAAGCGACCCCACAAAGGAGACACAGCCCCACCAGCAAACAGGAAAGGTTTTTGTTTTGGGTTTGTTTTTTTTTTTTTGGCTCCTCCGGTCTGTTTACACCCCAAACGCAAGAACGAACTGCTCCGGAGGGGCCGGTGGGGATACCCGGAGAGGACCACCACGCAGCCATGGTCCACGAGCGCGAGGAGAGGCAGCTCGCTTCTCTCTCGTGCACAACCCCCCCGGCAGCTAGCGCCACGCGAGAAACAGGGGATGAGTGAATGGCTTTGGCAAATTCATACGCGTTTTCCCTTTTTGATTTCACATTAATTACAGAAGTCTTCCATGCAAAGCACAGACAGTTTCAGCTCAACAACTCCCCTCTCTCCAGAGCAGTGAGACAGCCCCTCACAGGGGTAATAAGGACCTGAGCTTGTCACTCAGGAATAGAATATAATAGCAAACAGCTTTTTTTTTCTTTTCCTTTTTTGCCTTTTTTTTTTTTTTTACTTTTCTTTTTTCCTCAGAACAACATTGTGAATACATCCAAAGTGTAGGAGTGTATCGTAAGTGCAAATGTTTTTGCTACACAAAGATAAATGGAAGGGGAAAGTTGATGACAAACCGAAAGCAAAGGGACAGCGTCACTCCAAGGCTGCCATCTCTCATGCAACACACCCGGTGAACACACACAAGTCTGAGACAGCGGCTCCGAAACACTCTCCCGTTTGCTGTGGATTCACTGTGCAGCGGGAGCAGAAAGTAACTTCGGGGAAGTCAAAGACATTGTCAATGTAGTATACAAAAAAAGTTATGTATAAATAAAAAAAGCTGTATAAGGAACCGCAGAGCTTCAAGTACATTAAACCCTGAATTCAATGAGGCAGAGGTTTCAATGTTAAAGTGACTACTTCGTACCAGCGTTGGACATCCCCCCTCCCACCCTCCTCCCCCACCCCACCCACATATTTCTGTAAAGTTTCCATATATACAGATTTTATGCTCATTGTTAATTACGTCTAGTAATTGTGTCTTTCCCATTCTATCCTGAAATTAAGATACAAGAAGTTTTTCAGAAGAAAGGCCAAAATTAAACATTCCAGCCCTATTACTCCATTTCAACAGACTCCCCAAGACCGTGGTGGTGACCAGAGAAGGTAATTTGCCCACAAAGTTGCCTTTAACATTATCCTTCCTGAGCTGCAAACGCCTTCAACAGTCTATCGCTAGGACACGTCTACGCTAATTATCTGAAAGCTACAATAACTAATGCTTGCACCATGTGTGTAGAAAATGGTAGAAACCAGCCATTGCACCATTTGGCCCTGGTCTGCAGAACATCTGCGCCGTGCTAAGGTGCGAACTGCAGAGGAAAAGCTCCAGTAAACAACAAAATCCCATCAACTTTGCAGAGCAGCTCAGGCGCCGCACTAGAGAGCGCGCAGGCGCGAGAGCTGGAGTCAGGCGTTCGCCAGAAGCGTGGTGCCATCTCAAAAAAGTAAAGGAAAAGTAAGGGAAAAGCGTGAGGGTGCGTTCCGTAAGGAACAACTGAGCGTCTGAAACAGCAGATTTAAATTCTCAACCGAAACCAGCAGCAGTTCTGTGGATTTCTTCCAGTCTCAGCATGAAACGACCAAACTACCCGGTGTTACTTATCTCACTTCAGAGAGCACACAAATTTAATTCAGCAGCTGACTCCTCCTCTAGTGATGCCAATTAATCAAAACAGCTGGTAAATCTTTTCCTTACAGAGGAATTGCATTATTCAGTTTGCAAAGAAATCGTAAAAATGTGTATTTTAGCATTTTGTGTTTGGCATATAGAACAAACCCCCTCCAGTTACCAAGATACTCAGAATTAGGTATTTTCTTATCTAAGAACATTAAAGTTTTTTGAAAGATTCACCTTCTCTCCAATAGCGTGAAATCCAGTTCAGACTTTTGTTCATAAGTTGTACGAGCTTATAAACCAATCTCCTATTTTCCCTTTAAAGTCCAAGCCCAGCTGTTGGCTATTATTAATCTTTTTTTGGTGGAAAAAAGGAGCACCTGTAAGAAGTTTGAAAACAAAGTTAACCAAGACATCGAGTGGCATGGCACAGGGGTAGCAGCAGGCCTCAATTCACAGCATTTTACAAGTTTTTAAGCCTTCTGTGAACCTTCGCACGTTCTGCGATACTCGGCGCAGCGGCACGTCCCAGCAGCGCGTCCCACGTGGCGACGGACGGCGCGCGGCTCTTGTCTGCTGCCGGCCACGTCTAACGCTCGTGAGGGCGTCCTGGTGCTTCCACACCGCGTCCCTCTGGTCACCAAGTCGCCACAGGCACCGCGTGAAACAAGCGTGTAGGTGCGCTCACACGATAGCATTTCTGCAATATTCAGAATGCTCTAAGAGAAAATCATTTGAACATTACCAAGCCTAATAAATAATACAAAGTAAACACATCGGGCCTTACAGACACTGTAGCAAGAGCTATGTTTGGAATTTCTGAACAGGTTAAACACCCCCAGTAAGAGCTTAAAAAGAGACATTTATCACACAAAATGTTAAGAAAAATAAAATCCTTTTGTAAATATTTTCGTAAAAAATACCAAAATATAGCACTGCTTTCAAGCAAGAGTAGTGTTTCAGACATTCACTGTAGTACAGACCACAAGGTGAAGTGCTTTATAGATCCCACGAGCCCTCTGTACCATGAGCTGACCCACGCGGTATCTGCACAGGCATGCCACCCAAGAGACCCCCACGTGTGGAGGAAAGGCATCTGCAGCCGCTCCGAAGATGAACTGCCAGATCAGTTAAATGGCACAGCAGCCGCTTAAAGAGATTGTAGTGTATTCTGTACATTTACCATTGCACGCAAAAGAATTTTCCCCCTGTACATAAATTTGAGGACAAGGAGGACACCAGCCAGAGACAAGGCGTGTTCTGAAATCCCACACGGACTTTTTCAGCCTACTATTTCCTTGAACTGAGAAGCGACCGTGTTCCGGTAGGTTTATGTAGGCAGTTTTTCAGAGACAAGGTTCTTAATTCTTAATTCAAAGGCTTAATTTAGCCAGATGCCAGCAACACTTGACATTAATTCTTTCCATCCATGATTGTTTTCAATACCCATTAGCAAAAAGCTAGCACGAAGTTAGCTAATACCAGTACACAAGTCAAAAGTACGCTCTAACTGTATACCAGGGCAGGGGGAGACACACAGTGAGACTCGGGGCCAGGGGAGGAGGTTCACCAAAGACTAACTTCAGCCTGGGAAAACCAGAACCCCTGGGCTCCCCGCACAAGACATGGAGGAGGACAGGTTTTCGAAAGAAAATCTGGAGCAGGAGCCTACCTAAGCCACTGCGAAAGCCTCGCTGAAGGAGCCTGTCTCTCTGCTGATTAACGGGGGAAATCAAAGAGAGAACTGTCTGACGAGGCTGAAGTTGGCCACTGTCAATACGGCCCCATTACCCAGACACAGAAAGTACCCTGATCATCGAAGAAGTGCTGAGATTTTTCTTAGCTCCATTTACAATGAAGATTAAAGTTAGAAGATCTCTCAGCGAAAAAATCTAAACATTCAATCAAAACAGATCCGCACATGGGCTGGATTCCTTAAGCGCTCAAATTTCTTTTGAAGCTAATGGGAGTCTGAGAAGGCGGCAATAAGAATCACAGTAATATAATTGCCATAAAACAAGTTCCGACTTGGCAGATGACAAACACACACAACAATCCTCCATCTAAAGAAGTCAGTGGCAGAGCTCCCGCTGGCAGGATTAAGACTTCAGTTCTGAGTGTGCTGCAGTATGTGACGGAGGGCGGGAGGCTCTCCTAACTACCAAGGGTTTCCAAATTAGGTGGGATAAAGGAATAACCACTGTGCAATTAAGCTCTTTCTGAATTTCCACCCATCTGCAAACATCGATTATAGCTCTCGAGCAAGGAACCATGATTTCTCCCCTCCTTAAACACCGCTAGATCTCGTGTTACAAGCACTTCCAAGAAGTCATACACCTGATTTCTCATAGGAAACACTTTACAATAATATTCATAAGTTAACATGATATATAACCTACCTTCTCGAAATGCCTTTAAAAATAAGTACTGGAATGAAGGCATTTCAGGGTCACCTGGTCTGAAACCCACCTCTGTCTTTATGGCATCTCAGTGTTACACCGAGTGGGGAGGCTTTATTCTTTTCATGAACTAGACATAAAAGTTATGTTGGCTTTGCTATTTTGTTTTTAAAGACACGTTGACTGATCAAAACGAGATCTTCAACACCCTTTAAAAATTAAATAAATAAATATGTTGCTATGCTTTGCTTTCTACACTCGAACATATTTTAAACAGAATATTCTTTTCACTGTCAAAAGGTCTACGTTTTTCTTTGAAGGCCAAGACGTTTCTGGTTTCCGACAGTAAGAGCTGCTGTAGCACATTCAAGGGTAAAAGAAAGACCAAATAATAAAAAACAAACACCACTGCCTGCTTCTGCTTGCTAAAATTAAATGGTCCCGTTCCCAGTTCACACACGACGGCTCCGATGATGAAGACTGAATGTGTCATAGCAGTCTCTTCAAGTTCATCGCCTGTTTGCTCCTCTTCTCCCCTCCCGTGTTTGTTTTTAACCAAATTCACTCCTTTGCTTCTTCTACAGGATTCTGTGGTTCCAATTTGCACTTTATCTTGCTCCAGTACTCAGGTGCCACAGGAGACTTGGGGTCATGTGCGGAGCAGCAGAGACGGCCATCCAACGCTGATGCCACCAGGGCTCCCTTCTCGTGATCTTTACAGAACGAATGAGGGCAAAACTCACAGAATGAAACTGCAGGATTGCTACAGATGTCGCACTGATGCCACGGACATTCCCACTTTCCTGAGGATGGGAGGGGAAGGGAGAAGAGAGAGAAGGAAGCTGAAATTAGTGCATTTCGGGGACAGCGCTGGCCTTTACCCCTTACTCCGGGTTGTAACTGTTCAGATGAATGCAAAGAAAGCTCAGAAAAATCAGCTCTTACTGTAGTCGCTACTTCTGCTTCTCATTTACAAGAATCTGACTGGAAACAGTTCTTAGTCATTTTGCATTTCTCAGGCTCACTTGGCTCAAAACATTGCTGCATGCGTAACCAGGGCTTCAAATAGTTAGATCAACCTTCTTTGGCATCAAGACACCAAATGCCTTGCAAGATTTTGGTTTGTACATTTTTCTGATTTGTAAGCATCTCTTATTGATCTGGACACAGTACTCGCTCAGGTGGTATCTCCAAATTAAGCTTTAGTTCAACTGCAGTGTACTTTAATGTAGAAGACTGAATGCATTAGTTTTGAAAAAAAAGCGAGAAATGGCTCAGAGAAGAACAAGTTGTGTAAAAATGTTTGAGCGTAAAAACCTCCAGGATCCCCAAACCATTCAGACATGTATTTGTGTGACCATGTGCTGAACTCTCAGACTGCAAAGGTACACTGAACACAGCAAACAAGGAAAACCAAAAGCTCCTTGCTGCCGTGCCCGAGCCTCGCTGAACTCCCTTTTGGCTGCGTTACTGCTGAGAAAGAGAGCACTCCCCTTCACAGGGACACCCCACACCACATTTACAGTGTGTCCAGACCCGGTCCCACAGAGTGAGGAGAGTACCGCGATGGGACTCCAGACCCCTAGAGAAGGTTAACGAGCCTATCTGGGCCAGGCTAATTCCCCCCGACGCCCCGAACTTCAAAGAAAAACAAAGCCACACAAAACACCTAACTCAAGTTGCTCCTGGTGCCAAGACGCTATCGCTTCTTTCTCCAGCAAATAAGCTACTTTGAGGATAGCTTCCACGTTTCTAATATGCTGGAAGGCACGTGACAGATCCAACTTCATTCATGGCAGCCTTTTCGTTAATTTAATCATAGACTAATCTGGACTTCCAATTTTCACTGAAGTCTTTGGAATCGGGAAGATTAAAGAGATAAGGGCTTTTACAAAATCCTGCAATCGGATTACGTTGTTGTATTGCTGCATAATTTGAGCCCCAGCTATAAAAAACAATGCCTTAACATGGAAAAAACTCAAATGGAAGATACGTGCCACCAGAATACAGTAGATAATTTAAACACCTTTACTGATTAATCGAGCCCTACACATCACACTTGCTTTGTCAGTGGTTTGAACTGTCATTTGATTTGCGCTTGATGACCTTGGGACATCAAGATGATGTTTACATTTCAATCAAAATGAGAGGGGGAAATTAGATTGAAGACAGAGATACAAGAAGAACCTTAAAGCGTCTTACAGTGCCTCTCTGTCCATCGTTTCTCATTTAGGAACACTGCCACCTGATGCACTTCTAAAAACGAGTGGTATTACAAAAGCAAATACGCTGCCTTTAATGTAAAGGAATACACTGCATTTCAGCTCAAACATTGTCTTGCTGCAGGCAGGAATAACGAATGGGAAGCCGTATGATTGCTCTTACCAAAAGGTGGCTGAGTCAGGTTAAGGCATAGGAGGTGGTATGCTTTGGGACAGTCCTTTTTATCACACATGACTAGCTCTCCCCCATCTCCACACTGGAAACAGTTGTCTTCATGCATCTGCTTCTGTTCTGTTTTTATTTTCCGTTTCTTCTGCTTTAATTTTGCATTCTTCACCTTCTCTTCATTTGCCGTTGCAAATGCTGTCTAGCAATTACAAAGACCACAGCATACAGTCACTTTATAAACCCCTTGATTAAAATTAATCTCATCGACTTTGGGTTATTATTTGCATGAAATATGCTTAAATTAAGTCTACTCAAAAAAGTTTTTAAGTTATAAAAGCCAGAAATGCCCATCCACATGTCTCCAAATTAACACAGTTTGCTAACTTAACTTCACCCTAGACACGATAGCACTACAGTACATAACTGTAAAATATTTAGAGACTTTCAAGGGTGGAAAGTATTACATAGACTAAAGTAAAAAGTTAAATAAAACAAACACCTCTCTTTGCCCTACTCTCACTAGATCTCTGGATTTGGGAAGAGAAGTTTCAATTTTCATCCATGTACCTTTGGACGCACTCCTAGGAAACCACTGCAGTTTTCTGCTCCACAATGACACTCGGTCCTACCATTGCCCAGGCAATCCAAGTTATAATTAAACGTTAACTCCATTCCTAAAATGTAAAGAGGAAGAGTTCACCCACACAGACACTGAGGAAAGACAGGGTTGTGACAATGACACTTCATGAGCATTTATCTCTTCATAGTCGGTGAGACGTGGCAGCAGTATGTTTTAAAAGGGCAAGCTTGAAATAGCGCCTTGATTTCATAAACTTTGGAAGTAGCAAATTCTGTCTAGATGAGACATAAGTAGCAGCTACACTATCGTCCAGACCCAGCTAAAATGACAGATCAGGTAAAACAGGGAACACGGAAAGATAACACCACACCAGACAAATATTGGTGAAAGCATCAACGCTATGGTTCAGTGTTTACATGACACAGAGTTAACACTGCACTTTGCAGCAAACCCTGTAGTTAGCTTTACCACTAGCTTTCAGCTTCAAACTATTTCTAACTATAAGATCCCTGCTGAAACTGGAACTCAGATGTTTGTCTCCACTCCAACAAATGACCAAGTTCCTATAAATGTCACTGGTATTAAGCAACTTCAGAAAAAAACCCATGGCCAAGTCAGGAACTTAGCCATTTCAAGACAAATGTACACATGCAAAAACACTGCCCTCTGTTTACCTGCGGGAATATCACAAAGAGCAAATAGTCCAACTCTAATGTCACCATTCACTGTCCACTTCTGTGTTTCACAGTTTGGATTACAACTATGGTTCATGAAACGAGAATAATTCCCCTTTGGGCCAGCATCTATTATCCGGTCCTTCAAATAAAAAGACAAAGACATATTTAGTACTTAAACAAAAAAAGGTTTCCTGCTGGTAAGTGACTACTAATGGCTAAAGCAGCAAAAAAAAAAATGTTTATTTTAAATTAGTTAAGTGGTAAGTTTTCCCTGCAGAGTTAATTTTATGAAAAAGTGTCTGAATATTTGTGCTTACAGAAGTGAAATAGGCACAGAGTGCACAACCCAAGGTACAGGCTATTTCATCTCTTCACCCATTCCACTCAAGACAAACACAGATGTTACCCTCCACCTGAGTGTCGGTAGGAGGGTAACATCAAACGTGGAAGGATGCTTCTGCCAGCAGTTTGCCCCTAGTTTCAAACATAAAGTTTATATTGAACAAGACATAATATTTACCTTGGTTACAGTTAACATATAAAAATTGGTTACGCTGTTTTCATGTGCACGTTTGATCCGCAATCTGCACTCTTCTTCATCAATTAGTTCGCCAACATACTCATTCACAAATTCACCCTGAGAAGTAAAGGAAAACAAAAAGAAATCCATGCTTACTACTTCGTACGATGACAACGGGAAGCAGCACAGAAAAAAGCATTTCCTACAGAAATATACTCTATTAATCATGAAAAGCATTAACCATTAACCATCTAGTAGGAAAGACGTGACTATGTGCACCAGGCATTTGCTGTCCAAGCAATAAGCCCACTCAAAATAAAAGGGCAGCAGAGCCAAGCTCCATGTCTGTGTTCACCACACAAGCGATATTTCTCAGCTCTCTAGAATCCTTTAAATTTTCATGCCTTCTTTTAAGAAGGACAATGAGACCATACTCATAGACTCCTAAGGAAACGTGAACTGTTACAATGGCAACTATTTTCACTACACACTTCACTTCTATTAGGACTTTTTGTAGTCAATAAACTCAGAACATTTGCAGTAACAAAGTTTTAATGAAACACAGATTATACAAAAATTGTAAATTTAAAAGAATTTATCGCTAAAAAACATGGCCAACAGCATGTTCCCTACTTTCACCTAAAGGAATTCAAGAGAGTTGGGACATGACTGTTGCTGATGGCTTAAAACACTTTAAAATAGCTATCCGAAATACTCAAATTCAAGTGTCCACAAGCAGCTGATATTTCAAGAAGAACTCTTGTAAGGTACAGTACCACCACGTTAACGAGCACTGCCCTGTCAGCTGTGCTCGGGGCAGGCGCCCCGGCAAGTGACTTCTGCGACACCCCGAGGGCTGCAGCGGGGCTCCGGGCAGTAACGCCTGTCCCTGCGTGCCCTCGCCTGCCGCCCTCACAACCCAAAGATGAAAGAAGAAAGCGGTAAATGAAAGGGGTAAGAGCAAAGCCACGTAATCTTCACATCAAGTTAAAATCCCCCCAAAATATGACTTATTTCCTCATGATGAGGAGCTGCAGGACATCGCTGCTATTAAGACGAGTGCAAATTCAAACTGAAGAAAATACGAAGGCAACCAAGAGTAAAAGAGTTCTCCAGAGTGGAGTCTTGAGGACGTGGGTTACACGACAAGAACAACTTGTCCTCAAGTCTCAAAGCATCCAATTCCATCCGCAGGCATAACTGCACCTCCTACTCTTCAGGTATGCTCAGCCATCTCCTTGTTCAGAAACAACGAAGCCTGCATGAGGAGGAGCAGAACACACATCCATCCACCAGACCCATTCCTCTGCAGAGGTGAAATCCAGGCCAATCGCCCTCGTGCTTGCCTCAAGGTACCAAGACTGCAATCCAGCCAGGCGAGGATTCTCACATGTAGATATGCCAGTGTAAGACTTTGTTATTCCTTATCAACTGCTGCGTATCCCACCCGAATCCCAGACTCGTATCCCCAGCAGTACAGTGTGAAGTGATACCGTGTACAGGAAAACCAAAGCGATCCGCATCCCGTGGCCTTCTGACAGACAGGGAAGAATATTCCCATTCCCCCTCCTCACTGACCGCACCCAGGGATCCCCTTAAGGACGCCAGCCGTGCTGGTATTTAAGCCAAAGCCTGTAACATTTCCTGAGGCTTGTCAGTCCTTGCTGCTTTTTGTTAGAATAGCAGCATCATTTCCATCAGCAGAAATCTCTGTATCTTCATTATTCTTCTCTGCCTTCTCGAACTTCTACGAACCTTTAAAGTTTGTTGTTCAACGCAGCTTGACCACCTCAAGCCCCTTGTTAATAATCCCGTGCGAGTTTTCTTCTGGAACAAATCCAGGCTGAAGAGCTGAGAAAGCTGACTCGTTACCAGATGTCTGCAACAGTAACACCACAAACTCCCTCACTCCAAGCAACCCACTAACTGGAACAAGTCACCAGCATGTTGCTGTGTAACAGCGTAAAAAGAAAAAGCAAAAGGGAAGACTTATAAGAATAACCCCCTGAAAAGGGGTTCCCAATTCAAGCCGATTCTACACACCCTTTGAGTTTCTCTCTTAATTTTTGATTGTCATTTGCTGGCTTAGAATAAGGATGAGGGGAAGACAAGAAGAAAAAAAAAAAAAAAAAAAGAGGAAAACCCAGGTGACATTTTGCCAGCCCGATAAGATTTCATCATCTTCAATGGCCTTAGTTTGGGAAAGAAACCATCATTCAAACTACTTTTTCCCAGACCGCACTCCCTCTTTT
>NW_009647729.1:81059-82050 GCF_000708025.1 Charadrius vociferus | reverse complement strand
AAAATCCACAGTCACCTGGAACTAGCTTTTTGTTCTGTGAGTATCAAGGTTAAGATGCTTCTGTCAAAACAATTAAGCAGATTTCACCATTACTGCTTCACCTATGGAAGTTGCAAGTAAATGCTTTGTGTTAAAAAGACATGGAAGTGCTGAAAATTTCATATGGATTTGTTTATGGTACTCAGAGTTGCACGGCTTTCACGTAAAACCCCACTGATGGCTATCACAACCTCTGTCCTTTGCAATTCTACCTTTTTAATGCTCCTTTTTGTCCTGAGACCCCATCCACGTCGATCAGTTTTTATGATTTCAGCATCAGGGTAGAGTCTTTTGGTGAAACACTGGTTCTGACACCGCTCTCCTGCTGGGCACACCTGGGGATGGCACTCGTACTGCAGCATCCTGTTCAGACACTCCGACTCCAGGCCGCAGGGATTCTCGTCCGATGGCTTGCAGTTACAGCGAGGGATTTCCGACAGATCAGCTACCTGAATCTGCACCTTCCCTATTACCTTGTTGGACTGTGGAACAAAGAAAAAAAAAAAAACGAAGATGATGATGCACAAAGAACACAAACTTAACAGCTTTATTGGAGGCCGATCGTCAACTGATGCGAGAAGTCAAGAAAATGATGATTATATCATTATTTTTCTTCTAGACCCTTTTGAAGGATAGTGTGTCACAAGTATACTTCCTGCAATTTAGAAGCAGACACATGCATGCACTTTTACTGATGGCATCTGCTGCCACACAGCTGCCAAGATAATTGGGGATGTACACTGTTCAGAGAAGCCAGTCGTAAACAATTTAAGTGAAGAACATCAAAACTCATGACTCCAGACAGTACAGCACGAGTGTCTCCCCAGTAGAATTATTGGTTCGGGAACTCAAAGCACACAAAGTTTATCAAGTACATCACTGGGATTTCTTCCAACTAAAACTAAACACATTAAAGGAACAACACCAAGCCCTATGTGTCCAACATTACTGG
>NW_009647729.1:54872-81020 GCF_000708025.1 Charadrius vociferus | reverse complement strand
AATTCCAAGTTCATTTTTAACAAAGTTCAGCAAGTTGTAACAGCCAGCATGTATCCGAGACACTTGACATGAGCTCACAACCGGCAAAATTCTACATTAGGTAAAACTGTTCTTCAACCGTTAACTCTCTTTCGCAAATACTCTGCTAAAAGAATGTTTTATGGTACTACAGGACAGAACAAAAGATTCTTGAAAAGAACAGCAGAATGATTTATTTGAATGTCCTTAAGCTTGAACTGTTGCAAATACTGGTTTAAATACACAGCTTACTCGTGCAGAATAAAAATAGGAAAATAAAGAAGCCAACTCACTTTAATGTGTTTATAAGGTGGAGGTTTCCTTGAATTCCTTTCGATTTCTAATGCCTCTTTGCTTTCTCTTTGTGCTTTCAGCTCCTGGAAGCGCTTTGCCGCTTCTTCAAGTGCTGCGCAAGGGATTTCAAAATAGAAAGCAATTAGCACAAGCTGCTGTTGATCGAATATATACATATATGTATTCAATTTTATTTTTTTAAAGCTAGGAATAGAACTCTATAAACAAAACCACAAGCTAAAAATGAGTTATTGCAGCGTATCATGAATCTATCATCAGGTACTTTTCAGTAGGTACGGAGATACTGAACAATGATCCCATGCAGCAGAGCCCAAGCTCCATCTTAACATTTCCCAGTTTGTGGAAGAATTGAACTTGCCCACAACAATACACAATGAGTAGGCACTTAAAGAAACACATTTTTATCTGCAGTCAAGGGATCTACATAATGTTTGCAATTTTACATGAACACAGAACACTAGTCACATAATATCCCATGCAGGTTAAGTGGTGATGGAGACACAAACACGTGGAATTTTTTCATAAACCACTATAAACTTTGTTTGATTTTACCTTTCTTGAAGGTCTTGTTAATACTAGTTTGCCCCTCAGCAAAGCTTTTATCTCCTTCAACATAAGGGAAAACTCTGCCCTGGTGTACCCAATAGTAGTCATGTGAACCAAAGAAAAATACTGGGAAGTCCCCGATATCATGTTTGAGGCCCTGTATGTTGAGAGGCACAGACCTGGGATTGCAGATCTCTGCTGGCCACCACCTGAAAAGTAGGGGCGGGGGGGGGGAAGAGAAAAGAAGAAGAATATAAGTTCCTTGCACTATAGCCTTAGCTTCTGAGTTTGCCTAACTGGACTGAGAAATAAAAGGCACTTTTCCTTTCTTAAAGAAATGAACTCCTTCCTTATGCAATCAAGGCTCCCCTCAGCAATTCTTGGGAAGCGCCATGCAAAACACAAGAAAAGTTCTTATTCCAGATTTTGGAAAAGCCTTGTGAAAGCATACGTGGCACAAGAGCGGACTTCTAAGATCACCTATAAATGTTTGTATTCCTGCAGGTGACTAACAACAAACACAAGCTATAACATCTTGGTTCTATAAGACAGCCCCTTTTTTCCATATTTTCCATATCGCTATTATGCTCTACAGAGCAAATATAAGTGCAATCAAGTATCCAACATTGCCTGGAAAAAGCAGGAGAATTTAATTTAAAGGGCGACATCAACATCTGACACAAAGTAGATGTATTATTGTATTTCTATTTTTTGTTTACGAAGACCGAGCTGCTTTATCTTCCCGTAATTCTATCGTATATTAAAAACACCCAAAGCATTAAAAACCAAAAATAGCGAACTCGCCTGTAATTTCCAAGCTTGACCCAAACGATCTGCTTGTAACGTAGCTTCTTGCCAGCTTTACAGTCATTGCAGTTCCAGCATCCTTCAGGCATTTCTATGTTGAGACACTCAGGGTGAAAGGACGCTGGGCAGGATTCACAGCATAACAGTTTTCCACCTTTAAACAAAGAAACCCTGCTTGGTTTGTAGAAGTAAGGATTTGCTTCCCCCTGTGCATCACAACTGACATTCATTTTAAATCATCCATTCATCTGCCTCAGAAAAAAATGGCAAAAGAGAGGGATCAAGTCAAACTTAACAATGTTGGTTAAAAAACACTGTGCAGTGCAATCATCTACTGTGCGAGTTGTGACTCTCAACTGCATCGAAGACACATAAAAAAGCAGCTGAGTATTTTTCAAACAGGAGGTAAGTTGGCAGGAGAAGCAACATTCCCAAAGGAAGCACTGCACCTGAAAGCAGCGCCGTTTGCTTTTATTTCTTTGGTGATGGCCAAAACTTTGGTTTACTTCTTTGGTGATGGCCAAAACTTTGGTTTACTTCTTTGGTGATGGCCAAAACTTTGGTTTACTTCTTTGGTGATGGCCAAAACTTTGGTTTACTTCTTTGGTGATGGCCAAAACTTTGGTTTACTTCTTTGGTGATGGCCAAAACTTTGGTTTACTTCTTTGGTGATGGCCAAAACTTTGGTTTACTTCTTTGGTGATGGCCAAAACTTTGGTTTACTTCTTTGGTGATGGCCAAAACTTTGGTTTACTTCTTTGGTGATGGCCAAAACTTTGGTTTACTTCTTTGGTGATGGCCAATACAATGACAAATAACCAAATTTTTAAGAAACACTTTTTCAATCAACATTGTTGTGACTGAATCCCTCAGCAACCAGTTAGTGTGCATGAAACCCCCGCAGCCTATAGGTTGATCAATGCTTTTCTGTACCAAGGACGTTATAAAAAAAATTATAATAAGCTGTTTATTCCACATAAAAAAGTTGATCAGTATGAGCACAATACATAATGCAGAATGAGACACCACACAAGTTGTCCCCATCCCAAAAGTTCCTTTTGCGCACAAAGGAAATCTTAGCGCAGCGGTTAACATTGATTTCCGAAGTTTAAACTTACTTGGACAAAATTGTTTTGGCAGATGTATTAAATGTGGAGAGCCACAGCACATCTCTAAGCCACCCTCAGCAAACAAAGCAGCTCATACAACAGACTAGATACATATATAAGATATTACAATATGTGTAATGTAAGTGTATAAAATATAAATACACATTTTTATAGATGTATAAAATTTAAAAAAAAAAGAACATTTTTTTTTTGTCCCAGATGGAAAACCTGGGAGAGATGTGAGAGTATTTAAAGCAATTTTCAAGCACACAATATCATAAGAAGTGTGAATAGTAACTTTCAAACGTTTATCAGAAAATCTTGTCCACCTATAGACTTTCAAAAATATCACTGCATGAATTGATTGTTGCATGTCACAATAAGCATTCCTTAAACAAATCAGTTGCATGACCAATACTGTATTTCCTCTGCTAAAACCAGTAAAATCCAACCATATGGATTTTCCAGAGATCCCCAAACCCATGATAAAATTTTAACTTTTCGATTTTTTTTTTTTTTTGCAAATGTTATTTCAGAGGAAATACAGACCCAGTGTAAATTACCGAAGCATTATCCAACATGGTAAAATGCCAAGAGATGCAAAAAATCAAACAAAATCAAAGACAAAACTTTCAGTGCTAAGCGAGAAAAACAACCAACACTTTGCTCTCAGGATGCATTAGTAAGATATTGCTCAAGCTAAGCAGAGGGCTCAAAATAATTTTTGTTTTCAGGAATTACAGGAACTACTGAAAGCCATCAATCTAGCAACGTTCAAAATAACCTAACTTCGGAATGGTTAATTGGGCACCGTTTCCGAACACTCTCGGGAAATCAAATTTCTGTGGGGAATAAAATATTACAGCTGAGTATTTTATGCAGACAACAGTTATCGCCCCAAGAGGTATCCTGAGATGCTGCAGCACCACCCGCACCAGAGTAAAACGCTCGCTCTCTCCGGGGCAGCCCGCTTTCTGCAGGGGACGCAGAGCATCTCCCGCCCCCCGAGACGCAGCCCTGCTTCAGAGAGCGAGCACCCGTCCCGCCAGGAGGGGAAGGAGCGCTGCCTGTCCCAAGCTGGCGGAGGTGGAACACCAGCCCAAGGGCTAGCGGACACATGCGCAGGCAGAACCCCGCAGCCTTCCCCCTTCGGACGTCCTCTGGGTGGACACGGGACCCACCTGCCTTCAACCGGACAAACCCCTTCTTCTCTCCGGCTCTGCATAAGCTGCCTCAAAGGTCTGAAACAGAACACCCCCCCTCTTCTTCCATATATAAAATCAATTTAAGAAGCTGGTACGTACTGAACTGCCACGCTATCAAGCTCTATTTGCCACCTCTTCACATTACCGTGTAAACAGCTTCCCTGAAGCTGGAGTAGCCTAGGCCAGATACAGAGGGATTTAACCTCCTTCGAGGAGAATTTAGCAAGAGTAATTATTTTAAGCCCTTTTGTAATAGGAAAAAAAAAAAAAAAAAAAAAAAAATCGCCAACAACATGAACACACGCTCACAATAATCAATGAGTGAAGTTTACTGAAAAGCAATAAGTGGTGCTTGACAAGCAGACATTTCTTGTTTGATTTAAAGAGAGAGAAATAATAGAAAAAGCGAAAGTAAATTAAAGAGAAAGAAACTATTTTGGTTACCTTTCTCACATTTCTTTTTGGAAGCTGACGAAGGAGGAGGAATCATAGGTAATTTCATCAACTCAGCACGATTTGATTCATTCAGTAGGTAGTGGGACTTATAGGCATATGAACTGAACAGGGGGTCTGAATGATCCTGCACTACCAACCCTATACGAAACAAACAGAAAGAGATGAGTTGCAATGAAACTACCCATGATTCCATAAAGGAGAAAATAAAATAAGTCAAATGAACACCTCTAATGCATTTATGTCTGAATGAAAAAAAAAGATAAAATGAAGAAAAAGAAAAGTCTGACAGAAAGTTTCTTCACTAAGAAAGAGGTTATGTGTTTGAGAGACTAAATTAAAGTGTAACTGGAAAAACCGATGATGAATAAGCTGCTTCTAAGTGGAATTTCAACGGTGCTTTTACCCTTAGTTTGTGCATTTCTAGAAAAGCACAAGGAAAGCAACCGATCTTACGACTGTGTGAACCTCCCTCCCTCCCAAATGAAAAAAAGCCAGTGGATTTGAAGAGCTGGGGGATGATGGTCACTGCATCAAATCACAGGTCATGCTGTTAGTTGGGGCTACAAACCAAAAAAGCAGAAGTTGTATACAAGAACTCATCGTCCCACTTGCTACAAATCTATCTCTAAGGTCTTATCTATAAAAGCGTTTTGCCTTTATAACTGTGTTGGAAAAAAATACGGGGGTCAGTGATTCTGCAAGGCACCAGAGGGGAGAGAATGGACGAGAGTTCTGCCCTGTGCCGTTTGGTTTTAAGTAAAGCTGCACCGAGCCTGCCCTCCCGCAGCTCCCAAATCAAACTCCCTGGAGCAGTCACGCACTCCGAATGCGCAGTCACTTCAAACGATGCGTTTGCATCTCTGTGGCTTTCTCCACCAAGAACAGAGGCAGCCCCACAGCTACAGAGCAGAAGCACGTGGCCAGGAATTCATGGGAAGACCCGAGCAAGTGGGACCCGCAGAAGCCTCGAAGATGAGCTACCAAGACAGCCACCAGTTCTTTCCCCCCTGGGACACACGCAGAGCCGAGGGCTGGAGAGAACCTCTGGAACTGGGGTGCCTAACAACTGCTGTAAGGAGAACGGTGTCAGCCTACCTGGAAAGCGCGTTCTCAGGAGGATTCGTAAACCAAGTGTGACCTACACATGAAATTATGGGAACTATAACGTGCTTAATGAGGGCTATTTCAGGAAGGTGAATAAAAAGTCTTAAAATATACCGTATTTCAAGTACCTCATGATAGGCAAGTTTGTGTATTTTATAGATTGTCTCATATCTACATTTTCTCACTTCACTAATGTTTTGCATCTAAATACGAAGTTTCTCCTTCTGATACCAACTAAGACTAATTAAGTAATGGTTCTCACATACAGATGCCCAAGTATTTCTACAGCATTCAGTTCCCCGTTTCTTCCTGAGCAGGTGCTCTCCGTGCTCCTGCCACAGATGCGGTCCTCACCTTCCGTCCCTCACGCTGACCACATATGACTAGACAGGGCTCAATGCAACCCATCCGGGGGGGTTTGCTAAATGTAAACCTCGCACAAGCTTTCTTCGGTGAAGCACACTGGCTCCTGATTCCAGCTACGCCTAGTAGAAACAAACCCCACAAACATTTTCTAGAAGAACAAGCACATAGTTGCTGTATAATACAGAGGATTCAGTCAGTGGTAGTGGTTTGTAACTTTTCAAGTTCTCATAACCAAGACTCGGAATATACAGGACAGGTAATTCCACCCGCTGGGGTTCAGAGGTTACTTATATTGCCAGAAGAAAATATAGACTTCTGAAGTTTCATCTCTCATGAAGCCAGATTCAGGTATAAACAGAATTACTAAAACAATGTCAAATGGGAAAAAAAAAACCAAACAAACAAACCAAAAGTATGAAAATTTTCTTCTGCATTTCATTTATTATTTTAGAAATAAATGCAGGTCTGAATCTCCAGCAAGCATACGACTCCCTTACTGTAATTCAGTTCTGGAATCCCATTCCTAAATTCCGATTTCTGTGCCACATATGTAAGGTGGATGCCAAATACCAGGTATTCCTTTTCACAAAGCTTTTAAATAGGTTCTACCCAAGACATGTAGGAGGCCTCTATTTTGCACTGTTGTGTCACTGTAAGTAGCCAAAACCTGGAGAAAAAAAATTCCCGAGATTCACCTTGATATACATCTGTAACAAACTACTGCAGATTTATGATCTACAGTAGGTTCTTTTATGACATTTGGATCCCAAGTCAGCTTCAAGCATCTGCAGTAGCCAGCCGCAGGGTTAATACAGTACACCCTCCAAAAAATTCGTTTAGCTGTTTTGTATCATGCAATGTATTTTGATACTGCAGCTTAACAGTGTTTTGAAACTGGTAGAAAACAAAAGATTTAGCATAAATCCAATGGCAGAAGCCCGTCATTGCTTTCCATGCACATCCTGGTACAAACACAGCTTTCATAACTGAGATCAGCAACATTCCCACCAGTGCAGCCCTCCAACAGCCAAGATCCTCTGACCCGCCTCACGTAGGAGCAGAGCCGCAGGACAAGACGTCACCCTACCATACAGAACTCTCCCCACTGGTACTCACAGGGGCGGACTAAAGCCACCGTTGGACCTTGCCAAGAGACATTTCTAATCTGACATTCAAACCAGGGGAGATCCACAGAAACTGTTCTGCCATAAACCTGTATCTGATCCTGGTTCCAGACTGACTCCGGACAACTGAGATAAGAAACATAAAACCAAAGCGCTGAAAATATTATGGAACTGCTCTACCTACCACAAAAATTATTGTTAATGATTCTACTCTTGCTCTAGAAAACAAACAACCTCTTTCTGCGTATTTTGGGCTTTTGGATGTAACTATTGGTTAAATCAATACTGTTGAGGGATAGGTATTCATTTTTCTCAGAGGTAGCACCTGATGCGTAACACCCCAAAGCATCTGTCTGCTAACAGAACACTGCAGCGCACGCTTTCAGCTGGCGCCGTTTCAAAGACACAGCAACTGGTTTGGTTTTGTTGTTCAGACTCTGCGTGTACTAACACTATCAACCAAAATTAGACACAAAACATATAGAAGGCTACCTAAAAACCTAAAAGAAAAGAGCATAGAGACACATAAAATGTCAAATCTGCACGTGCATTTATACAATGCTGCTGTGATTCACACCACACGTATCCTGTTTTGGGGTGGCCCCAAAATGTTGAAATAAGTCCACAAAAGGGGAAACACTGACCTGTGTTGTAAACATCTTTTTACACATTTGGAGGAGCTTTTCTAAGGCTCATTATAGAACTCACTGTTTCTCTCAGAGCTTCTGGATTTTTTATATTATTTTATTTTAAACTTCATTCTTTGTGATGGCTCCTAAATTACTTGGAAATGAGGAAAGGGAAGAAAGGAGAGAGGTAGAAAGGAAATTATTCTGGCACCATCTTTCCCTTCCTATTCAAAGGTCTTTAGTTGCTACTCTGCTCTTCCAAATCAAGGCAATCCTTCCCATACTAAACCTCCAACTGAAGGAACACAAGCAAAAACAAGTAACTTCAGGATTCATTTCATTTTCACTTCCTTATCAGCGACTTTCAAAGCTGCTGAAAAGAATACATCCACAATGAACTTTTGAAATACTGTATAAGTTACGTATTATCATCCAAACACCTAACTGTGTCACTTCAATTAATCGGAGAAAACAATGACATTTTTGCCTTGTGCAACCAAAGCAACCGATGCACCAAACCTCTTCAACCTGCTCCCTGGCAGAACGCTAGTGACTAGGAGCCATAAAAGTAACAAGTGGGGAAAAAAAGGAAAATGAAAAAAAAAAAAAAAAAAAAAAAAAAAAAAAAAAACAGAACAAAACCAGAACTTCAGCATACGGAAAATCCCAGCATGAAACTTGTTTATACGCTATTGTAAATGTTTTTCTATCAAAGTCCTCAAATGTGATGGTAGTTATAAATTAAAATGAATTTTTCTAGTTCATGAGTAAGTCCTACCTTTTAGCCTTAAAAATTTAAACAGTTTTAAGTTTGTGAGTGGGAAAGAGCCCCCTTCTGCTTAAAAGACAGTGAATAAAAACACAGCATCCATTCTCAGCTTGCAGTGGCTGGAACTGGGGGCTCAGCATCCGCTTTTTCCTACTGGCAAGACAAGTAGGCCTTCCGAGTACCTATCGCTCTTTCTGAATATCAAATACTACGGACCAAAATAGCAAGTGGAAGTCTCATGAGAACTGTTGACCAAAAAAAAAATAAAAATAATCACAGGCAGCATTTAAACCCCAGAGAGCCCTACGGGAGTTTTTCTTCATTAAATACATCATTTTTATCACTAAACTGCACAAGTGACCACAGAACTATAAAACAGGGGAAAAAACAAGTGTGCTCACCTCTTGCACAAACGAAACAAAAGCCTACATTTACAGCTGATGAGGAGTGATTCCTTTTGGAATGGTTACTACAGATGAGAATGTGGGATGACACAAACAAGCTTCCTGCAGCAATACAGCCATCTCCTGAGTGATAGGCAATGGGACATCTGAAACATCTCACCATGCGACCTGTTTAATATAAATGCAGAAAAATGCACCATGTCACCCTGGAGTCAGGATATGGTAGAAGACACCACAGACAGATGCAAGGCTGATTTTTATTCCAATCAGAGTACTAGATTGAAAAGAAACATGTACATCTTAAAAAAAAAAAAAGTTTCACACAAGTTAGCTCTAAACTTTCACTTTAAAACTCTGTTAAGAAAAAACCCACAATTTTAATCATTCTCGAGTCTACTTGTTTTGTTTAAATAATTCAGTTAATTTCTAAAAGGATTCTTTTTTCTTGAAAAATAATTGTTCTAAAGGCCACTACCAACTGTCTTTTAAAAAACCAAACTATTCCTTGGCCTTGCACTATCAACCCCTGGCTCCCATTAAACCCAGCACACAAGATGACTTAAGTGTTGCGGATCCAGGTATGGTGTGACAGCAGTCTCAGGCCGCTCGCCGTTTTCCCACCCACCACAGATTTAAGTTAATGACCTCGTTAAGAAGGAAACCCTTGTTCCCTGCTCCACACTGCACAGAGGGTAGAGTTATACTCATTGTTATGCTGATGATGCATTTGAGTTTCCTCCCGCTGTTCAGAGCCAGCTCTGTTCTCACCTTTGCTTGCCTTATGAATATCCTTATCCATTGAGCAGGCAGTACAGCAATGCTGTGGGCAACGAAATCCTCGCGACTCGAACAGAGCAGTGGCAAACTTGCGAACACAGGCCTCGTGATAAAATTTACCGCACGTGTTGACGGAACAACGCTTCACATCTTTGCCAGGAAGTTTGCACGAAAAGCACGTATGTTCTCCTTGTAAAAGAAGGGATACAGAAGCCCAACTGTGACGGCCGATTCTTTGACATACAGATGTTGTTAAAAAAAATTCTGAAGTGAAGAGTTACACTGGTTTGAAGGGAAGAAGCTTGTGTTGCTCAAACAGGTAAGTTGGTCACTATAACCCATAATAATTACATAATTGATGTTAACATCGAGGTCCCCTATTCTGAGTAAAACCCTAAAACTCCCAAAACCTGGCAACTTACCATCTCAGTTTGTTCTGACCAGCACACGGCTCCTCAGCAACAGGGGAAATCCCTCCCCAGTTTTCAGACACGGGAACACACTCACCGTTTTTACACTCAGTGCAGATGAACTTCTCATCGGGCATCGACTTCAGGCCGAGACACTCCAGATGAAAGACGCTGCAGCACTCGCCCTCGCAGGACACCAGAGACTCGCCGGAGCTCTCGCAGATCTTAAACAGAGAGACAGCCAGTCAGAGGACAAAGGGCACCTGACATACTTAAATGCAGATGACTACCAGATGTTAACGAAGACTGGAAACTGGTTGAAATCTCTTCAGAGCTAAGATGAGGCAGGAGAACTGGACTACATCCCATAGCACACCTGGGAAGTCTCTGGGCTGAAGACAAACCCAGCACCTCCTACCTCCTGCTGTCCTAACAGCGCGAGCCTGCACAGAGACAGGAGGGGCACTATAGGATTCATCTGCACTCCTCGTATTTTCACGCACCTGAAGAGCGGCTTGTTCCCTTACTATGGACCAGGAAACTGGCCACAAGATTCCAGGATTTTCTCTCTAAAATACAGGAAAATTCTCACTCTGCCCTATTCTGACAAACTATCTGAAATCTTCGAATGAAGCAGAAAACAGCACCTACTTTTTCTACTTACGCTGGCAGGTACGGATTAGATACCGCTTTCTAGCTTTTGAGCTTTCTAGCATGCAGGAGGGCTTAGGCATCATTTCAAGAACATAAAAACTCCTAAAAGCCTCGATATTTCATCTGAGATGTTGAATTATGAGACACGGTTAAAACAAAGTAGTGCAATTTGAACTGTCTGTCAGCTCAAACTAACAGAAATAGACAATACATCTTTAGCATTCACTTCTGTACAGTACCATCATTTACCTGACAAACGGTGTCTTTTTTATTTGTTCCAGTTCCTCTCCTGGATAAGCTAGAGTCTACCGACTGCACATCGGAAGCATCAGCATCGGCAGTAGCTGATGGGCTGTCTGAACGTTTTCCAAAACTACCCTACAAAGAGGAAAAATCCAAGGCACTCAAGACACTTGCAAAGGACACCCACGTCCTGAAAAAAATAGTTAAGTCACCACTGATTGAAAGATCATTCAGTATGTCAAGAGAGGGTCCTTGAAAGCTGCTGAACTTCATTACAATGAAACAAGGAAAGCTGCCCGCTTGACATACCTTTTACCTGTACAAGCAAAAAACCATACAGGTATCTATTTTACTTTTTCCAGACACCTCCCAACTTTACACCAAAATACGGCGGCATCTCCCGATTCCCAAAGAACGTAACAACCTTCCAAAGCAGCAAACCGAGTCAGTGAGCTAAACCAATGTTTCGCCAGACAAAGAAGTAGGAAAATTTGTAAAGAAAGACTTTTTTTTTTTTAAATATATCAATAAAATGGAGGGGATTAGAAAGAAAAAGACTAGGCTTTATTTTTTAGACAATAAAAGACAGGAAATGTGTAGAAAATACAGTGTTCCCTGTGAGAAACAATATGCCTTTACCTGTAAATCATTAAGTCCTCTTGAATCAGAGTCAGATGTATCTCTGTAAGCAGAGCTAGTCAGTTCTACATCAGTTGAGGCACGACTCCTTTTCTTTAAAGGTTTACAAGAATCTGAAATCTCGCTGGCACCTTAACACAACATACTAAAATTAGTTTTAATATACGTTCTCAACATTTTGCTTAAAATTAATAAAGGAAAAAGAAAGATGAGAGACAGCCTGAGACTGTACTTTATTCGCTAGCCTTAATTTTAAGTTTGCAGCTTTGATACTAGTTTAACTCTGCCTGAAAAGCTAATTAACTGAAAACCACCTTAGGGAGACCTTTTGACAAACTTGTGAACGTGCTGAAATAGCGGGGGAAGCTACTAAATGGTTTATAAGAGAGGATAAACCCTTAGGAGATTACCTCTTCCTCATTCAGCTTTAAAATATGGCTAAGCGAAGACTTGACTTCTTTTAATTAAGAAATGTCCCGAAGAAGGACTTACATCATGAGCTTACAGCACGTTAACAAACACCATCTTTCCAACCAGCAACACACAAACAAACGACCACCACCACCACAACCAAAAGCAGAAAACCCCCAGAGGAGAAATGAGGATCAGCGTCTATCACGTTCATCACCAGAAGCATTCAGACCTCTGCAGTGCACACAGAACGAAACCCATTGCTGAAGTGCGATGAGCCAGGAACTTTCAATAAAGTTTATTTCCGTCTGTAACTCACCTTTCTGCAATCCTGTCTTCACTGCTGTCAGTGGAACCATTTCAACCTGTTTGAATAGGAAAATCCAAAGTTAAAACCAGAGGAATTTTTCTCCCTAGTATTAAAGAGAAAACATGTAAGTTTAAGCGATTAGCATCTCTGAACTCAGATGTAGTCTGTCATCCCCCTCTTAGCGTGAGCCTTCTTGTCCTGTCGGGTTTAATCCTAGCTGCCTACGCTGAACGCCAGGGGACAAGGCAGCCACACGTTCGCTAGCAAGGTCCTTTCCAATCGCTCCCTTTGGGCATGAAGATGACAGGAAAGCTCTCTCCGTGTCCAGCAGGCAGGAGCGGGGTTGGTTTTGGCAGCCAGCCCTGACGCTTTTGTAAAACCCCACAGCTGTGTAAGCACAAGCTCCGCTCAACAGGTACGGCACTCGGGTTAGCGAGAGACTTAACGCATCGCCACTGAAGGCGGTTCCCCCAAGCGCGCACTCTCCGGCTCCTGGGAACAGCCTGGCTGTATAGAGTGCTGCAAGGCGCCCAGCCGGGGACTGCGCACGCGGCGTTGCAGAGCTCTATACAGCTGGAAACTCAATGTCAGCACACACTTAAGCAGACAAGTTTACAACCTTGCAAAAGCGCTTCAAGTTCTCGATCCTATAGCAGCAGGGTAAGTTTAGAAACTGTTCTGCCAATGTACATGTAACACGTGAGAATTTGGCGACTGTATAATAATTATGGAAGAAAGCTGTTGCCTAAAATCCTGGTTTTAAGATTAAGAATTACAAGTTATTTCTTTACAATGTGGTTACATATGCATGTAGAAACACATTTAGTAAATATTTAAGGATTATTCTATAATTTTTTTAAAAAATATTTTATTTTGTTGTACAATAGGTAAAAACATACAATAGAAGGATTTGTATAGGATACATTTCGTAATACAAATATAAAATCTAAACAATCACTTTTATTTCTCCACTAGTCACTGTAACAGTAGCATTAACATTTTGTTTTTCCCATTAATTGTACTCGTTCCAGTTATAATTTTATACCAAGTTGTTGCAGACTAATTTGGGAATCAGTTGCATGAAAACTTGACTTTGGGTAACAAATATTGTTGCATAATTGTAAGAAGTTAGTAAGATTTTTTTTTTTTAATATAACTTAATACATTCAAGGTTATGCGCATTACAGTGCACCTGTGTTTAATTTTTAGTCATATACTTTTCCTGAGAAAAGCACTTTAATGTTCATAGTCTTAGTTAGCTAGATAATATAAGCAAGCAAAGCTAACTGGGATCCATGAAGTTCATATTGTTGGTTCTTATACCTTTGTTAAATTAAGAAACATTTACAAACATAAAATAACTCATTTGAAAATAGGGAGGCTGCAACACCTCACGACAAGAGGCTTAAGGGACTATGTCAGGTATCTTACACCCAACATTTAAGTTGCTTTGAAGTTTCAGCAAGAAACTTCCTAGAGTTAGAGCATTCTTCTGCTGAACACAGATGTAAATGCTATGGCATCAAAAGAAAAATAGGAAAAAAAAAATAAGAAAGCAACTGGGTCCCCTTTCAATCTCTGAAGTGAATGAAGTGCAAAACAAAGCATAAAGGGCAAAGAATAAATTAAAATAAAAGAGATAAAAACAATTTCCCCCCTTCCCATATAAATCTTTAGCCTGACTGTCCCTTTTAAAAAAATTCTCACTGGTAAAAGCTATTCTAGGAAACATTTTATATAAAATTCGCAGGTTTTAAGTGGAGAGGCCCTTGAAGAGGGAAAGTCAACCACGTAAGGAAAAGAACCAACAACTTTGACAAACTTGTTAAAAAAGTGTATTCCGTTTTTAATATTAATGTCCATCCACTGAACTTTCCTACTCATTTCCACGCAGATTTTTTTTTTTTTTTATAATTTTTTTTAAAAGCAACAACATTTGTCTGTCTGACATCCAGATTAAAGGAATGCCCTGTACATGTTAGATCTACTTAAGGAAAGAAAACGAATATCCCAGAAGATCTGTTGTGCTGATGTCTGCCAACATAGAAGTCTGACTATTCACCTTTAAGTTAAATCATTCTTAAAGTCCATTTTCAAGAGCGGTCAGATTAATCAGTCTAACTTCATTTGAAAAACAAAACCTCAATACAAACCAGCAGCTAAATCAAGAGCAAAAGGAAGGAACCTGGTGGCAATTCCATCAAATAGAAATTACTGAAACAAAATCATTTTGCTCATAACAGAAATCTCAAAGTAAACATGGCAGGTTCGTTAGGAGTCTTGCATCATTGAGTTCCCATTTTCCATAGCCTGACTGATACTGTGAAGATGCCAGTAGCAGAGTCACAGCAATGGTATTGACAAGGGGATTTCATGAAGGATAGTCCAAAACGAAACCCGATGGGGAAAAATGGAGAAAAATAAAAAGGCACCAATATAAGCCACAACATTTATGAATACAATATATTTTAACTCTCTACATGGAGGAAGCCAACCTGCTCCTTTTTGATCTTCTTCTTTGGCACAACTTCAGTGGATTTCTCAGACTCTGAGCGGGTTCGAATCGATCTTCTCTGTTGCTTCTTTTCTACAGAACCTGAAGAAGGAGAAAGGTTTCCATTACACGATTCCTTGTATTTCTGAGGTACAGCAAGATGTTCAACACCGAATCAACAGATAAAGTAACGAAACCAAGACTTTTTCCTCTTTTGAATGCTTTATTTTTAAATTCAGTTCCAAGCTATTTGCCAACTGGTGCTTTGGTTGCAGACAACACGTTCTGATTCCACAGACAGGGAGATCAGCTTCAGAAAAAGACACTAGTAACAGAGCGAAACGAAAGGCGGGAATCCAGTTTAGGGCAAACAGATTTGCATAACACACCTCTCAAGCAGTCTTCACTTTGGTTAACTTTTAACCAAATAGTCCATCTTTGGTGTTTACGGGAAGGTGTCCACAATCAACTTCTTGAACTAAAACAAGCTAGAAATTTAAGACACAAAATGCAGCTTCCAAGTTTTCACTCAAAACACCAGTTCCGTGGCCCTGCTCTGCGGGGGGAAAGGCTTCCCTCAGAACTGGCTAACACAAAAACTTAAAGCAAGACCCATGCTGTAACACGTGCCGTCAATACGAAATCCGAATGCTCAACTAAAGATTTAGAGGTCAAGAAAAACTCAGCAAAAACAGAAGCAGTGACCATGATGTGTTATTATAATTAAAGTGAAAAACAAGTTTTTGAAAATATTACCATGGAAAACAAACTCAGATTAACGGAAGTTATGATGACATTTCAAGAGATGAAGTAGGAGCTACTGTTTTTTTGACAACTACGGCTGGCAAAACCAGAAGACCTTCAGAAGACCTTTCTATGCTGCACTGCCTCCAAAAATGGCACATTGAGAAACATGGACACAAAACTTAACACCTTGTGCAACTTTTGAAACGAAGTACACACTTAGAGCTGTACTGACAGAAAACTGGAATGTGAAGATTTACAGTTATCTTTGGTGAAGCATTATTGCTATTTTTCAGTTTTGGGTGTTTCACCTAAAGACGACATGAATGTTAAATACTTTGTTTTCTTCCAAGCCAAAATGCAAACTCTTGGGACCAGGAATTAGCTTACTGTGCCAGACAGAGAGACTGGTAGAAGTTGTAAAGCTGCGTTCTCTTCTTAGGAGATAAAATATCTAGAGACATAGGCAGGCTTTCACCAGACACTGAAAAAAAGCCTTTCAAAAGGACTCCAAAAAAAAAAAAAAAAAAAAAAAAAAGAAGAAGATGCATCTTGATTAATCGGAATAGCATTTTTTATCAAGGTTGTGTGGCTCAGGAACATCTCAGTAACTAAACTTGCCAGTTGCAAAAGTTGTCGTTTTACAGTAACTGCATTTCTGAGGGGAAAAAAATAACTTTTTCTTCGAGGGAGAAAAGAGTTTTATAGCATATTAACTAATTAAGAATAGCAATGAGTTATTAATAATTCAGAAATTAATAACTCGGCTCAACATCCTTCATGTTAGCACATGTGTAACTTTCGGTTGCAATGAGCCGCATCCTTCGGACACAAACACAACTCTGCTGGATGTCAACACTAAAGCTAGGGGCCAGCTTTTGTCACCTTCGCGTTCAGCTGAAACTCTCTGAAGCATCTTAAAGTATATTTGAGGAAATGTGACCAAACAGTTAATTTCATCAATAATGCATTTTCTCCCTGTGCTGCCCCAAGGCAGTAAGAGAAGTAAGATGCAAGCCCTGTATCAGAGGAGAAACTCCAGAATCAGTGCATCTAATATGGGCTGAAAGCAACATCGATCCATGTAACAGGCACTCTTTCCTCTTCCCGCTTTCCTCTTCCTCCTCTCCAAGGATCCAGTGCATCACCTCCACAATGCTCCCATCCCGTCTTCGTGCATATTTTGATCCAGACTTTCGGGACAGATTTCAGACCAGCAATCTCCCTCACTACTGGCCAGGTCAGGTTAATTCTGTTTCAGCTGTACGTGGAGACCAGAGGCACTATGAATTCTCATAGTTGTTCTCCTGTTATCAGATTTCAAGCTAAAGAATTATTTTCCCGGCATTATGGAATTCTGTATATCTAACTGCAGGTTATTAATAAGGACTCCCAGAGTCATTCTGTAAAATACTTTACCGTAAAGGTATTCTGAAGTTCCGGTGACCTTAAATTTGAAAAAAGGACTTCGCAGTTATGTTCCATGAGAGGGGACCAATAACTGTCTGGACTTTGGAAATGGCTTTGAAAGTGACTGTTTGGAGTGTATACTGAAGTAAAGCTCATGCACTCTATAGGGTGTTATCAGGTGGAGTTTTACGTATCCAAAAAACCTAAGAAAACGAAAAAAGAGAGGCTCAGAATTCTCACCCCCCCTACGTCTGAAGAGCCATTGTGAAGGTGAAGCCTTTAGTTCCCAGGTGAGAGAAACAAATCAGCGATCACCTCTCCTGCTGCAAGGCAATTACAGTAGCAACTGTTTGAAAAAACTGAAGCAGCTACAGCAACTAAACCTGGAGAGAAGAACCACTGTCGACAACACCAGAGGAAACCACACTCGCACCAGAATAGCCGGAGTACTCAGCTGTGTTGTAAAGTCCCCAAATACAGACCATAAAACAATGCATATGAAAATCAGCCTACCTAAAAACTATAGTACCGAAACCGACGCGTGTTTGCAGAGGACACTGATCCCAGATATGTTGACCACTGAGGTTTTTGACCTGGAATCTCATTTATTTTACCTTCGGAAAGGGAGAAATAACCAAACAGATGGATAGTTAAAGCAGAAGTGACACTTGGCAACATTACAAGATTTTTCTTCTCAGGAAGAAAAGAGGGGGTTTTAGCATGCGTACTGTACTAAGTCTTCCATCTTTTTTGGCTTCCATACCACGAGCGTTTGTATATCCTACTGTGAGAGAAGATCAAGGTGTTCTGCTGCAACCTAAAATTTACTTTTACATACCCAATGTAAAACTAACTATATTTGAGACTATGCCACGGGTATGATTACAAGCACAGTAACAAACATGCCATAGTTAATGGATTTTACGTGGCCTGTACAAATCTGTGGTTGAAAAACAGAAGTCGCTATAGGGACTGAAGGAACTCAAAAAGCTCTTGGTTTAAGATGACTCAAAACTGTCTCTTTTCAGGAACCTCCATCCTTTCACCAAAGGGTATCTGTCTCCTCTTGAGGATGATGAGGGGACATACTGCACACAGATTTGTGCTGGTGAGAAAAAGCTCAAACCCAATTCCCAGTAGCTATTTCTCAAAAATCAAAACGTGAAAAAAAATGCTTTTCTGTTCTAAGTCTAGAAAGGACTCAGCCAGTTTATCTTTCTCATTTTTCTCTACTACTGTACTCCAAATTAAACTTCAAATAGCTTGTTCCAGACTTCCCCTTTTCAGTCTCAAGGTCCATTATTCACTTCAATGGTTCTTCTCCCTCAGACATACTACTTCAAAACTTGGTACTTTACGATGGGGCCCCTACAATGCCTTCAGAAGGCAAGCATTATCTCAATTTGCTGATGGAGTTAGTTGAAGCAGTTTAAAAAAAAAAAAAAAAATCACTATCCTTTACAAAGGTCATGCAGGAACTCAACAACAAAGCCTAGGAAAGCACCCACCCTGATTCAGCACCATTCCTTACTGAACTATGCCACTTCCAGATTCTCTTCCTTTGATCCCAGCTGTTGGATTTTACATTTGGTGCCAAAAGGCATCACGATACTCTGCTAACATACATCCACTATGTTGTCTTCTAAAACAACTTGCCATCTGCTCTCCACAAGGCATCCATCCTTTTAATATGTTGACTTAGATACTGCAAGTTGCAGACGCTAAAAGTTCACAGGCCAAACAGCTAATCCCGTCACAAAGACATCCTGTGTTTCTCAAGCATCTGGGCTCATCATGTGTTGCATTAGCCATGCCTGTTACAACTATTATGTAAACAGAAAGACGTTAATAATAGTCTTTAACTGATAACAAAACGTAAGGTTTAATATTTGAATTTAAATGCTAGATTGCTAAAGTTCAGACAAGGGTTCTGCAATTTTGCCTACCTGTTGACCCAGAAGTTGTTTCAGGAGAGGACGCATTTTGCACCGCTGCTTTTTCATTTCTCTGATTTGATGAAGAATTAAGTTTCTCTTGTCCTTTGACGCTTACTTCTGTTTTGTTACCAACTCCCTTAAAAAGAAAAAAAAAGAAAAGAGTGTCTTAACCTACTCATCTATGTGTTGTTGCCAACAGGCATATCGATTTATTCCTACATCTCAGAACAGAAACATTCAACGCTCTTCAATGTGCCACGTGCACATCGTGATATCTACTACTGAGCTGCTTCCCTGCAGGACTTCCCATCCCTCTCAATCTCCCCTTACACACAAGGAAAAAAAAAAAAAATTCCAGTGACTTTTCTAAACATTACCTTCTCTATAAAGCTTAGGATGAAAGAAATACCCTCCAGGTAGAGAAGCAGAAGAAGGAGGCAGAGAAATAGTCCTAAACCTTTTCCTTACACTGACTGTGAGAAGCTGCTGTGCACCTGAAGGAAGCTGGGAGGCAGAACTCATTTTAAAAGTCTGTTACACAGTATGTAGTTATTACTTTTTAATACATTAGTAACAATTTTGTCATCTCGTCTATTTCCTACAAATCCATTGATTTTAAGATTTATAGAGAATTTCTGGATTATTTCAACTAGGAAGCTAGAATCAAACAGCTTTAACATTTTCAATGTGGTAGGAGCAAAAATGTGACCGTCTGGAGGGAGCTCCTCTGCCACCAGTCAAATGGTTCCCGCCAGAGACTTGTGGATGCACTGAAATTAAGAGTTCAGTGCGCTGAAAGATTCTGTTGTCACATCTGTCTTTTGTTAGATGTAATCTCTCCAATGAAAGGAACATGGATTGTGAAAGCTTGGTGGACCCAAGTTTAAGCTCCACAGTAAGACAGACTTTGCAAAATTTATGAACAAAAGAAGAGTCGCTACACAAAGTACATACCTTAGTGGAATAAACAAACTGATCAATGAGTTTTCCATCCCCAGCAGCATTCTGAAGGGCAAAAACCTGTTCAATTTTAACAACTGGAGACATGTTACATTTTTGAAGATCCAAGTTGTGCATGGTTATTGAAGCTGGCAAGGATTTTCTAGCTGCAGCTGTTTTCCACGCGATTTTCACAGGAGGCGGCTCCTCTTCTTCCACGCTTGACTGTCTCCGTTGGCTTTGTCTTCGCACCTCAGCATTTGAAGGCGATGCTGCTGCCATGTTGGCATGTTCTGGCTGGGTGTTCGATGCTGGCTTCGGTCGTCGGTTCTTCTTGGTCTCCGATTTAGAAGCAGCAGTCTTTTTGGCTTTTGACAAAACCTCCTCTGGCTCTTTGTCTATATAAATGAAGGTGTATTGTTCTATCCTTTCTTCCCGAGTCATTTTCAATGCTTTCTCAGCATGGGCAATACCAATATCCCACTGAGCACGCTCTCTTTGCGGCCTTGGTTTGCGAATCTTAAGGAACAAAGACAAGCAGCTAATTACACTGAAGATTTTTGCCATGTATAGCACTTAAAAAGCAATCCTGACCTTCCTTAAATCTCTCAGACAGCAGATTTAAGCTGTCCATTTACAGGGTATTTTCGAAAGGTGGACAGTGAATCCCCTGCTCAGAGTACAAGCAGACACTCCAGCAGGGTCATATGACCATCGCAATTAAAATTGTCTGCCCCGAGTTACAACTTAACTAAAGACAATAACAGGCACCATTCAAGCCTGTAATTCTGTTATGAGACAGAGAATTAATCCTAATTTATCTTTTGAAATCCTCCATATTGTTCTATAAATACTCTTTTCCTTCCAAATCAATATTCTGATCAGCATAAATACTGACTGAAGTGGTCCATCTCCACAGTAAGAAATTCCTGTAGCTAACACTTCCTTTCCAAAAAAGCAAGGGAAAAGAACATAGCCGCTAGCATCAGGGGCTGGAAAAGCGTCCCTTGAAAACTGTATTTTGCAAAGAACAGGTTAATAGTGAAAACACAGGCACAGTTATTTAATATTCTAATACAGATGTAAAATTATCACCAATGCCCAGGGTGACTACCATCATGAGGAACTGACAAAGTAGGTTGAGCTATCAGCCTTTCCACGCGAAAGTCTCTTCTATAAGAGTACGGAACCATTTTCAGTACCTTTGTGAAAAACACTTCTGCCAGTGAAATGCAGACTACCCCTAACAGGGCGAAGCGCTACAGCGTTTCAGAACTGCCCCACAAGAGTTTCACTCACACAGGAACTGTAGATAACCCTCTACACAATTAGCGTTCATCGTACCTTCTGTTTCTCAGAGTGGTTGCTGGCTTGCTTAGCAGCCTCAGCCAGTAATTGCTCATACTGTTTGTGTCCTTTGTACTCTCGAACCCGCTTCTCGTGCACCCACGCCCTCTCCGGCTGGTTGCTAAAAAACTGAACATGGTATTCACGGGCACCTGAAAATGAAAAATTCTAGTCAGCAGTTTTATCAACATCACTTTGCTGGTTCAGCTTACGCTTTCCTCCTACACATCGCCCAACTGCTGCAGGTGGAAGTACCTAGCTAAAGTTTAGAAATAAGACAGGCTCAGATTGAAAATCGTTTAAGACGGGAAGGTAAGTATACCTTCCCCACACTGAACACTCACATGTATCAGTGTCTGCTCATAAATACATAAACTTCAGAAAAGTGGGAGCATCTGTGCACAAGCCTAGTTTGCACAGCCTCATCCGCAGAGGTAATTTAATAAGTACTAGTTTAATATGTTTCAAGAATAGTCCTGTTTAGCATGTATACAAGCAGAATTCATCCTGCAAAGGGAGTTCAAAAATTCAAAGGGAGTTCAAAGGTATTTTTAGTGAAGGAACAACCACAGACACTTGACATATTCTGGCAAAGATCCTCCTCCCTTACCTCTTGTATTAATTTTGGTATGAACATCAAGCTGTGGATCACATGAAACCATGCAAGGCCACCACGGGTACGTCCCCACCTTGGACCAAACCAGATCGCCAACCTGAAACTTGATGTCATGCGTGACTTGTGGTGGAAGAGAAGGCAAGAACTGCTGGACCTACAAAGAAAATACAAGCTTAAAGCCACTGAAGACTGTTTCGTGCACTTAGAGATGCACACGCTACCCACGGGGACTTATTTTTCTCTCAGGTATCCCTGATGTTTGGTAACCTAACATGACATAAACATTTCTTAGAAACATGACAGAAAGGAATTACACACAGCTAGGATCTACACAAGATAGTCACTGACAAACCAAGACACACAACAGCAACCTCCACCCCCCTCAAAAAAAGTTTCTGCTTCGTAAGTTGATTAAGAATGTTGCTTTGGGGATAAAATAAAGCAATAAGTACAGTACAATGAGAGATGTTTTGATGCGGTAACGATTAATAAGAGTTTGCAATAAATGGCAACCAATTTATCCGACAAATTAAAGAATCCATGTAACAATTAGTCCAAAGAAAGAACCACACTAGAAGTTCAAAACGTGTTAATGAGTACTATGGGTTAATATGTACTAACCGGGGTTTCCTCCAACACTGTATCTTCTCTTGGTCTTTCTGATAGCATGCTAAGCCTCTCATTTGGTCTCTAGGAAATGGGTAACAATGAAAAGAAAAAAGGAAAACAAACACAAACAAGGTAAGGGGACAGTAAAACAAAAAGAACAAAACATAATAATGAAACCAGGCAGAAAAAATAATTCACAGAGAGAAAGGCAACCATGAACCCAGAAAATAGTCATATGACAACTCCTTATGCCCAACTTAAAACACAGTAGCATCACAATCAAAAAATAACTTTTTTCCCTAAACTATTTACATTATCATCACACCTATATACAACAATGTTCTCCTGGAACGGGTGATAGAAGAACATATGCTCGGGGACAGTAAACCCAAATAACTTTCCACTAAATTAATATACAACTTCAAGGAAATAGAGAGGAACATATAAAGAATATCCATAGTAATGTGATGAGTCTTGCTGTATACCAGTTATTTGCAAAAACTACATTACAAAAATCATATTAAATATACAATATCAAAATTGTAAAACCAATGTTAAATTGCATATAGTTGACAAATATATTTGGAGGATCAAAAGTCAACAACATAAAGCCTACGGGGCCTTTATAAGCCAGGCCAAGGCACATGTGCAGTCTATTCTGGCAGAGGAGGACAGGAAAAGGTTTTGACGGAAGAGGGATCACCACTGAACAGAGGGTAACACCATCGGTGGAGCGGCCACGATAGGGGGTGTGATGACACAGCAGCTGAGAAGATAAGAGGCGGGCCGTGAGCTATCTAACGAGACAGAGATCAGACATTTGCTTTTACTATAGCAGGGAAGAAGTTATTAGTCAAAGGACTCAAAGAGCAGCAAAAAGAGGAGTCAGACACATGCAGTGAGAAACTAATAATGCTGTTAATCCAAATTATACCTCGTCCATTTTAAAGCGAAGACCCCCTGTTAGTCAATACTGCATGTTTCAGCTCAGGGAAATGAGGAACCATACATGTAGTCATCATCGAGAACAACTAAGGTCAGTATCTCATACAATCACATAAGACAGACCGTATCACTATTTGCTGGGCAGAAATCACTCCTCCCTGGTAGAGCAGAAAGCATGGCAAGGACTGCTGCCTTTCTTCTGCTCCAGTGAGTTAGTGGAAACTTCACCTCTGCCAGGAGAGCCAAGCTGGTTACACAGACCGCAGACTTCCAGCTCCTCACAGAATGCAACTAACCAGCAGAGTAATATAATCTTAGAACAAGTATTCAGAGCTTAAAGTTCAACAATGTTTTCATAACATTTTCATTTCAAATCAGCCTTTCAGGTATGAACACCCCCCCAGTCAGCGGGTTTCTACAGAGGTTACAGTGTCAGAACGAGGACACAACTGCAGATCCCCTTACTTTCAAATAGCCACACTGAGTAGAAAAGTGTAAAACAACCCAAGTTGTACCAGAACTCTTGTTTGTTCATATTAAGTTGATCCTAAGTTACAAGTCTCGTACCATTAACACTAAAGATGACAAAAGGGCACATGATGAACGTAGATGAAGATGAAATCATGTAGTGGAAAGCCACATGGTGGGAGGATGAAACTGAGACTGCACTGGATAATTCAGAACGAAAACCACTAGCACAAAATCCTGTTCATGTCAGCGTGATCTGCTGTCTGAAACAAGGGTGAATATCATGAAAGATTTTACTGCAACACCACCTTTTGAAAGGGAAATGGAAGCTACAAGAAGGACAAAAGCAAGACCAACATTTTTGGTGAATTCTGGATGACACATATGACTCAGAATGTGGAATTTGAGAGGCAAGGGTTTAGTTCAATCTGGGAAAGAGCACACTGGGATAGACAGAAGATTATGTTCCTGTGATAACCAGGTAACACCAGTCAAACAGAGGGACGGGCACAGCTGAAGCTTCAAGAGTAGAATCAGAGTCCCTGGTAAGAGGGAGGACAAAACAGTAAGGCAAAACTGACAGCCTGATGTGGGGGTGACGGAAGTCTGGAGAAGAGGCCAGAAAGAAAGCCTGGATACAAGACCGTGGTTTTAGCTGAACCCTGAAAGAACCAAACTCACCGAGATTTGATTTAAGTGAAACTTGGGGGATAAACATATGATTACAGCAGCAAACGAAGGACAGGCGGACAAACAACATACGAGCAGCAGAGGCATTCAGCAGAGCTGACCGTGAGAACAGACCCTTCTTCCCACCTCTATACGCAGGTATAACGCGGGTGCGAGGGATCTGCCCTGGGGCACTGCCTCCCCGGTGTAACTGCCTCCTGGCAGCAAGCTGCCCACTGGGCACGTCGCTTGCTACAGCCAGTTGAAAGTGGCTTCAAACAGCATCTCTGAGATCAAGAAAGTTATGTACAAATGCAGTCACAGATGGCTAACATTTTAATTGGATAGTCTATTTCAAGTTTGGATTACAATGTTTATTAAGATCTTACTGAGCTTCATTAGAGTCAACTATGGTAATCAAATATAGAAGGTCAAAACCTTGATGCATCACCAACCTGACCTCTGGAAGAGGTCCGCTTGCCAGAACGGAGATATAGCCGTTATAAAACTTGTAAATATTCCTGGCAAGAGGGGTGTATGTCAGGGGGAAATCAGCCCGTCTTCCATTAAAAATAACAACAATGACGACGACAACACTACATCAAGCATGTGAACCTGCTATACTAGACCAGAGTCCTGATCCCTACAAGTCAGGATCTCTTCCCAAAGCTACCAAAAGCAGCAAGTATCAAGGGGTTCCAGAGGAACTTAAAAGAAACTCAGCTATACCCTGTGAGAGCCCAGCCCAGCCAGAGCTGGACAGTTTCTGCCCTGGCCTGATACGGCAACTTCCCCATTCCTGACACTCACCGCCCCTCTCTGCTACCCGTTCCCCTCAAACTGGGAAGTACAGAAACCAGCAGCACAGAGTTGGCAGGAATAAGCAAGAGAAAAGGAAACAGAAATAATGACGTGGCTTATAAAACTGAAAAAAAAAAAAAAAAAATGGCTGAGAGTACCGAAGACCAGTAATTTGTGTCTGCTTCTGGGAACCTAAGTTAAACCAATGCATAAATATATATATATATATATATATACACACACACCCCTTTTCACGTACAACAACCATATTACAAAACTTGACAGAAAGAGTAACAGACATCAATAGCGAATTTTCCCAAAGTTTGCTGAGTCAGCTAGTACTTCTAATTTGCCTACTGGTTTAGAATATTGATTTCTATTGGCTTCTACATATGCTACGTAGCTCTTGGATTGTGTACATCATCACAATATTTAGAATATCTTTCATAAGTTAATTACAAGCTGCAGTGCTGAATACTCCAAGTAACGCGACTTTCCACTGAATAACCCAGCATTATGTTGAGAGGCAATTTTAGAGATGCGTATGCTTTTGGCCAAAAGCTCCATCTTCAACACTCTCCAAAGTGAGTGAGCAAGCTCCGAACATGCTAAAACACTAAGTATTATTAAAAAAATATTATAACCTTTTCTAACATTCATTTTTTTCATATGCAGTCTTTTCACCAACACCATGTTGTCCCAGAAACACAGTTCCTCACAACCTAATATCGAGTATCTGACCAGTAAATAAAACCTCATGATTTAAGTATGTATACAACTAAAACTAAGGAAAAAACACTGCTGAAGACACATACTCCATCAACAATATCAGGTATACAGATGGCTGAAACTGTTATTCCACTTACATTTTGT
>NW_009647729.1:45802-54815 GCF_000708025.1 Charadrius vociferus | reverse complement strand
TCCTTGCTACTTTTTTTCCTTTTCTCTTTTCTCCCTTCATGTTTCGCCTTAGCATACTCACTCGCTTGTACTTCATTTAAAAGGTCCCCACACAGAGAGGACTCAAACAATTCCCTGCCGTTCTGGATAGTTTTGGTTATTTTTAATTTGATCTCTGGTGAGCCAGTCTTCTTTGGAATCACCGTTTGTGAAACTGAAGGTGGTGGTGGAGGTGGTGGCTGTGGAGGGGAAGGTTTTTCCAGAACTTCGTGCGGTCTTGCGTTAGAGTTTTCCATTTGGTAATACTCCGGGGGACTAAAGTTTCTGACTGTACCAAAACCATTGGCTGAACCATTGGGATATTGACTGTACGTCTGGTATTTGGCTTGAGGTTCGTACATATTGATTGTTGGTGGGTAGCCATTAGTGATGGGTGGAAGGTCCTCCGCCGTGGGCGTAGGGTACTGGAAGCCTTGCTGCAGGGCAGTTTCGTATGGCGTTTGTCCACCATCTTCAGCAATGTCACTGCTGGCATCAAAGGCATCCTCTTGGCGGATGTTGGCTGAGTCAATGAGTTGAGGTGGTTGCTGAATTGTGTTTCCCATGATCCCTTGCATGAAAGAGAAAGAGAAATCCATTGTTCTGCTCCAGCATCCTTAGCTTTCCCTTTTTCTCATAGGGCCTAAAGGCGGGGAAAGGGAAATAAGAAGTCAGTGTAAACCAAAAGAGAATAACTAAGCAAAGTGAACTGTTGGGGGGGTGGGGGGGAAGAGAGCTGAAGACCAACTTCCCCCTCTCCATTCAGTAGCCGCTCTCTCATGGATTTAGGGAGGATTGGTATTACTGAATCTTTCAAAAAGAGCTCTTTACACATTTCTGCAGAACAGCCTTTTTACATGACCACTTTCTTCTTTTCCAAGCCATTTAAATAAATGTTATATGCGCCTACAAGTGCTTAAAAACTATGAGCCCAAGTGTTACCAAGTCAGAACAATGGTGCTAAAATTCCAAACCCTCTCTACAGCCCTCCTAGTCTGGTGCTTGGAAGCGTTATGGTAACACAAAGCAGTAAGACAGCAAGACTTTGACTCTCAAGCATACAGAAGATATCAAGTTCTCTTGACACCATAGTCACTGCAAACCGAACAAGCCAGAAAAACCACAGAGAGACTATTCAAACAAGAGAGAAACCTCTTCTCTTCCTCGCCGCCGCCTTGCTAAAATTCAAGACAGATAAGCAGCCCTTAGGCCGGCAGGAGACCTAAGCCATGGGCTATTCCGAACCACGGCACACTTCAAGGGAATAGGTCATTCCACCTCAGCTGCTGGGAAAACCAGTTCAGATAGTACAGTTCAGGACAGTCTCAGCTGGGCTTTCCCAACCTCTCCTCTCACCAAAAAGCAGAATAGTTTGCACCGCTTGGCTCTCAGCAGCTAAGCGAGGAGGGTTATTCTCCTCACTCCGCACCCTCCCCCCTTATATTAAACAATTAGGCCTTAAACACCACATGGTTCTCAGGGAGAGAAAAACAGCCTCAGCATCGAAAGATCTCCAAAACCTGAGGTTATTCACAGAATCAGATTACAGCAAAGAACACCATCACACACACTTTCAATTTTCCATTGCATATTAAAACACCAATATCAGACTAAACCAAAATTATATTACCAAAACTCAACTGCTGGCTCAGAGAAGGCTTTTGCATTCACTTAAATAATCTCAGTGTTCTAACAAGAAGAAATATACAGTGACCTAAACTTCAGGTAAGACATACAAGTTTGCTTCAAAGCAATGTCAATTTAGCCCTTCCAAAGTAAACATAGCTTGGTATTATTTATTCTCTCTCTGTGTAGGCATAAAGGAGGGTTACTGTGCCCTTTTGGTCAGGGTTTGAAATGACATTAACACGTCCCACAGATACTTCTCATAATACGAATCTTACACGTAACCCTGCCCACATTAAATTCTCACCCTCCCAATGCAATGCATCTCAATACCTTATCTAATAGTTTTCAAAACACTAAGAACACTTCCCTCTTCTGAGACTGTAAAAATAAATTGAAGTTATAAAAGTAACAGGTAAGGACTTGACCAGAATTCTGCTCTCTGTTTTGTGGACTTCATACTCAGATTATACTGATGTTTGTATTCCCCTTTACTGCCCTGTGCAATAACTAGGGGCACGTTTGTCACTGTAATTAAGCGACTTACGGGAAACAACTTAATAGCACAATGCTATGCAGCAAAATCGCAGTAACTAATCGCTAATCGCATTAACTTTTAAATCTTGTGGCTGTAAAACCATCTCTCCAGCAGCTCTCTGCACATCAGCCACAAAACCAACACAAAACTGTTACTGTCGAGGTGGCAGCATATCTGAGGGACAGCACCCGAGCAAGCAGGATTGCCTGTCGAGGTCAAAACCACCAAACCACCACCCATTCTAGGAAGAAGAGGGACTGTTTGTACTATTTACCAATTAATTGTTACTTTACATCTGCCAAACTGAAGAGCAAACAGATTTCTCACACTGGTAAGAAACGGCACCCTCGGCTGCTGTTATTTGTTACCAAAACCAGGTACAATCTTCTGAATACTTAAAAAAACCCAACCTCTTCTTGAGAAGCTGCAACAGCGCTTCAGTCACCCTGGCACATCCATTGCTGGATGGACAGAGTCAAAGCAGAAATAGTTTGAGAAGTTTTAGAATTACTCTCAACTTCCCAGTTTTATATTGTTGCTGTTTTCTTTTAGTAGTAATTAAATCACTTTCTTTTACCCAAATGCTCTGAAAGAAGATGACCCATTTAGTTTAGTAGAACTAAGCACCAAAAAAATCAATAAGGGATCTCTTAAAGTCTATGTTAAATAGGGATCTGTTAAATGTTATATAAGGGATCTGTTAAAGCGTATCACACCAGGACACAAACTTTGGTGTGGCCACACCAGAAACATAAAAAACAAAAAATTTACTTGCAGAAAGCGAAACTATAAAACAAAAAAACTATACAGCATTCTGTACTTTGTTAAGAATATAACTTTGCTAATGTCACATGGCATTTGAATAGTTATGCTTTATGTTTTATGCCTTGCTTATAAGCAATGAGTCTGCTAAGAGTGGAAACTTTGTAAGTTTTGGGTCCTGCTGGAGGATGCTAATCTGATGTAATAAAACAATTTTAATGCTTTTCATTTCTTTTTTGTGAGGGAAAAGACAATAATTCATTTAAAAGACCCAGGTGCAGGTTCTCTGGCCTTACTTACTAGGTCCAATACCAACGCAGACTTCTCATTTCGCTAGACAGTACAGCTCCTCTAACAAGCAAATGCCTGATGGTGCAAGAGGAAGAAAAACCTCACTGCCACTCCTACAACACCACCTTCAGAATCCCACTCCACGAACCCTCCTTTTCAAATCGGCAACAGATATTTACATTCACAATACTGCCTTAAAACTGTACATCTGTATAACCATCTTCTAGTCATACAACTCACCAAGTATAGACTGAGAACTTGTTCCTCAACTGTTGCATCAGGGAGGAAAAAAAACCACCTCTCTTCTACTACTGTGACCTGTGGGTTACACGATTTGGTCATCCAGTTCATTCCTGCGGCAGCAGCTTAATGGCATGTCACTGTGGACAACCTTACAGAAATTCTCATCCATTGCCAAGCTGGTATGTTAATTCACTTAAGTCCTCCTTAAAGACTTCTCTAAAATTGAGCCACAACATCAGGTGAGGTTGCGTACAGGACACTCAAAAGCTGTTCATACAAGCCACAGTCAAACATTTCAGTTTGAGAAGCACTGAAATTGTGCAACAGCCTAAGAACAAGGTTTCTGCCCTAAAAAGCACTACCCTACCCCAAGTCTTTGAAATAAGAACAGATCTTTTTCTATTACACTGGCAACTTTCAGTCTTTCCTTTAAAGAGATTGCACACTTTAAAAAGTTGGGATAAAAACCAAACTATTTTGTGCAGCATTTCACTAGGACACCAAACTTTATCTGTTCTCTGGGATGTTACATGCATGTATCTGGCTGATTACAATGTACTGTATTAGGCTATTCATATTCACCCAGACTAATCCCATCTATAAACATTATTCAAAAGTTGATGATCTACAGACTGTGGAGTGATTTAGCAAAGGCTGTTTATGAGCCTCAGCACTGCTCCTAATGGGAAGAACTCCCTGTCACAAGGCAGGAGCACTAAGCCATGACAACACAACAGACTTCTCGTCACGGTCACGTCCGTCTGGGTCTACAGCGAGATGCAATACTCAATCAACGCAGCCAGCAAAAGTCTTTACCCGCGCACAGACAAAGAATGCTCTTACCAGGACAGCTTATTTTTCTCAGAAGGGCTGAAATAAGGTATAGCAGCAAAAATACAGTTTTGCTAGTGTTGAGAAGCAGAAGTTCTCTGCTGATACCCTGGTACAACTATGCCACCAAAGCGGTATTAATGAGATCCAGACACAGTATTAACAGAATTCAAAAGCTGCATGACAGTGTCTGGTCCCTCTTATCTCCTCCACATAGAGCCCTCCAGGTCAAAGCCCGCCCACGCTGTGTCACTCTTCACAGCAGCCAGTCCCCAGCTGTGACAGTTCCTAAAGCTGTCAATGCACTCGCTTCCATAGGCACTAACTGAAGAGTCATCACTGTACTTCATTTTGTTACATGACAAAAATTGTGGATTAGTGAACTCCAAAGCATTTGATTTAGGAGTTACCAGTGAAAGAAAATAGTTTTGACTTTTTTAAAGTAATTCCTTCCTGGAGCTCACCTGTGTAAAATGGACCTTGACACTAGCCTGTGCTTCATAGTTGGGGCAATTTGTGCACTGGCCTCATTATCTACCTATACAGGCTGCAGAAGCAAGGATTATTGCTTCACTGAACTGCTACTCTCCACAGACTGAAAACACAAGAAGTTGTTCTCCTCCCCCAAAGCTGACATCATCGAGAGCGTCTTCCTTCCGAGTCTTTCGCTGTCATTGCAGTTAATACACCCAGACTTTCCCAACCTTCTTCCTTTCCAAAACTCTGCACCAGTTTGTTCATTTCCCAGTTGCTAGCCAGTGAAGCGGCATCTGGGCTGCGTTACAGTGAAAAGACAACCCCTGGAGCTACCAAAATAATAGAACAAAACGATGAATCCTGAACATACAGGAATCTCAACATGCAAATCTAAGGAAGAATTACTTTGTAAAAGTCACTCCCAAGCTCTAACGCAAAGAATACCCCATTGTCGTTGAAATATCAACAGGCTCAAGACTCTTACTGATCCTTCCTCAGCAGAGGAACACTGCCTAAAACCACAAGTGAATGTGATTTTCAGTGATACGTGTTGATCTTGCAGGAAACTATTTCAGAATATATTCTTCTCACTACAACAGCGATTACTCCATTAAGTTACAGTATCAGCCTCCTGCAAGCTGTAGAATTTAGCTTCCAAATATAACCCATAACAGATACTGCACTGATATGACATTGGAACTCAACCAATGGGTAAAGAAACAATTTATTATTTCAAGGCTTATAGGAAATGGATAATTTATAGCAGTTGGAAAACAACTTGAAATCAATGATACCTTCAAAGCGGCAACTGAATTTCCTAAGGAGACAAAAAGCATTTGATCTCTAAACCGGGAAGCCAGCATTCTGTACCTGTCCTTTCCCGGGGCTGTGGCATCTCCTGACCCAGCAGGAAAACAGGACTGCTTACAGACACTGAGGCTCTACACATGGACACTGTTTGAGCAAATATTTTCATGTTGCCCATGGAAGAGTCACAGAAGTAAATGAAATAAAAAATATAAGCAGTCAAAGATAAGGTACACCAACTCAGTAGAACTCTTACAGTGCTCTTTCTTACATTAACATTAAGTTTGTTTCACTTCCCGTCCTGAGCTTCTTAGCTTGACTGAGCGAAACTCAAGAAAATCAGTTACACCTTCAACAGTGAATGCTCAGTCATGGGAAAGTTTCAAGGAGATTATGAATCCCCTGGGTTCGCTTTTTGCACTAACAATTGCACTTATCTAAAGCCCTTTTTATCATGGGTATTTTGCAACTTCACTCTCAGAAAACAAGATACTTATGAAGTTCTCAAGTACTGCTTTCATGCTGCAGTAGACTAAGTAATAACTGACCTCTCAGATTATCAAACAACTGTGAACAATGCTGATCCCATTTATTATTGATGAAAGCTTTTCTTCCTCCTGAAGAGGGAGTTTTGTAGGGTTGCACAAAATACAGCAACAGGGTAGGACTCACCTATTAAATACACAAACATGCAACTATTCACTGTATCATTGCTCAATCAGGAAGAGCTCAAAAAAGTGAGAACAGATACGGGAACTACACAGTGCGTAAGAGAAGTTTCCTAAATGTCAGAAGCACCCACCACTATTCACCACCAAACAGCAGCCCAAGGTAAAAACTCCCCAGCACGAGGAGGGAGGACTGTCTCCAAAGCCTGCTGGATGCAGAACTCGGAGAAACCGGCCGCACCTACCCAGAGGCAGCCAGGAGCCAGTGCAAAACGATGGCGCTTTCCCCGAACGACCAAGACCCAACGGGGTTCTGTGCACCTTCTGCCCACTGCTACCAGCTGACGAGCCCTGCTGGGACCAGCACAGATTCCTGTTAATCTGAGGCTGGCTACCACACAGTGATGAGCTGACACAACATCTACTGATCAAAAGTGTAGCATGCACTTATTTTGAACTGAGTTTCCACAAAACCTTTCTGAATTTATTTTACCCTTTTCTGTTGACAACCACCACGCGGATGGCCCTGCCTAAAGCAGTTGGGTTAGCACTTGTTAGAGGCAAGGCATTTTACACAAATGGAAAGTATCTGCTGCGAGAACAGAAACCGTCCTACCGGTTCGCTGACCGAGTTGAAAAAGCAGTAATTTGAGTCAGTCTTAGGTGTTCATTGAATGGTGTCACTGCCTCGTCACCCTGAGCTGGGCTTTCTATCAACAATCTTGAAAGCAGAAGTTCTGGGCTATCTTTATGCACAAAAGACAACCCAGCTCCTGGCCACATAGACCTAAATCAGAGAGATTCAAAGATCTGTTCATATCCTACCACCCCTTCATTACCTGAGTCACCACACGTACTGCCATTTTCTGTGCTCTTTCATTCCAGTGTACGCCTCTATCTAACCTGTGCTGGTACTGGTCATCTCAAGGGTCTAAGCCACGCAGCAATGATTGTCAATAGATGTTCACTGCTATACATGTTTTACAAACAGACAGCTGCTTGGCTGGAACAGGCTAAGTCAGTTGGGGTTTTTAAGTGATGCAATCTACTTCTGTCATATTTCCATTCCTCTTCTCAAAACCTAAATACTGCCGAGCTGGAACCACAAGAAACACAGAACTTGGCTTTTGCTGAAGTTCAACATACACACCTGCCACCAAACTCCTCACCAGACCTCAATATACCCACACTACTTCTACAGTCATGTCAAAAATCACCTGGAGGGCTGCCTTTATCAACTGTAACAGCACCCTGCGGTGTTCAAATTACAAGAACTGCAGACAGAAATAAAAGAATTATACTTATTGATTCCTGCATTCAGTATTTGCAGCCTGCTTTGTCCCATTTTGTTCAGGACGTCCTTAAGAAGTCATGCATGGAAAGTTTTATTTACATACATTAAGACAATGCCAAGTTTTTCAACAGCACGTAGCTTCATTACCAGAAAAACTGTAGCCTGTGGATTTCTACCGACTTCAGCTGGACTGAGCAGTCTCTTCTGGCAGACACTGACGGTGAATCAGAGGCCTCTTGACAAACTTTAAAGCATGCTGTAAGGCTGACTACTTCCCTGTATACCTTTTTAAAGGTGATTTGGTTTGTTGGGGTTTTTTTTAAATGCCAGAAGAAATAGTCACGTGTGTAATATGGTTTTGATAAGGCCACTCTTAACAAGTTTCCCATGGTGACATATAAAGAAATAACTCGGGCAGAATTGAAGAAAATGCTATGCATTAAAAAGGAAAAAAAAAAAAAGAGAAAAGGGGTTTGTCTTGAAAATGAGCTTAGACTACTCATTTGTTTTTAGAGCCTCAGGATTCAAATAGGAAATGTGGAGGAAAATCTTTTGTTCTCTAGGGAGTCATGGATTGATATTCACATAAAACCAGAAGTCAGATCTTTGGCAATACCAAATACCATAAGAGTCATGACATGCTTTCACATATCAAAACCAGTGTAATAACTGCAATGTATCTCATGTGAATCACTTCAAACTCAGGCAAACTTGCCAAACTGAAAAATGCAAAATATGGTTGTATTAAAACAAAATGTACAGTCTTTGATCATCTCCCTCTACTCTTACTCTCACTCTCATAAAGCACAGGCTCACTTTTTGGAGCAAAATCTTTTCAAGCAGTTCAATAATTTTTATTTTTTTTTTTTTAAATCTAGCTGCCAAAACATTCTCTGTGCATCTCTATAATAAGCCATTGGAAGACCTAAACAGTCATAAAACAGGCTACAATTTTTTCTTCAACTATGATTACAGGCTACTTTACATTGTCTTTTGTGCTGGCTGATATATATAACTATGTTACCGTTAAGATTTTTTTTTTTTAACAACAAATTGAAAATCTTAAACCTGTATTAAAATTGCCGAGTGTACTGACAGTCAAAAGAAAGCAGAGTAAGACACAGAACAAAGTAGAGTACAATGCAACAGCACCGAAAAAAAAATATAAATCCAAGAGGCAACAAATCTTTCACTTATATGCAGTTCCTTAGAGCACGCAGTGAAACCCTTTCTATCTGAGCAGCAGTTGACAAGTACGCGGTTCTGTCACGAAGATGGCCCTGCACCCTGTCAGAAGAGCGCGGTGCAGGCTCCCACCCCAAGTTCTCCCCACCAGAAGATCTGGGGCCCGCCGAGACCGGTTCCCCCTGAACCCCGGTGCGCTCGCCCCAGTCACCTGCCGGAACGGGGAATGAGGGTGCGCGGGGGCCGCCGCTTGCCCAAGACCCAGCCGGGTGG
>NW_009647729.1:42109-45157 GCF_000708025.1 Charadrius vociferus | reverse complement strand
GGGCGCCGGCTGATGTCCTGGGGGGGGAAAAAAACCCAGTGAATTTAAAAAGCGACGATTTTCCTCCTCCTTCAATACAATAAAGCACCAAAAATGGAGGCGACCTAGAAAAGGGCTTCTGCAAATTCTAAATGCTTAATATTAAGGTTAATATTAACACATTCAGGTCCTGGTTTTCCCCCAGCAGTCACAGGGTGAGAATTTCTTTTCTTTCTGATTCCTCTTGACAACTTCTGACAGGAATTATTGTTTTTTTTTCTCCTGTTCAGTTTTCTCTCACATTAATTTTTCCCCGCTCCTGACCGTTTTTACTGGGAACGATCCATTGGTTGGGAAGGCACAGGCAGACCCAAAGCTGAGGGCACATGAGGGAAGCGCCATGATAGCAACTTCACCTTTCCCATCCCCTGAGGAAGGTGGACGATCCGTGCCGTGGCCAGCACAGAATGAGGAATAAAGGAAACATAATCCGCCGCTTTGCTTGCCCTGTGAAGGGACTACAGGACATAACCAGCTACCGGAAGAACACATAATCACGGTAATTAGCGACCCTCACCACGAGTGCCACTCAGCCTGCACGGATGAACCCATGTATACCTGACACAAGTTCCTGGACGAGTACGGCTGTTGCTCTGCCGGCACTCGGGACCTCACGGCCAGATGCCACATTTCCAGCTCCAGGAGATCACCACAAGCCAGCGAGCGACCACAGCTCCATCCCTAACAGACCCCAGCATTCCTTATGCACCACACACTCGAGCGCTTTACAATAACCCTCCAAGACGTATGCAAGAGAAAACAATATTCTTGAACAATCAAAGAGGTGCTGTGTTCTCCCTGAAGAATTAAACACAGCATGCTAATCGCTTCCAGAAGCTGTGCCCCAAATCGTGCTGCCTCTATGTCTCAGAACAGTTCAGAACTGACGCCCGTTCCCAGACAAACAGTCTGTGCCTGGTGCCGTTCCCAAAAAGCTGGGGTGGCACTGCTAAGGGGACTCGCGGAAGCTGCAGCTCTCCATCAGGGCTTTCAGCGGGCAGTGGCAAGGAGGGGCTCTGACCCCTCACCACTTCACTGACTTTCCTAAAGACCAGCGCTTAACACAGCGCAGGAACATCCCTCTGTCAGTCTCCTTTGAAACACGAGTGTCTTGTTCATGCAGGAAAAGCTCTTGAAGACATAATCTAAATATGTTTAAATCACAGTTTTGAAAACAAGAAGGTAAATAAGCACATCCAACAGACTCTGGTCTGCATTGTCTTAGAAGCCATCTCACGTATTCACATGGAAACACATCTCTGAGGAGACAAACCTGGCATTTCCAAGTTCTTGAAAGCCGGAGCGCAAGTACAGTACTGCTGCTCTCCCACTCCAATGTGATGAACAAAGGACACCTTCTTGGGCTGGGTTCAGAGGACAGCAGTTTGTGTTTGCCTACTCATCTAGTTTTAATTTCCTATTCTGTCACTTCCTCAAGCAAGAGCTTCTCCCAAGGGGAAAAGAAACCAAAACAAACCCCTCCTCTGTGATCCCAGGGGACGCGGTTTAACAGAACAAACTCTGGCAGAATAAAGCACACAGAAACTAAATTGTGCTATTAAATGGTCTGCATTAACAATGCAGAAATGTTTTTGACAGTCAAAAAGTATTTGGATTAACGATGGGGTGGGTTTCTTTTTCAGAATTTAAAGGACTTGGACACCAGCCCTTTACGGGAAACGTGCTTTCCAACCGATGGAAAACACAACAACGTGCCGAGAGCTCTGGTGGCAGACCTTGGGAGCTTTCTGTCTTGTTTCTTACTCATCTTTCCCAATTTTCTTTTCTATTTTTTTTAATATTGTTCATCTATTTAGGCACCCATTAGCAAAGTTGCCAAAGGGTTACAAACCTTTTTCATTATGAGCAATGATTTTTTTTTTCCCCAACAGTCCCTCAAACACAGATGATTTGAAAGACCAAATCTCTGAACCGCGAACATTTCTGCAGCTGCCTACGTGTTTCATCAGACCCGCAGACCCACAGTATTTGTCTCAAACACGTCCGGGCTTGAAACTTCCTTCTGACACCTAATTCCATGCAAAGCTGTTCTCAGGCGCTAACACACAGAGGAGGCTCTACTCTTACATGCCCCGGCATACACACAGCTGCTCAGAATATGTTCTGTTCTATATATAGACAGAAACTGCAATCACTTAAATGGGAACCTTTAATGTAAAAGCAGAGTTTTGTTCCATACAAAAAACTAAAGGGATACTATCGATGTTTTCCTGGAGAGTGTGGGCTGCTGAACTACCAATGGCGTTTTCCCTTTTGAAAACCCTATAAATGCACCAGGAAACATTGATGTGGCCACCGATGAAACGACGTTAGCGTGAGTTACCTGCCTCACGAGCTCTCCTACCTTGCGCCAGGACTTGAGCCAAGGCTTCGCAGGATGCAACAGGCACGCGGAGTGGAACCAGCGAGCTCCTCCTGGCCAGCAGCCCGTCCCCCTGCATGGCTCCCAGTTTTTCCCCCGCTCTCCAGGCACTGCATCAATAATGGTGGAAAGACGCAGGTGAAGAGATGCCACCAGCGGAGCTCCTGCAAGGGTGCGCCGGGGCAGCCCGCAGCGAAACTAATGAGAAGTAACATAAAGAGTGGGAGAAAGGAGGAGTCCCCTGTCCCCCTCTGTCCCCCCTGGCCCGACGGCCTGCACCTGCCCCAGGCCCGGGAGGAGTCCTCACCGCAGGCCTCACCTCACAGGCCTCACCACAGGCCTCACCACAGGCCTCACCACATGAGGCCGCCCGGTCGCTGTCACGGGGTTTCCGCCTCCCCAGGCCCAGCGCGCCCCCTCCTCACCCTCCCTGCCGTCACGCGCAGCCCCCCCACCTCGCGATGGCGTCACGCACCGTCCCGTGACATCACCCTCCGAAGCCCGCCCTCTCCGCACGTCGCCGCCGTCGCCCACGCAGCCAATGAGCCGCCCTTCCTGAGGGCACCTCGGGTCAAGCCCCGCCCCGCCCTGCTCCCATTGGGTGGCCTCCGGCAGCGCCGCATACC
>NW_009647729.1:35386-41750 GCF_000708025.1 Charadrius vociferus | reverse complement strand
GGCCCGGCGGCAGGGAGGGCTCCAGCGGGCCCCGAGGCTCCCCGGCCGCTGCTCTCGGAGATGAGGGTCCCGCCGCTGCCCACGTCCAGGCAGAGCCGATGACAGCGTGGCACCATGGCCTTCGCCAGCTGTAACGTGCTGCTGGCCGTCGCCAGGTCGAGGTGAGAGGTGGATCGATGTTCACGGGCGCCCCGTGCCGTAGCGTTCCCCTTGTGCTGGGCTGGGGATGATCACGCCGAAGGGAGCGAGGAGGCACCCTGCCATCGTAACGCTTTTCTTTAGCAACTTATTTACGGTCACGGGTGCCATTCCGATGTTTGCTAGTGTACGTGTTCAATGTAATATCAATGCTTTAAGCTGGAGTACTTTTCCAGACTTCTACAAAAGATCACCTTTGTGAGAAGTACAAAGTTTGATTTATCTAAGACTAAGGGATTTCAGCAGTTGTCATAATGTGTAGTGGTCTGTGAGGTCTTAGATCTTCCGTGAAAAAAGATGAAGCTATCTAACCGCATGCCTCTCTTCAGTGCGTAGCCTGTCTTTAACAGCTGACGTTGCTGGGGGAGGGAAGGGGCAGGAAATACAGACAACTCTGTTCTAAATGCTTGGTGAGGGAAGGGGCTTTGGCTTTTTTTGTTTGCAACTGGCAAGTTTTAGGCAATGTGGTAGAAGGACTTCCTAGAGGCAGTCTGGATTCTTGAGTTATTCTCCCCCAAGAGAAAAGCTGTTAGCATGGGGCAAATTCTCAATGTTTTATCCGATGCTGAAGGATCAGAATCTCGGCTACTGAGGCAGCCACAAGATCAATTTCACAAGATTAATTTGGCACTGAGAACATTAGTTTGTGTGTGTGATGCCTAGGTACCTTAGCCACAATGCACTATTACTTGCTTAAATACCTCTCCAGTTTCAGAGGCTCCCATCTTCTTGTGCACTCCAATCCTCCATACTCTCCAGCAGTTGCTTTTGTCCAACTAGTGGATTCTCATTTAACCCGGACTTGCGTAAGAGACTCTGAAAACCAGCCATCGCTGCGCCGCGCACGGTTGGGCGCTGGCCTACCTCACTCACCGGCTAAAGTTGCGCGAACGTTTCACACGTCCGCCTGCTTGCGTCAGGAGCTCCGAGATCAACCTCCGCCCCACCGAAGTACTGTAAACCAGGGTACTAAGCCTGCTAAAACACCAACAAAACAAGTCATAGAGACTCCCGTGGGAAAAAAGTCTTTACGCCAAAAAATTGTGGATGAACTGAAACATTATTACAATGGATTCCACTTGCTTTGGATTGACACTAAGGTGGCTGCCAGGATGGTGTGGAGGCTGTTACATGGTCAGGTCCTCACTAGGAGGGAGAGACGAAGGGTAAGTGCCAGACGTGCGAACACCTGGCTAAAATGATGCATTAAGAGCCTTATTGTAATGAAAGATGTTTAACCGCTCCGTTTCCACACTTCTTTGGAACACTTTTTTTTTTTTTGGTGTTGAATTGAGTAATAATTTCTGCTGTGCTCTTCTCTGTACAGTTGCTGAGAACTTGCGCGGATCTCTTCCGGCTGGTTCCCTTCCTGGTGTTTGTCATTGTCCCCTTCATGGAATTTCTGTTACCTGTCTTCTTGAAACTCTTCCCTGAAATGCTGCCCTCGACGTTTGAGACAGAGTCGAAAAAGGTTTGTGTCCTTTCTGAAGGTGTAGACCGTGTACTCCAGCTCGTTAGAACATCAGTGCAACTGCATGAAGAGCTGTTGTTTCCTGCCTGCTGCTGTCAATGAGTATCGGCCTCGCACACACGTCTAAGTCAGACATTTCTGGCTTATTCCTAGAAATGACAGCACAATGTGGAGATTGTACTGTAAACAGTGATCAGTAAGAAAGTGCACAGAAAATTTCATTTTCTACAGTAACCTACAAAGCCGACAGTTTCTACAAAGCCTATTTGCTTTCAGTACTGGAGTCTTATTTCATCTCTTTCCCAGAATCCCCTCCCTCCTGATTTCCAAGTGGAATTTCTAATAATGTTTTTTTTTTTTTCTCTAAATGAAGGAAGAAAAGCAGAAAAAGAAATTAAATGCAAAGCTGGAGTTAGCAAAGTTCCTGCAGGAGACCATTGCAGAGATGGCCAAAAGGAACAAAGCAGATACAGGACAAGGAAAACAATTCTCTTCTTACGTGCACCAGGTAAAACGGGCTGTGCTGGGGATGACAGCAATAGTACTTATATCAGCTTTAGTGCTGTTTGTTTGGGGCAGAAAATACGGGATTTCTACAAAGATTGCAGAGAGGTGTGACAGCTCAGAGCCGTCCTGTCAGGTGTTACTGTTAACTGCATGCCTTCTTGCAGCTACGGCCCTACTGACACTGGCGTTTGACCCCATCTGTACAGACGAGCGTTTCCATCCTGGAACAACAGTGGAAGTTTTACCCTGTGAAATCCTTTAAGTGGTCACTCAAAAACACTGTTTCACTTTGGCCTTTTAACTGTATCATTCTGTTTCCATTGAGGGACAGGAATACCAGCGTGAGAAACTGGAAGGGCTTCCTCCTTAGAGGGGGAGGAGGATTCGCAAACTGGGATTCTGTTTCGGTTTGGCTTTTGGCCCTGATGCCTCTTTTTTGTTTAGATTCGGCACACCGGCCATCAGCCCAGTACCCAAGAGATCGTACGCTTCTCCAAGCTCTTTGAGGATGAGCTGACCCTGGAACACTTGGAACGGCCGCAGTTGGTAGCTCTTTGCAAATTGGTTGAGCTGCAGCCCATTGGCACCAACAACCTGCTCCGCTTTCAACTTCTGCTGAGACTCAGAACTATCAAGGCAGATGATGAAGTAAGTTTAAAATAGCACAGATGTAACTGCTTTGGTGGCATGCACGCTTTTCACAATCTCAAGTTCTACCCTCTGAATCACTGCCTGATTTACACGAGGCATGTGTCACTGCCCACACTCCATCCTCAGATGTGAAGTTTAATATTGATGGCAGTCGGATTCTCTCCAGGAGAGATTCCAGAAGAAAGCAGAATGAGAGCTCATCTTCCTGCACCCTTGCTGGCTTCAGTGAGCCCTAACCAGTGTGGCACTGCAGATACCGTCCCTGTTTGGAACACCCTTATGTTTTTATTCTGGAGTCATACTAACTTGTAAAGAGGGGAGGTTCCACTTCTGGAATAAATGCTGGGTGGAAACACCAGATTTTAACCAACTGGATTCAGTATGAATTTCTATCAGTTTATCAAGTGGATGGATTTATTTAGCCTGGAGAAGGCCAAGGGCGAATCTGTTGCTGTTTTCAACTGCCTAATGGGGTTATTTAGAAAATGGAACCAGACTTAGAGGTGCGTAGTGAAAGGACAACAGGTAATGGTCATAAGTTGCAGCAAGGGAAATTCCAACTTGATAAGAAGAAAAATTGAAAATCAGTGAGTGGGTAAAGAGTGGAACAGGTTGTCTAGAAGTTGTGAAATCCGCATTCCTAGAGGGACTCAAAGCATAAATGCAAAAGGCTGAGCAATGTAAAGCGACTTTTAAGTTAACCCTCTTTTGAACAGGAGGTTGGACTGGGCACCTCCAGAAGTCCCTTCCAGCCTACATTTTACAACTGTGTAGGAACTGTAATTTGAAATGGTGTGAAGAACCCTCTATCAACATGGAGGAAAGACCGGAAAACCTCTTGCTACTTAGAGGTCACCAGTCCTGACAGGCGTGTGCAACTAGCCACAGGTTCAGCTCTAGGCCTGCGATCTTGGCCGCTCTCAGGGTCGCCTGCCTTTGAGGGAATTCTTCAAGACTGTAGGATCACAAGTAAAAGTGAAATTCTCAGCACTTGAGGGGGGGAAAACAAAATAATCAGGATGAAAGTTTTTCGTGCTCTGTAGCTGAAGACTGTCGGCTTTCAAGGACCGAATGAATTCTCTACAAAGTCAGCTCTGTCTCCTCTCTGTATTGGTATGACTTCCTTTATGCAGATTTACCTAAACAGACATTTCTTTGGGCTCAAGCTCATCAAGTACATCAGGGTTTTGGCTTACTCTGTGCCAAGGTAGGAACATTCCATTTCATTTCAGATGATTGCCAAGGAAGGAGTCAATGGCCTAAGTGTGTCTGAACTGCAGAGCGCATGCAGAGCCAGAGGAATGCGATCATTGGGTCTCTCGGAGGAGCAACTAAAGGAACAGCTCAGGCAGGCAAGTACGCTCTGCGCTGATCTTGTTTGACGAGGTTTCTCCTAGGACAGAGTGGCAGGCAGCGTTCGTTAGAGCAGGCACAGTTTCACTAAGAATTCATGCAAGTGTTTCTAGGTGGACCCTCACCTGCTTAACACGAGGAGGAACATCGTTCCTGTGGTGGCAGAGCAGTGGCACAGGCTGCCCAGAGAGGTGGGGGAGTCTCCCCCTCTGGAGCCATCCCAAACCCGCCTGGACGCCGTCCTGTGCCACTGCTGGAGGTGCCCCTGCTCTGGCGGGGGGTGGGATGGGGGAGCTCCAGAGGGCCCTTCCCACCCTCACCACTCTGGGATGCTGTGTAGCTGAGCTTTAAGGCGTGAAGCATCCAGATTATGTCTTAGACTAAAGAGAAAACCAAGTAGCAGCAGGGCCAGCTAGAAGCAAGATGAAGCCAGGGGGTGGAATATGTTTTAAACTTCTAAAATAGCCAAAACTTGTGGCATAGCCAACACTAGACTTTTTTAAGCATTCAAACAGATTACAGATACTGCTGTAGGTGCTGTATTTCAGATAAGCTGTAGATATTTCAAAGCACTTAGCTTTCGCTGTTGGCTGTTTGTCAGTAGCGATGTTGGTACCTCACTGGTACCTGGAAACTTCCTCTCCAGTGTGTATTCCGTATGGTATTCGTAACTCTTCAAGACTATTTCTTCTCATTGTGGTAACTTAAAACTGTATTAGCCAAAGTCAAGACAGCTTTAAGATCTTTAAGGACAAAGAGTGCTATATAGATTAGTGCTGACGTAGAGCCAATATGAAACAACTTTTCCTTCTTTTTTCTTGTAACAGTGGCTGGATCTGCATTTAAAAGAGAACGTTCCACCTTCTCTGCTCCTGCTTTCCCGTGCCTTGTACTTAATAGATGTAAAGCCCCAATCGGTTCCAGTTCCACAAAATAAGGTGAGTTGTTTGAATAAAACTTTCAGGTTAATAGTTTAACCATTACACCCTATAAAAATGAAGCACTGTGACATGAATCTTGTTCTTTGATCCTCCAAGTGCACTGAAGTTATAACTGTACTGAACTATATGTTCTTCTGTAGACAGGTGAAACCGCTGAAGTCGTGACATCTGTTCCTGAAGGTCAAGAGCCCCTGGTGGATCCTGCCCCCATTGTACAGGGAAGAAAGGTTAGAAAATACAGCTTACAAGTAGGAAAATGAGTGCGTAGTGCTGTAATCTTTGGGAAGAGTGTGTGAACAAACCTCTCCAAAGCTAGAAAAAAAACAGTTTGACACCATTGCACAGAAGCAGTGTATATTCCTGCATAGCGTGCGTGTTTTTGCCCGAGAGCCTCACAGTTGCATACTCTGACTTAAGAGACAATGAACCGGTACAGAGATCTGCTGTGGCGCATCTTGTCCTGATGGTGGAAACAGCTGGTTATGCAACGCCGTGTTACTGGCCTCCAGCAGAGGAGCACTCACAACCTTCTAAGTTGCTGTATTCACATAAATACACAGACTTCAATCCAGGTACATTTAGCTCAGAGAAGCCAGTTAAACGTGACTTGTTTTCAACTTGGGCAAATTCTCCAGGACAAAAAGAGCTAAAATATCTCAAGTAAGAAAGCCAGAGCATGTGGTTCTCAGCATAAGGCTAAAGTGAATTCCTTAAATCGGTCCAAGCTGATAAAAGCAGCAACAGAAATTAAAGGAGAATATTGTGTCAAGTGCTAGAAATAATTCCAAATAGCTCTGTTACACTGCGTAGGGGAAACCATGGAAATGCCAACGTACAGCTTTGACAAAGGTGCATTGCAGGGAACAGCCTTAGTCGGGAAGAAGGGACCGTACGGGCCCTAGCTAGAGCTTTGTTTTCTGAGAAGGTTCTGTGACTTAAAGCTGCTTTTTCCTTAAAGAGTGAAGAATTTGTGTCTCAGCCAACAGAGAAATCGCCAGTCTCAGAAGTGTCAGTTAAGCCTCCACCGCGAGAGGTAAGCTGTTCAGAATTCTTAGGCTTTCCATAGGAGACTGTTCGTCACACAACTTACAGTCGAACTGTGGAAACTTGTGCTGCAAGATGTTGTGAATGTTCAATGACTGGAGAAATTGTGGATGAGAACTGCACTGAGGGCTGTTAAATAGAAAAATACCACATGTGACTGAGAGACTGCAGTCAAACTGGGGAAGGGAGCAGAGCGTGG
>NW_009647729.1:30998-35345 GCF_000708025.1 Charadrius vociferus | reverse complement strand
ACTAGGATAGACCAGCCTTCTGGCAGGACCGCCATCGTGTTAAGTCTCATTTTGTATCTGTAAAAATATTTCTGCAGGGACTTGCCTTTTCTTTTGCCCATTTTCCTTCTGTGAATATTTGATTTCAATGTAACCGCTTACGTATACGTCTAGCGTGCCCGCTTACGGCAAGGTTGGGAGTCCAGGCTGACTTTCATCAACTGGAGAACGCTCCTTTGCTCTGAAGAACTTTGTTCTTAGTCAGCTGTTGTTCTCTAGAGCAGCTTCCCATAGTAAATGGGAAGATACCTTCCTCAAAAAAGGGTTTGAATTTCAAGAAGCATTTGTGTTGGTACTACCTAAAATCTGCCCCTTTCTCTGTCCCTAGACGACAATGGAGGCATCTCAGAGCAGCAAGGCCGGCGCCAACGGAGCCTAGCCTGGAGCCAGCGCGGACTCTCTAACGCGGGGAGAGAAGAGCTTTCATCTCTGCGCCTCCTCAGGAGGGAAGAGTGACTTTCCCGGAGGCTGCTTTACGCAGAAAGGCCTCAGTAGCCCCCAGCGGCCCCTCCATCTATTCCAAGCTTATTAGCAAGTAGACCATGGCAAGGCGCTCTGGGTTCTCCTCTGTGCCCTACCCCCCCCCATTTTAACTTATGTTGTAAATATGTTAATAACGACGCTACTCTCTGTGCTGTTACTGAACGGGTGTTTGTGCTTTTAAACCTTAGAGAAGGCAGCTTTTCATTGTCGCGCAGAAGGAGCTAGGCTGGAAGTCCAGCACAGCCTCTTCTGCGGTTTGAAATCCTGCGCAGGGACGTACCCACACAGCCAGGGCTTGCAGCTTCCTCTGCTGCCGCAGCTTCACGACCTCAGCCCCTTGATCCTGGTTAGCATGGTTTAACCAGTAACCGGTGCACAGAATGACCCGTGTAGCCATTGTGTTTCACGGTCACATTTGCACCAAGGAGAATAACCGCAGCAAAGGGAGGACCAGCGCTCCCCTCAGCGTTGTGGTTGAACTTAACTGTTCAGAAGGACGTAAGAACTTTCCGGACAAGAGCAGAGCAGTGAAGAGAAGAGCTCCCACTGTGTGAGCGTCTGCGTTCATCAGCGAGGGCTGCAGCAGGTGCCAGGCACTGTTCCAGAAGGCAGAGACTTGTGTTTTTAGGATCCCACTGGGTCGTGTGAGGTGGGAACATGGGGACCCACACACGTTTCCCAAGTCTGAGGTAAGACTTGGATAAACCTTATCAGGCTCAGAACTGCACATCAGCAATTGCTCTCAGACTTATTATACTTTACAAAATGATTCTTCACACACTCCAGTGTTGACTGTTTTTTGGTAGACTCTTTAGGAGGATACTGAAAGCTGTTTTTAGCATTTGTTAGGTTTTTTTTACTTTGTCCTATGTAAATGTTCAGAAATTACTCACATGATGGATTTTAAATATATTTATACTTTAATTTTAAAGTTAGACTTGGTGCTAAGTAGAATGAAATGTCTTTTCTAGAGGTCAGCCTTTAGAACAGTCCAACTCAAAAAAAAAAAAAAAAGCCAGTCATCTCAAGGTCAGGCGTTATCAGCACTTTAAACATGTGACTTCGGGCTCTTTCTCGCAGCGCAGAACCGGCTTGCGGACGACAGCTACCCTCCTGCTGCATCCTTCGTCCTGCACCCGCACCCCCACCTCCCGAGCACAGCCAGAATGCAGTGCTCAATACTTGTATTTAACTGGTGGTTAGTAAATGAGAACAAGTGTTATTTCAATAAAATAACTTTTTTGCTCAACTCTTCTCGCCTCTGCGTGGCACAGCCGAGGTGTTGCTGGTGGCCATTACTCTGCCGGCTGAGGCAGAACAGCCTTTGGCTTCTCGTGTGTTTAACAAAAGCGTTGGCTCCTCGGTACCACCGACAGTCGCTGCTGTTTGAACGGAGCTGTGAGCGAGCGTCTGCAGAGCCCCCTTCGTCCAGAAAAGCATTTCACCCCCTGAAGAGCCAAGTACAAGCGGTGAGGGCAAGGCTCCGGCGGTGTGAGGCGCCGAGATTAGTGTGCAGAAGTAAAAGAACGCACGTAATTGCTGTCTTGTGGCTCAAGCATGTAAATAGCAAGATGGAATTCCTGAATTCAAGGGAAGTGGAAAGAGCTATGCAGGGGAGAAGTCTCCCTGGTTTAAAGCACGCTAACTGAAGGGTCGCTGCTGCCGCGGCAGGGCCGGAGACCTCCGACGTGTCTGCGAACGGTGTTGGGTAACTGCAGCTGCGGAGCCAGGGGCGGGCAGGACGGGCAGCTCGGCTGGTACTAACGCCATCCGAGGGAACTCATCCCTGTCCCGCACCGGCACATACACACGACAATTCCATTGCCATCGATGATTTTCCCCACCGCCCCGCGCTCTGCCAGCACGCGGTAGTTCCCATTCCCCAGGGGTTTCTAGGACGGTGTAATTAGTGCGCGCAGGACTCGCACAGAGAGCCCGCGGCCGCTGCTCTCCCTCGGCCGGAGCCCTCGGCCCGTGTCCGATTTTGGGTGGTGCTTGGACCCAAAAAGCCCCAAAAGGGGCCGCTCGGAGCTAAACCAACACACGCACCCCATGGAGCCTGCCCAGCTCCATCCCGCGCCCGTCCATCTGTCCGTCCGGCGGCAGCGGGCAGGGGCCGGACACGGGCAGCGCGTGCCAAACACAGACCTGCAGGAACCTTTCAAAACAGGTCCCAAAACCTCGTGCATCGCGGGTGCTCGTACTGCCTGCGAAGGACACCTCCGGATTTACGCCAGGATCCCGCAGCCCTGCGACAACAGAGCAGCGCACGGAGAGCGCGGGCCTCGCGCGCAACCCCGCAGCCAACGTCTGCGTCGGGGAAGGCAAAGTTGGGTTGAGAAGTTGTTCTTATTTCCAGGGGCAATTAGGAGCCACAGGAGGGAGTGTTACCCAGAAACGCCCTCTCGGCAGAGCCCGCCTGACGGCACCCGGCGCGGCTGAGGAATTTCGAATTCCCAGAATCCGCCGTTCATTAGCGCAGCGTAATGAAGTGTTTTCAGCACCAACCAGGCTTCAAAGGTTTCTGTTTTCTCCGCGCCTGCAGCAGCAGCTGAAGTTCAAAGCTCAGACCCCGGCGTTGCGGCCAGACCCGCTCCAGCCAACAGCGGCAAAACGAACCCGCTCGGACGCGCTGGCCCCACGCGCCGCAGTGCTGCCCGCAGGCAGGGCAGGCAGCGGGGAGATGCTGCTGCCTGCCACCCAGCATCCCCCCGGCTCCTGCCCCTTCCCCAGCCCCTGAGGGCAGCGCGTCGGTGGGGCACCGGCGCCTCGGAGAGGGGTTCCCCAAAGCTCCCACACACGCGTGGGCACCACTATCCGGTCGCCGGAGCCGTGTCCTGCCCCAGGCCCCCCAAGTGAGCCCCCACACAGGCATCACCGGCGCACAACACGCTTCCTAACAGCTCGTCAAGCTCGTCACTGCTGTGCCCGCAGCCCGCGGACGTGAGCCTGCCCGATGCAGCGGGGGAGCCCGGCAGGTACCTTCTGCAGAGCAGCGATGGGCTCCTCTTTCCCCACCTTAACGCTGCGTCTGACACGGACCGCTGTGCCGGCAGCGCTAACAGCTGAGCAGGATCAGGCCGTCAGCTTCTCGGGGTAACCAACCCCACAGGGACAGGCTCGGAAAAGCTGATTTTGAACCAGTACAAACCCGCGGAGGTGTGAGCCCGCCCGGGCACAGGTTACAGGGAGGAATATTTACTGCTCCGCTGCAGCGGCGTCGAGGCTGCGCGGTGCCGTGTGCCCGGGGCAGCACCGCCCCTGGTGAGGGCTGTTCGGGGGAGGCAGGAGCATGGAGGAGGAGAGGTTTTTGCTTCTGGAGCTGTAGAATCAACACTGTCCTGTTCCCTAACCTACCCACAGGGAGCAGAGTCACTACGGCAGAGTTATGTGGGGTGTCTGAACACCTGACTGTGGTTTTGGGTAACAGCGCGTGCCCGCAGCCCTCGGGAGGGACAGGGGCCACGCACTGAGTTTGTCACCAGTCGGGGACGGGATCCCCCAGCCGCAGCTCACCCGCAGCATCCCCGGAGAAACCCCCGTTGCCAGCAGCAGGCAGCTGCGGGGGGAGAAGACACACACACACACACCCACCCCCCCCCCCCCACACCCCCCACCCTATTTCACAGCCTCCTTTCTGCAAAAAAAGAACCCATTCCCTAAAGCGCAACCACCACAACAATAATACCAATAATAATACAGCCCCAGCGCCGGGGAGCACTTACCGGTGGTGGTTGGGATGCTCTGGGGGCTGCAGGCTGCGAGGGGGCGGCTGTGGGGCAGGAGCCCTCCGCCCGCTCCGGCTTTAAAGGGACCCACTCGCCC
>NW_009647729.1:25708-29335 GCF_000708025.1 Charadrius vociferus | reverse complement strand
GTGGCTGCGGGCAGAGCCGGGGGGGACGGGCTTTGCTTCTGGGACCGTCCCCGCTTTGCAGGCTGCTGGGGAGTGCTGGGGGGGGGGCATGGGCACCCTGGGGTGCGCCCAGCCTGGGAGCTGAAGGAGAGCCGGGGGGTGGTCCTGCTCAGAGCACGGTGGTCCCAGGGGACAGCGCTGGGATGTGACAGTGTGCAAATCACTGACAGAGGACGGGTCAGGTCACCCCACAAAGGGGGGCTGCGCCCCGGTGCTCCTGCCCCAGAGGGGAAGGAGAAATGGCTCCGTCCTGCCCACACACGCTCGGAGCACGGCGAGGGGCTCGCTGGGGCGGCCCTGGGGTGATGTCCTGGTCCCTGGGGACGCGCTGCTGCAGACGTGGCCCTGGGCACATCTGGGAAGTGCCCCACAGGCATTGTCCCTCTGGGGATGCTCCTCCGCAGCGACGCTGCGCAGCCCCGGCCCCAACCCGCCGCCTGCGCTGCGGTGATCTGCCCCGCACAGCAGCAGACTGGCATACTGGGAGGGTCACGGAGGGGCAAAGTCACATATTCCCCCTCCCAGGGCCGCTTCGGCTCTGCCAGGCTCGCGGGAAGGGGGTGTCACCCCCAAGGGACCCCACATCGTCCCCGAGCCGCTTCGCATCCCCACCTCGGGCAGGGATCCCCTCCCGCCGCCGGGCTCTGCGCTGCACGGCGCAGTGGCCGGGGGACACGCACCACGTTATTCTGGCACGCACCACGTTATTCTGGCAGCCTGGGACGTTTTCAGGGTGTTCGGAGAATTTGGAGTTGAATTTCCAATGGTCAGGGGCTTTTCCGGTCTCGGTGCAAGAGGTAGGCTGAAAATTACTGAGATAATACCCTTCATTTCCTGCAAATGGGTAATGTTCCCTTGAAAGACTGCCACTCCAATAGTCCTTAAATACATCTTAGGAGAAAATCTTATACCACATAATACAGGATAATGAGGGAAGTCATCTTTTCCCACCCAGTGTTGCAGGCCTGCGGCTGCTCCAACTTCTGAACCCGCCTGAACTTTTCCTGGCAGTGTTTAGCAACCGCCCGGGGAGGTTTGAGGTGAAATGATCAGATAATACCTCCTCCGGCGGCTGCTTTGCCAGCGCGGAGGGGGGCAGCAGGTTTGTCCAAAAGGTCCGGCAGCCCTTGAGCACCCCGTGCCGCTCGGGAGATGCCTTCTGGCCGCGGTCGGGGCCATCTGCCGGGGTCAGGCGTCCCCCCAGCCCCGCAGCCGTCTGAAATTCACCCACCGCTGCCGTCCTTAAATGAGGGGCTTAAGCACAACATATTTCCTCCGAGTAACCCACGATCCAGGCGGGATGCTCAGCTCTGCGGCCTCGGCAGCTTCACCGGGGTGTCAGAAGCTGTGAGCGACCCGGCGGAGGCGCGGGAGCATGAGGAGGCCTGTTCTCTGCTGGTTTTATGGTCATTAGCAGTAATTAACACGGGAAGCAGCGGTTGGTGCCCAGGGCCATGGCGGGAACTCAGCCCCCGGGGCTCGGCTCAGCCCTCAGAGAGCCGTCCCTGTCACCTACCAGCTCCCTCTGAGCACCGACCCCGCGCCGGCTCCCTGGGGATGCTCCCACCGGGCAGCGCCTGCGCGAGGCGGAGGGAGAGGAGGATGCTGGCGAGGTGTCCTGGGCGGGAGGAAGGCAGAGCCAGCCTGCGCGGGCCGCGGAGGGAGCAGCACATTCTTCTGCTGAGAGGTTTTGCAGGTGGAGAGGGCAGAGGGGCTGACGGGAGCCTGCGGCATCGCCTGGGTGCTGCGCTTCAGCCGCTAAGGGCGAGCTAAGGGCGCTCCTCGCCGCCCCGATCTCCTGGCTGTGCTCTGCCGTGACCACGCCACGCTGGCGTGTGTGCGAGGGGTCGCTTCGTCTCTGTTTTCCTCCTGTGTTTTCAGTTCAGAAAGATCTGGAAGCTGGGGCTGGCTCTTCCCTGGTTTTCCCCCGGTGACCCCCAGCCGCGGCAGAGTCTCCAGCATCCGTGTTCAGCCCCAAACTCAGCGCAGGGTGGGAGCAAACCCACCCGTCTCCCGGGGGGGGAGCAGGGCACTGCAGCCAGGGGGAGGTGGATGAACCCAGAGGAGTCCTGGGCCATTCACACATCTCTGAACAAACCCATTTTCAGACCAAAAATCCCCTCCCTCTCCCCCCCCGGTGCTTCCCCCCAGCCCTCGCAGGTCGTTGGCTGCCACAGGGCTCTGACGGGGCTCGGTCGCCCCCCCGGGCTGGGACAGGCGAGTCCTTCCCGGGTGGGTTTGTGCCGCAAAGCTGCGGAGAGGAGCTCTGGTGCCCCGTGCCCCTCGGCGGGCGTCTGCGGGCACCGCGGGGCTGGTGGCATGTGCCCAAGTCTCGGCTGTGCCTGGCGTGCCGGCAGCCCCGGTGCCTTCCTGGGACCCCCCCTACCCCTCCGGCATAAAAAAGGGGGAGTCAGCGGTTCTGGTACATGACCCCCCCAAGCAAGCGGAGGAAACGAACCCAGCAGAGCCCCATAAATTACTGGATTCTGTTCTGCAACATCGGGCAAATTAAACGTTGCAGAGATCCAAGGCCGTGTGTGCTTTGGCATGGGGAGAGCTTTTCCAGCCACACCGGTGCCAAACACCTTTCAACCCTCCCCTCCGCTCCGGCTCCTCCACGGCGGGGGGGCGCGGTGCCGGTGCGGCGGCAGCAGCTTGCCCGGGAGACGGGGGATTTCTGCTGGATGCTGGTTGGAAACGTCTCCTGTGCCACAGCCGGCCCCGGTCCTGGCGTCAGCCTCTTCCCCAGAAAGCTGCTGGGGAAAGATGCACTGGTCAGCACTTTTATGGTAGATTAATATTCAGAGGGAAAAGCACTGATTTAGTGAGGCCCAAGCACAACAAAGGCTGAGATTTATAGCCTCCTGTATTCGAGCGTTGCATTCCTAGCAGGCTTTCTGCCTCTGTTATAAATTTGTAACAAAGGAGCCGGAGGCTTACACCAGCTTAAAGTAACGTAGAACAAGGGCTCGACAGCCAAACCTTGCACGGAGCGTCACGGAGCGCAGGTGGCGATGTCCCCGGGTTGTCTGCCAGGGATGGTCCCATCCTGCCGCTGCCCGTCCTCGCACCCCCGTGTGCCCCGGCGGCACCTGATGGAGCCTCAGCTGCGGCACAGGGATGCTGGGGGGATGCTGGGGGGATGCTGGGGGGATGCTGGGATGATGCGCTCGGCGCCGCTTTGCTTTTGCCGCTGAGAGAGAGACGTGAGAAGAGAAGTTGGGGGGAAAAATTGGGGAATAATTCAGTAACCGTTCAGCCAGGCGTTTTCCCGAAACCCTGAAGCTCCTTAAAGCAGGTTGGATATTTCCCAAGCAGCTTTTTTAATGAAGAAAAAGACGACGAACACCTAGTTTTGCTTTATTTTCCCTATTTTTTTTTCCCCCGCAGCAAAGCAGCTTCGCCTTCCCTGACTCTGCGAAGACAGCTTTTTTTAATTATCCACTTTCATTCCCGAAACTGTCTTAAGTTTCTGGGCTAAAATGGCATGTGTGGTATTGTGCAGGATTTAAAAAAAAAAAAAAAAAAAAAAAAAGAAAAAAAAAAAAAAAAAAAAAAAAAAAAAAAAAAAATTTCCCCCGGAGAGGA
>NW_009647729.1:22828-24782 GCF_000708025.1 Charadrius vociferus | reverse complement strand
CCGGGGTCCCGCTGGCCCCCCGAGGCCCGTTCCCCCCGGCCCCCCGCTGGAGGGGCTCCCGCAAGCAGCGACTCCGGATCCCCCCTTTTTTTGGGGTTGTTCCCCAGGGGACCCCGTCCCACCCACCTCCCAAGTCCGACTGCAGCGGGGAGGGTCCGGTGCCGGGCAGCGCTGGGCGATGGGGGTGGCGTTGGTCCCGCAGGTCCCCGCGCAGCCCGGAGCAGGTCCTGCCAGGGTGTCCCACACGGGGGTTGCAGGATGAGCTCCGGCAGCCTTGTCCCAGGCTTGCTGCCACCCTCGGGGCCGATGCCTCGGGGTCCTGCTCCATGCGGGGGCCACCTGCACGTTGCCTCTGTGAGTGGAGGGTGCCAACACCAGCGCTGGGGTTGCCCACCTGAAGAGGATGCCGTACTGGGAAGAGCAGAGAGAAGCCAAATTTCCCTCCTCCGGGGCCAGCGTCCAGGCAGCCCTATCCCTGCAGACCCCCAGGGATTCGGCTCCACCAAGGGCAGTGCGGTGTCCCCAGGGCTCCGCGGGAGGGACCCTCCGTGCCCTGGGCAGAAGGAGGACACCCCGCGGTGCATGCCCACCCCTTCCCCAGCCCTGCGGCGTGCGTTAGCGGCGCTGCTGGAGTCGCTCTGCTTATTATCATATTTAATTGCCCTCCTGGTAACCCCAGGAAATGAGCAGAAGATTGCGATAGCAGCAGTTTCTGATGATGTAAACACGAGCTCCATCTCTCCCCGCCGCCTTGCCAAGTCGGTCCCAGGGAGAGCGGTGATTTATGGAGACCCCCAGCCCTGCTCCCCCCGGCTCCTGCCTGCCTGGGCTGCGAGTTTAATCTCGGCCTGTGAATTCAACATAAATCACTTGATTAAAAGCTCTGTTTAATTTAGGAGGGGGTGGGGGGGGGGAAGAGCGCAGCTGATCGATTTAATTTACACAGGGAAATAGCAACAAGCAGATGCTTTTAAAAGGGCCAGCGAGGCCGATGATGCTGCAGCCGTTTCAGCTTAACCATTTAAGTGCTTGGTGAAGGGGCTGCAGCCTCTCGCCCCCCCCCGGGGGAGCCACCGCTCGGCACCCCTGCCCGGACCCCGCACGCCTGAGGGGCTCGGGGGGCCGTGGGGCGCAGGATCCCCCGGGATGCCCCGACGGAGGGTCCTGGGCAGCATCCTTAACTGCCCCAGGGCTTCCCGGGCGATGATGAGACGCCGTTCCCAGGGCCAGCGGTTTCTGGAGGCAGCAGGTCAAGTTTAAACACGAACAGGTTGGGACTGGCACCGCTCCTCCTTTGGGGGAGGGAAAAAGGCAGGAAAGGTGGAGAGATTGAACCGGAGCCGCAGCGGGTATGTCGGGTGGGGAGGGCTGCCCTGAGTGTCACCCTGAGCCCATGGGGACAGTGGCATCTTCTGCGGTGTCCTCACAGCGGGACCCGTCCCTCACCCTGGGTCGTCCCCAGGAAAGGACCCGCCAAAAGGCGACACTTTCTGGCACTGTCACAGTCGCGCACGCGTCGTTTCGGTAGCAAAAAAATGGGTTTTGGTTGTTGAATGGGAGAGTATTTTTATGGGGAACGTCGAAGCCATGGAAAACAGAGTTCCCACAAAAGCAGCCATCATTCCTCTGAACGTCACCTTCCCAAACCGGTCGCTTGGATGAGCTTTAGCGCCCGGACCCCCTACAGCCCCTTCCCTATGGCCCGCCAGCCCAGGGCATCTCCCACCGCCCCCCCAGGGACGGCTGGCAGAGTCTCGGTTAAAGTCTTTAATAATTACAAGAATTCCAGATTCATTACAGAAGAGTTTACAACAAATAATATTTCTCCATACAAAGGCAAAATAAACTTTTCAAGTAATAGCGTCCCGGCTCTGGAGTCTCTATGCCGGTGACGGGGAGGCAGGGGGCACACGCAGCCCCCGGCGAGGGGCTGCCCCCGGCCGGGGAATTGCCC
>NW_009647729.1:21694-22229 GCF_000708025.1 Charadrius vociferus | reverse complement strand
GGCAAGGCCAGGCACGTAATGACAACGTATTCCCCAAAGGCATCGACACATTATTATTATTGTTTAATACAACCCCATATAAAACTGAAGCAGCAGCAGCAATTCTTATTGAGGGACCTAAACTGAAATAGGTTTAGAACATAATTTAAAAAAATAAAAACAGCAAAAGTAGCAAAATATATGAATTTTTTTTTTTTTTTTTTAGAGCAAGTTTTTTCTCACAGCCACTAGTACCTTACTACCAAACCGGTATATCTCTGGTAACAACCCTTTTAAAAAGACATGTAAATATATATTCATATTTATACATATTTTTAGTTATGTACACAGGACTTTTGTTTTTAGCACTGGTGTATTTGGCTGCCTCTACTATCGGTGCCGAGCGATGCCTACGCTGCGTCTCCCACTTCCCAGGTACCAGGGGTTTGGTCAGCGAAGCCCGTCGGCACGGGCACCGCGGGACCGGCCCCGCAGCGGCTGGGGGCAGCGAGCGCCGTGCTGGCAGGACTCCCGTGCCGCCCGTGCCAGCGAGGCT
>NW_009647729.1:19576-20714 GCF_000708025.1 Charadrius vociferus | reverse complement strand
CCCGCGGCCAGCAAAGACGCCGTCCCGGGGAGTTAGGGCGAATCCCCTGGTGGAAGGAAGGGAACCCCCTGCCCACCCTCCCTGCCCCGGGCGCTGGGAAGGACGTGGAGCTGTTTTGGGAGGAGGATGGACGGGGAGCTAAGCTAGTCCCTGCTACGGGGTCACCCCCCGATTCGCTCCCGCCGAGAAATAACGAAGGGAGATGTTGATTATTGCAAACGGGTTGCGCTGATGCTTTTGCAGGGCTGGGAACTGCCGGGAAAGTGACTCTGAACATCTGTCTGTGCCCTGGGCTCGACGGTCGCACCCGGAGGCTCTCGACCCACTCTCCCACTCTGGAGACATTCAAAACCCGCCTGGACGCTGTCCTGTGCAACGTGCTGTAGGTGACCCTGCCCTGGCAGGGGGGTTGGACTAGATGATCTCCAAAGGTCCCTTCCAACCCTGACCATTCTGTGATTCTGTGTGATTCCGTGACCCCACGGGGAGGCGAAGCGGTGCCGGTCCCCGGCCGGGTGGGGGGCATTGGGGTGCCGGCGTCCCCCTCCTTCCCCGGCCCAGCACCCCACTCACAGCTCGTTGGTGCAGTTGCTGGGTTTGTCCATCCTGTGACCTTCCTTCAGCAGCTTGAAGAGCTCCTCGACCGGCACGCCGGGGTAGGGCGAGCCGCCCAGCGTGAAGATCTCCCACAGCAGCACGCCGAAGGACCACCTGCGCGGGGCAAACACAGGGCAAACGCTGGGACACCCCCCTCCCGCGGAGCCGACACCCCCGTTTCATTTTAGAAGTTCGTTTGCTGGGAGGGACGAGCGCTAACAGCTTTGATTCGCTCTGCAAGACGAATGAGCCCCAGCGCCAAATGTAATTTGGATTCAAAATATTTTGTCTGCTGACGCTAATTATATTTTCCTTAAATTAAGACGAATCCCATCTGGCGCGCTCCGCCGCGGCGCGTACCGTGCTCACCAGCAAGCGCCGGGCGCTGCGGCGCGGGACGCGGCAGAACGGGACGGGACGGGAGCGAGGGGCTGCGAGATGCAGGCAGGGATGCAGGCGGCAAGAGCGCTGCTGGAAGGGGGTGGCCAAGAAGGGCCGCATCCCCCAGCCCGCGGCAGAGGCCCCCGCCGACCCGGGAGGG
>NW_009647729.1:17586-18241 GCF_000708025.1 Charadrius vociferus | reverse complement strand
CGGGTCCTCGGGGAGCTCGTACTCGGAGACGCCGGCCAGCATGGGGGTGCCGCTGGAGGAGAGCCGCGAGGGACGGACCAGCATCACGCCCGAGTTCATGGAGGAGCTGGAGCAGGGTTTTTTGGTGGCGTGGGGTTTCCCTCCGCGCGCCCCCGCCTCCCCCCGCCGGGAGGGAGATGCTGACCGGGAGCCCTCGCGCCCCAACCCGCAGCCCCCTGCCCGTGCTGCCCCCCAGCGCTGCCTGCAGGCATGGGGCCCCGTCAATGCTGCTTCCACGGTGGAGCCAGCCAAAATAGTTTTTAATTAATTTCCAGCTCGCTGGTACCACAAAATACAGCCACAAAATATTCCCACGGCCCGGGAGTCCTCCCGTCTCCTCAGGGTGTACGACACGCTCTTCTGCTCGAACACCGAATTGCTGTAAATCCTTCTGGTCCTCCTCATCACCCCCAATGAGGTAGTGACGAGGAGGGGGTGTGCAGCCCCCCCGTGCTGCCAGTCTGGGGCACAGCCCAGGGACGGTCCCCAACCCCGCGCCACGGACGGGAACAAGGCTGGAGGGGGTGGCACGTGCAGCAGGGCGCGATGGTCCCGGGTCTCCCCCCATCCATCCTCCTCCAGAGCCGCCCCCCCACCCCACCCCACGTCCCCCAGG
>NW_009647729.1:15544-16894 GCF_000708025.1 Charadrius vociferus | reverse complement strand
GGTGGCGTGGGGTTTCCCTCCGCGCGCCCCCGCCTCCCCCCGCCGGGAGGGAGATGCTGACCGGGAGCCCTCGCGCCCCAACCCGCAGCCCCCTGCCCGTGCTGCCCCCCAGCGCTGCCTGCAGGCATGGGGCCCCGTCAATGCTGCTTCCACGGTGGAGCCAGCCAAAATAGTTTTTAATTAATTTCCAGCTCGCTGGTACCACAAAATACAGCCACAAAATATTCCCACGGCCCGGGAGTCCTCCCGTCTCCTCAGGGTGTACGACACGCTCTTCTGCTCGAACACCGAATTGCTGTAAATCCTTCTGGTCCTCCTCATCACCCCCAATGAGGTAGTGACGAGGAGGGGGTGTGCAGCCCCCCCGTGCTGCCAGTCTGGGGCACAGCCCAGGGACGGTCCCCAACCCCGCGCCACGGACGGGAACAAGGCTGGAGGGGGTGGCACGTGCAGCAGGGCGCGATGGTCCCGGGTCTCCCCCCATCCATCCTCCTCCAGAGCCGCCCCCCCACCCCACCCCAGGTCCCCCAGGAGGGGCAGTAGGTGCAAACAAACCCCCTCTCTACTTTCTGTTACCTGTCTGCGCAGGGGGATGCTCTTGGCCAGCTTGTGCACGGCCAGCTGGCTGTTGAAGTCCGTCTTCTTGGTGGTGCTCTTCATCTTGTAGATGATGACGGTCACCACCATGCAGGAGATGAGGAAGGCCCCGGTGCAGTAAATGATGATCTCCAGGTAGAGGGGGGACGTCATCATGGCCGGGGTGTCTTCAATAGCTGGGTCGGCGCGAACAGGGCGTTAGCACCCGTGAGCCCGCCCGGGGCCGAGGAGCAGAGCGGTGCTGGGGAACCCCCCCGGCTCCTCCCCGTGCTCGGCGGGGACATGCTCTGCATCGCCGGAGGCCTCGGGGCGGCGTATGGCGGGGAGCAGGGGGGCTGCCCACCCACCCCGGTGGGGAAGGCGTGCGGACACCCCTCCTCATCCCTGTGGCTGTTCAACGCCTCCGCGGGCACGTGCCTGGGGTGGGATGGGGCGCTGGGCTGGGAAGGGGCCACCCGAGAAAGGCGTGAAGTGGAGGGGGACGGTGCCCGTGTCCCTCAGCTGGGGCCATGCGGGAGAGCAGTGGGGGTCTCCCGTTGGGGCTGCGCTGGGGATGCTTCTCCTGCATCACCCCGCAGGGACGGGGCATGGCGGGCACCCCCCGGGGCAGAGCTGCTCTGCTCTGCCCACACTCGGAGCCGCGAGTCCCCGGGGGCGCGGGGGTTACCCTGAGCATGGTGGGATGGAGGGGCCGTCCAGCAGTGCCCGGGGCTGCGGGGGTCCGGGCGTTACGGATAAAGACCGGAGAGAGCT
>NW_009647729.1:13252-15019 GCF_000708025.1 Charadrius vociferus | reverse complement strand
CACGGGTCCTGCGCCGCAAGCCAAAGCCAGTCCCCCGGCAGGCAGGATGCAGGCAGCGCTGCCAGCACCCCCCGAACCCCCGTGCCCCCCTGCGCGGGCAGCGCTGGCCTTGTCCCGGGGCGCAGGACCGTCCTACTCCAGCGGAGCGGCCCCTGGTTAAGTTCCCCCGGGTATGCATCGCCTGGGCCAGGGAGAGAGCGGGGGGACAGACCCCAATCGGGGGGTGGAGGGGGGCAGACAGCGGGGGGACGTGCGCCCCGTCCCGCTGCGGACGCAGAGAGCAGCGCTGCGGCTCTCCCCCGGCACGGTAACCAGCACCGGGGGGGGCAGGGGCCGGGAAACGCTCTCTCCCGGACCGCGATGCATACGTTGGAAAGGAGGGAGGAAAGGGAGAGGAAGAGGAGTATATACCTTCGAGAACTGTCAACCATGCAGAGTGATGGGAGATCCCAATAGAATTACCCGCCAAACATGTATACTCCCCAGCATCCTCAAATGAGACATTCCTTAAGTGAAGGACTTCCATTTCTTTGTCTGTTGTGTTAACGCCAGCCGTCTAGAAGGAAAAATGGAAGCAAAAAACGGAGAAGCAAACGACATGAGATCTTCTGGGAAGGATGCCAGAGAGGAGGGAGAGCCCAGTCTCATTTGCCAGAGCCCCGGGAGCAGAGAGAGACCACTGCAGACCTGCTAGAGAGACCCTCAGGATGACCACTCATCCAGGCGGACCTAAGGAGATGCTGGTTAAAAACCCTTCACCAGACTGAGTGTCCTGCCCATCTGAACATGCTGGCGATGGGCTACATGGAGAAATAAACCTCAGGCAGAGCCGGCCGGCCGACCGCACGACACGGGGAGGCACGAGGACGGAGACGGGAGGATGGAGACAGGAGGGCGGCACAGACGGGGGACGCAGCGTGGTCCCCAGCCACGCACAGCCGCGGTGCCCGGGCTGGCTGCGAAGGTGTAGGTCGGCCCCACGGCAGCGCCCGCAGGGACCCGGGCTCGGTGGCGCCGGACTCACCAGGCACCGGGGCAGTCCTGGTGTCTGCACGGTGGGGTGGGAAGCACACGGGAGAAACACCGGGACACACACACAGACACAGAGCACAAAACCAAGCCGGCCCCGCCGAGTATTTTTCCATGGCTTGTCGCACCAGAAACACAGCAGAAACAAGAGAGCCCAGAGTTTTGTTTTCCACCGCCGGGGACTGACGGTCCGAGGAAACACCCTGCCGGGCGTTCTTCCGATTACCTTTTGCCAGAGGTCTGGTGACAGTGAGCCACGCAGACTGGTTGGCCTCGCCAATATAATTGGAAACCTTACAAACATACTCCCCGCTCTCCGCCTCTGTCACATTATACAGGGTCAGCACCTCCGCATCAGAGCTATTAATCCCCGAGTGCTGGAACAGACCAACAACATGGAGTCACATTGACGCGGTCAGAAACGGCAGCGCCCGGAGCATCGGCAGCGCCCGGAGCATCGGCACCGGCTCTGTCGGCGCGAGGGCTGCTCAACCCGCCCCGGTACCCGCTGCCGCGGGAGGGCTGGGGCTGCAGCTGGGGGTCCCGGGAGGCAGGGGAAGTCATGGGGCTGTAATCCTGCTCCCCCTGTCCCGGCCAGGGGTACGGCTGGGGATGGCTGGGGATGTTGGGAACACGGCTGGGGATGGCTGTGCACCCCCTGGGGTCGGGGACACGGCTGGGGATGGCTGCGCACCCCAGGGATTGGGGACACTGCCAGGGACCGCTATTGGTGGCGGG
>NW_009647729.1:11123-12330 GCF_000708025.1 Charadrius vociferus | reverse complement strand
GCCCCCCCCCCCCGACGTATGGGGACCCCCCGCTTGGGGTGGGCACCGACGCACCCGGCAGAACCGCGGGGTCCCCTTCCCTGGGGGACTCCCCCGCAGTGGGGCGAGAGCAGCCAGGAGGGGTTGGGGATGGGGACAGGTGAAATCCCGTCACGGGGATGGGGACATCAGTACCTATTCGGCGGGGTCAGAGGGCAAACAAACCTAACGAGGGCCCCGGCCGTTAACAAAGCGGCTGCCACTGTGGTGAGTCAGCATTAACAAACCCCTTTGTTCACCTCGCTGACTGTTCCCTTCAGTTTGCTCAGTGTAATCAAATTAAATCACATTTTTAATGGTTCATTTACTGGCATTTAGAGCAGCTCCACATGTGGAACTGCTCAGACCAGCCTTCCCAGCTGGGAATTATGGCTAATAAGGCGATTAGAAAAAGTTTCTGTCTGGTCTATGAAATGATTTCCACCACAATTAAAAATCCCCAGAACGGGCTGAGGTCAACCTTCCGCCTCGCCTGCTCGCGGACCTGCTGTGCCGCAGAGGTGCGCGCCGGGGCCGGGGGGGACAGCCGTAGGGACGGCAAGCCCGTCGTCCCCATGAGCGCTGCCCATCCCCATCTCTGCGGGGTGCAGCACCCGTTTCTGCTGGGGGAGGGGGGGGTGGCCGGGGACCCCGGGAAAGCCCTCCCAGCCCCGCGCTCCTCACCCACGACATCCAGCTGGTACGTGTGGTTGATGCTCCCGTACTTGTTCTCCACGATGCAGGTGTAGTTGCCCTTATCGGACGGCACCACCGAGTCCATGATGATGCTCCAGGTCGCGTAGCGGACCTGGGGGCACGGGGATGACGACAGAGCCCGTTACGTGCGAAACGCTGGGGGACTGGAGCACACGAGCCCTCATTCCCGTTCACGTCAGAGCTGGCGCAGCCCCCGGCCCCCGCCGTACAGGCAGGACGTAAATCTCCCTTTGAGGTCACCTTTCCCCTTTCCTACAGAGGGACCGTAATTGCTCCCAGCTGTCCCAGGACAGCCTCGCCACGGAGCCAACTGCGCCGAGAAGCAGATGTTGTGAGCCGAGCGTGATGGGCCCCCCCGGCGCGCAGGGACTCCCCTCTCCGGCGGCCCCAGTGTGCGGAGGGAACAGACCGGCATTGTTCCCCCGCTGCCGCCGCCCGGGAAGAGCTGCTTCCCCCGGCTGGCACTGCGCTC
>NW_009647729.1:5509-6129 GCF_000708025.1 Charadrius vociferus | reverse complement strand
CGCGGCCTGGGCCCCCCCACCCCACGGGGGGGGTTAGCCGAGACCCTACAGGCACACAAACGCCCCAAGCCTCGGTGGACGCCTCCCGACCTCGAGCATCCGCTCTTCTCCAGCCTCAAGCTCCATCAATGCCACCGTGGACCTCGGCTCCCGCCCGGCGCGTGCCCAGCACCGCGCCGGTAACTCCTCCGGGCGCCCCCACATCGCGGGTCTGCCTCAAACTCCCTGGGCAGCCGCGCAGATCCGCGCGTGGCCGGTGCACGTGCCGGCGAGCATGCAAAGGCGTGCAGGGGCTGCCTGCTCCTCGCTGCGCAGCCCGGCCCCGGGGCTGCCCCTTCCCTGCCTGCCCGGGGCCGCTACGAACCTGAGACGTTCACGGAGAAGTAGGTGGTCTCGCTTCCCGAGGGGCTGTTGGTCATGCAGGCATAGAGCCCCGAGTCCTCGGGCACCGCGTCCCTGACCTCTACCTCCTCCCCGGTAATGCGCGTCCGGTTGTTCTCGGCCAGCTGGACGCCGTCGCGCACCCAGTTGATGCTCTGGACGTCATCCCTCAGCCGGCAGCGCAGCTGGAGGAGGTCGCCGGGGTGGGCCGAGTAGGACTCCACTTCGATTTTTGCTTT
>NW_009647729.1:4441-4863 GCF_000708025.1 Charadrius vociferus | reverse complement strand
CCCCAGGGCAGGGAGAGCTGCAGCTGCTCCCGAGGCGACATTTGTGTGAGCAGCACAAAGATCCTTTCTCTCCATCCTGCGATCTTGTCTCTCCTGGCCCTGGTAGCGCAGACACGGCTCCGTCCTCAAGCGCTGCGCTCCACCCTCCGTGGTGGTGAGCGAGTGGCTCCCCCGGCCCTGGGCTTGCTGCTGACGTTTGGGTTTCCAACCATCTCTTCGCATTCCGCAGCCCAAGGAAGGGTTTGGGCCGTTGCAGCTCCGCGGGCGCCGCGGCTCCCTGCGATGGTGCGGAGCGGATGCAGCGTGAGCATCGTCCTGGGAACGAGCAGCACGGGGCGGCGTGCACGGCTCCGGGTCCTGAGCACCGCTGTGGACATCACTCTCAATGGCGTCCTTGAAGGAAACACCACACGTCCACGGCT
>NW_009647729.1:0-4169 GCF_000708025.1 Charadrius vociferus | reverse complement strand
AGGCGGGCACGCAGCCCGGAGGCACCGTACCGCGGCCACGGGGGAAGAGCAAAGCCACAGCTCTGCCTGGGGACCCCCGCGGCTCCCAGCGAGGAGCGCGGCAATTTGCAGAGCGGCAGCTAATTACGAATGCCCGCAGCACCCGAGCGCACGCTGGAGGGGCCGTCTCACCGCAGAAGTAACGCACCTCATCACCCCCACCTCTCGGCGCCCACCGAGCCAGGCAAGCGCCAGCTCTTCCCCCCTCCTCTGTGCGCCCTGAGCAGACGCGGAGCAGCTCGTCCCGGGCGCAGCCGCTGCCGAAAGCCGGCGCAGGGTCTCCGCCTGCACCGAACCCCCTCGGAGATCCCCCGAGCTGCGGCAGCGCGGGCAGGGAGCGCAGGCTGGCAGCCGGCAGCGCGGGGCCGGGGCCGTCAGCGAGGCACCGCTCCTCCCAGGACCCACCAGCGGCCAAAAACGAAAGCTCAGCTCTTCAGAAACTCTCGTTTACCACGTCGTGATCTCCACTTCGCTTTCTGGCCGCTCTTCTTTCCCTCGGAATGATGAGGAGCTTCATGGGGAAAACATCCACGAGCAACTCCAGAGTTTCTCCTTTTTCTTTTGCTCAGCACTTGAAGGCAAACAGCGTGCGGGGGAAGAATCCGCTTTCCTCAGCTGCTGGAAGACCAACAGCCCGGCTCCAGCTCCAGCAGTAAGATCGTTTTCACGCAGAAGGTGAAGGCTGGTGGGAATTCCATCGGTGGCGGGGGAAGGCTCTTGCTTTTGCAATCCCGTTTTCCTTGGGTTTCTCTCGCAGCCTCGCGGGACGGGCACGGCTCTGATTTGTGTTTCAAGCGATTAGTCACAGGCATCTTCCAGCGCACACAATGCAGCAGCGACGTCCCCTCGCTGCCTGTCTGACCACCATGGGACTCGGTGACACAACGTCCTCCTGTCCGTCCTGACTCCCTTCTCAAGCAGAGCAAGGTCAGCGAGCGATAAACAGCCACGAAAACCCAAACCAACACGAGACGCGGAGCTGCAGCCGCGGCCGTATCTGCCCTTATCTCACCCCGTCCGTGGCCGCGGCGCTCAGCTCTGCCCCTCCCCGCACACCGACAAACTCACTCCTTATCGAACGCAATAACCTGCAGAAGGTGGCTGGAGGACCTCCACCGCCCACAAACGTCCTCTGATGTCCTGATTCCCTGTCCCAGGCCACCCGCACGCTGGCACATGAGGAGCCACACGCAGGTCCAGGGTCCGGCATCCCATGGTGGGCACTGCTGGACCTGTGGGGTCCCACTGTGCCCCAACCGAACCGATGCCGGGTCAGCGCAGGATCAGTTCTGGCCAGAAGGACACCGCTGTGGTCCAAGAGATCGTACAGGTCACCCCCTCACCCAGCCTGCCCTTGGGACCGCCATGGAAAGGCCACCAGCCCCTTAACTCGCCCGGGGAGGAGGTGGCCTCGGGGTAGGGAAGGAATTTGGAGGGATGGAAAACTTCAAACCACCCCAGTCCGACGCTGGGGCTCGGGGAAGCAGCGCCCCGGGCTCAGGGGAGGCGGCTCGGGGGGGGTGATGCTGACCCCTTCCCACGGGTACAGCATCACACGGGTCCCCCGGTACCCCCGTGCAAGTGCCACCGCTCCTTCAGGCCACCGAACCGTGGGCTCTGCTGCGCCGAGGAGCCCGGGCAGGCGGGGGCCGGGGGTCCGCCGGCGTGTGGCCGGATCGCTTTTCAAAGGCAGCAGCCCCCTCCCCCAGCCCCTCCGAGGCAGAGGCTGGTCTGCATTAACAGCATGACCGGGGAGGCGTCGAGCGTGATGGACGGGAGAGGGGAGGCAGAGGGCAAGGCAGGATCCTGCCCTTTGGTAACCCAAAGCACATCTCTGGCACTCAGGGATAAGGCGGAAAACGCGGCATGGTGGGAACGGCCTGAAAACGAATTCACAGGCTAATGAGCATGTCCAGGTTAGCTCACCCCGCGGGCGGGAGCGGGGCCGGGCCATCTTCTTCGGGGATGCTCCAGGTACCACTGGCTCTTCCTGGGGGGGCTCAGGGCATCCCTGACTCTTCTTTGGGGATGCTCCAGGTACCACTGGCTCTTCCTGGGGGGGCTCAGGGCATCCCTGACTCTTCTTCGGGGATGCTCCAGGTACCACTGGCTCTTCCTGGGGGGGCTCAGGGCATCCCTGACTCTTCTTTGGGGATGCTCCAGGTACCACTGGCTCTTCCTGGGGGGGCTCAGGGCATCCCTGACTCTTCTTCGGGGATGCTCCAGGTACCACTGGCTCTTCCTGGGGGGGCTCAGGGCATCCCTGACTCTTCTTTGGGGATGCTCCAGGTACCACTGGCTCTTCCTGGGGGGGCTCAGGGCATCCCTGACTCTTCTTCGGGGATGCTCCAGGTACCACTGGCTCTTCCTGGGGGGGCTCAGGGCATCCCTGACTCTTCTTTGGGGATGCTCCAGGTACCACTGGCTCTTCCTGGGGGGGCTCAGGGCATCCCTGACTCTTCTTCGGGGATGCTCCAGGTACCACTGGCTCTTCCTGGGGGGGCTCAGGGCATCCCTGACTCTTCTTTGGGGATGCTCCAGGTACCACTGGCTCTTCCTGGGGGGGCTCAGGGCATCCCTGACTCTTCTTCGGGGATGCTCCAGGTACCACTGGCTCTTCCTGGGGGGGCTCAGGGCATCCCTGACTCTTCTTTGGGGATGCTCCAGGTACCACTGGCTCTTCCTGGGGGGGCTCAGGGCATCCCTGACTCTTCTTCGGGGATGCTCCAGGTACCACTGGCTCTTCCTGGGGGGGCTCAGGGCATCCCTGACTCTTCTTTGGGGATGCTCCAGGTACCACTGGCTCTTCCTGGGGGGGCTCAGGGCATCCCTGACTCTTCTTCGGGGATGCTCCAGGTACCACTGGCTCTTCCTGGGGGGGCTCAGGGCATCCCTGACTCTTCTTTGGGGATGCTCCAGGTACCACTGGCTCTTCCTGGGGGGGCTCAGGGCATCCCTGACTCTTCTTCGGGGATGCTCCAGGTACCACTGGCTCTTCCTGGGGGGGCTCAGGGCATCCCTGACTCTTCTTTGGGGATGCTCCAGGTACCACTGGCTCTTCCTGGGGGGGCTCAGGGCATCCCTGACTCTTCTTCGGGGATGCTCCAGGTACCACTGGCTCTTCCTGGGGGGGCTCAGGGCATCCCTGACTCTTCTTTGGGGATGCTCCAGGTACCACTGGCTCTTCCTGGGGGGGCTCAGGGCATCCCTGACTCTTCTTCGGGGATGCTCCAGGTACCACTGGCTCTTCCTGGGGGGGCTCAGGGCATCCCTGACTCTTCTTTGGGGATGCTCCAGGTACCACTGGCTCTTCCTGGGGGGGCTCAGGGCATCCCTGACTCTTCTTCGGGGATGCTCCAGGTACCACTGGCTCTTCCTGGGGGGGCTCAGGGCATCCCTGACTCTTCTTTGGGGATGCTCCAGGTACCACTGGCTCTTCCTGGGGGGGCTCAGGGCATCCCTGACTCTTCTTCGGGGATGCTCCAGGTACCACTGGCTCTTCCTGGGGGGGCTCAGGGCATCCCTGACTCTTCTTTGGGGATGCTCCAGGTACCACTGGCTCTTCCTGGGGGGGCTCAGGGCATCCCTGACTCTTCTTCGGGGATGCTCCAGGTACCACTGGCTCTTCCTGGGGGGGCTCAGGGCATCCCTGACTCTTCTTTGGGGATGCTCCAGGTACCACTGGCTCTTCCTGGGGGGGCTCAGGGCATCCCTGACTCTTCTTCGGGGATGCTCCAGGTACCACTGGCTCTTCCTGGGGGGGCTCAGGGCATCCCTGACTCTTCTTTGGGGATGCTCCAGGTACCACTGGCTCTTCCTGGGGGGGCTCAGGGCATCCCTGACTCTTCTTCGGGGATGCTCCAGGTACCACTGGCTCTTCCTGGGGGGGCTCAGGGCATCCCTGACTCTTCTTTGGGGATGCTCCAGGTACCACTGGCTCTTCACTGGGGGGCTCAGGGCATCCCTGGCTCTTCCCTGGGGGTCTGAAGGCAGCCCTGGCTCTTCCTGGGGGGGCTCAGGGCACCCCTAGCTCTTCCTGGGTGGGGGGTCAAGGCACCCATGGCTCTTTATGGGGGGCTCAAGGCACCCATAGCTCTTCCTTGGGGAGGCTTCAGGTATCACTGGCTCTT
>NW_009647728.1:8834-15702 GCF_000708025.1 Charadrius vociferus | reverse complement strand
ATCTCAAAAAGAGCACACTTAGTTACAGAACTTCAGGTATTTATGCGTCCCCCGATTGCCCAAGAGCCTGTCTCCTTTTCCCATTGTTTCCCATTGTTGGTACTTTAGGGTGCACATTCTTTCACGACCGGTTAGCCTATCACAAACTCGATTCACATCTTTCTCCTTTTAAGGAGTTGTTTTTCTAAGTTACATAGCCCTGCTCCTGTCATCGACATACTAAATGGCTGAAGCAAAACAATCCCTGAGTTCATCTCTCACACTCTAAAACAATTAAAATCCCCTGTTTCCACTTTTACATGCCCCAGACAAAACTCTAGTACAAAGCAAACTAAAACTCTGCTTTTTCTTCAATATCAAGCACTATTTGCCAGTCACCAATACAGCAAATCTCATTGATGTCTGTAGACAGTGAGCTCAGAGGTGGAATGTCGTTGTAGAGACGGACACGACACTCAATATCCAGTTACAGCAATCGTCCTCCTTTATTTTACAAGCAGTGCTCTTTTATATCCACTTAGCTGGTTGCTTATCTGTGCATATATTCTAACATTCTACTTTTGCCCAATCCACTCCCACATCACACACCATTCAGCCAATACAATTGTTGATCACGCACTGTTCATGCTCTGGGAAAAGCCAGGATGTTTGCCACCCCTTATCTTGTTTGCTCAGATCTTCTCAGGATTCTCCTGTCTCTTCAAGGGTACACGGGTATCTGTTCAGGGTCAGTGTTAAACTTGTATTTTGATCCCTCGGACCAGCCGAGGTGTCCCACAGTGGAATAGTTAAAGGATCAATACCATTCCACTCTTACAGCATAAAGCACAATGCTACCCTTCCAGTAAGCTTGCTCAAAGTGACACAGTGATTTCTAAATGACACTGTGGCATTAAAGTCTGAAAACATAAGCACTAAGTTGTGAGAGATGTAGGAGCAACACTTAGTTGTTCCCACCAACAGATAAGTGACACAAAGCATAAAAAAATCTTTGGCTTTAAACTTTAGTATAGTTTTCACCAGAACTCTATTATTAGCAGCTGCAATCTAATATTCTGATGCAAGATAATATTCAAGTAAATACTCTGAGTTTATAGTTAATTTTCTTCAAGCCTGTTCCAGTTTTAGACAGATTTCAAGGCAGCTGTCTTCTTCACCATTGCTCTTAGTTGTCCTTCCAAGTAGTCATTGCCTCTCTGTGTAGCCACAATCTTTAGCCAAAGCGGTCCATAAAAGTAATAAAAATAACGGTGAAGTTATAAATTTTTTAAACGGGTATTAATAGGTTGGCTTCTTTGGGTCATAACTGTAAGCCTGTGATGACCTGGATTAAAAACACACTAGCATGGTCGACCTATCATGATCTAAGAGTGAATTTCACTGTGAATAAAGCATCTTAACTGTTTTTTTGAGTGGGTTAGCACTGGTTCATAGATAAAAATCTGTCCAATCCACCATAAGGTTTTTTAAATTAAGTCTTCTCATCCAGCTGGAGGGGAGGGGGGGGGGAACCTTCAGCTAACATATTTTAACATTACATATTTTATTTGCTTCTTTTTTGGAATAGCAGCAGAGGAAAAAATAAATAAAAGCATTGACGTGATGTACCAGAGGACCAAGGATTTTTTTTTTTTCAATTCAGTGTTGAAATTTCCAAAGTGATTGTATTTTTTTTTCTTTAAAAAAAATCTCATATTAAACAACAGTAGTAGTCATCTCAAACAAAGCAAAAGCATGTACAGGTGCTACACACAAATGTGTGGGTTGCTATGACAGTGACCTCTAACTTTCCATCAAAGACCAAGTACTCATCCTTCCAGATGTCCCTGAAGCCCACAATAGCTAAGCCTATGGCTGGTGGCATGGTAAATGCCCTCAGCAATGTTCAATAAATAATGCAGAGTCTAAAATGACGCCACAATTTATTGTAACTCTTAGCATTATACTTTCTAATGATAGTTTTAACTTGTTCTTGTTTTTCCTCCTTCGATAAAGTCGTCTCATCTTTCAGTCTCTGCCCATTACCCTCATTTCTCCTATTACCTGGCAAATTTCAGCCTGGAGAAGAGAAGGCTCCGGGGAGATCATATTGCAGCCTTCCAGTGCCTAAAGGGGGCCTACAGGAGAGCTGGGGAAGGACTTCTTACTAGGTCATATAGTGACAGGACGAGGGGAAATGGATATAAACTGGAAGAGGGCAGGTTTAGATTAAACAGTAGGAAGAAGTTTTTCACTTTGAGGGCGGTAAGGCACTGGAACAGGTTGCCCAGAGAGGTTGTTGAGACCCCATCCCTGGAGGTGTTTAAGGCCAGGATGGAAGGGGCCTTGGGCAACCTGGTCTAGTCGGAGGTGTCCCTGCCCGTGGCAGGGAGGTTGGAACTCGATGATCTTCAAGGTCCTTTCCAACCTAAACCATTCTATGATTCTATGATAAATTTCTCAACTGCTGAGCAAATGCATGGTTAAAAAAACCCTTAAAACAAAACTCCTCTGTTGCCTATATCCAGATTGCAATTTCTTAATTGCAAATAGTCATACCAGGAAGTACTCAAACTGTAAAATGCTTACCTTGCTAAAAATATTCCATTTAGTCTATTTTCTGCAACAGTAAATATGATTCACCACGTCACCATCTGTTATCGGGTACTGATGCTTTCCTGCTATAACAACCTCCATTGTAGCCAACCTGTGCATGATCTTAACTAAGAATTGGTAACCCAAAATTAAAAGGAACTGCCAAGTATTCTCAGTTTAGCTGAAATTGATAGGGTAGAAAGCACTCAGTACCTTGCAAGATTAGCTCTTAGAAACTGAGGACTCTCTCAGTCTTAAACTGTAAATTGAAATTGTTGTCCTGGTTCCAGCAGGGATAGGGTTAATTTTCATAAGGAGCTGGGAGGGGATACAGCCCAAAAGGCTGACACAAACTAGCCAAAGGAGTATTCGATACTAATACCATGTGAAGTCATGCTCCATATATAGCTGGGGTAGCTGGTCAGAGGGGGGTGGGGGCAGGAATTGCCTCTCGGGAGATGGGCTGGGGCTGTTCTGGGTTCTGGTCGGTGAGCGGTTGTACATTACTCGTGTTTTGTATATTCCTTTATCAGTATTATTATTGTTGTTTTCCCCTTTTTCCTTTGCTGTTCAGTTAAACTACCTTTATCTCAACCCACACATTTTGCCTTTTTATTCCGATTCTCCCCCCATCCTTCCGCGGGGGGTGGGTGGGGTGGTGTGAGTGAACAGCCACATGGTTCTTTGTTGCCGGCTGGTGCTAAACCACAACAATTCTACAATAGAGTTTACTACTGGTTCCAGTAATTCTCATAACCAAAAGAAGGTGCAAAAAGCTAAAGAGGAAGCTGGAACAATAACAAATGAAAAAATGCTTTTTTTCTGGCATGTCTGGAGTTTACAAAGTCTGAAATAAACTCAAAAGACCAGCCAGGATAAGTTAATATCAGCGATTGTTGAAAAAATTTACATTGCTGTGGTGGGTTTACCTTGGCTGGCCACCAGATGCCCGCCAAGCTCCTCTATCACTCCATCCACCTCAACTGGACAGGAGAGAGAAATTGTAACGAAAGGCTCGTGGGTCAAGATAAGGCCAGGGAGATCACTCAGCAATTACTGTCACAGGCAAAACAGACTCAACTTGGGGAAAATTAATTTAGTTTATTACCAATCAAATCAGAGTAGGATAATGAGAAAATAAAACCAAATCTTAAAACACCTTCCCCCCACCCCTCCTTTCTTCCCAGGCTCAACTTCACTCCCAATTTTCTCTACCTCCTCCCCTTGGGCGGCACAAGGGGATGGGGAATGATGGTTGCTGCTCCTTCCTCCTCAGGGGGAGGACTCCTCACACTCCTCCTTCAGTGTGGGGTCTCTCCCACAGGAGACAGTTCTCCACAAACTTCTCCAATGTGAGTCCTTCCCACAGGCTGCAGTTCTTCATGAACTGCTCCAATGTGGGTCCTTCCCACGGGCTGCAGTCCTTCAGGAACAGACTGCTTCAGTGTGGGTCACAAAGTCCTGCCAGCTAACGTGCTCCAGCGTGGGCTTCTCTCTCCATGGGTTCACAGGTCCTGCCAGGAGCCTGTTCGAGTGTGGTCTTCCCACAGGGTCACAGCCTCCTTCAGACATGCATCAGCTCTGGCGTGGAGTCCTCCGCAGGCTGCAGGTGGATTTCTGCTCCACCTTTAACTTCCATGGGCTGCAGGGGGACAGCCTGCCTCACCATGGGCTTCACCATGGGCTGCAAGGGAATCTCTGCTCTGGCTCCTGGAGCACCTCCTACCCCTCCTTCTTCACTGATCTTTGTGTCTGCATAGTTGTTTCTCTCACATATTTTCATTCCTTTCTCCCAGCTGCAGTTGCACAGCAGTTTTTCCCCCTTCACAGAGGCTCATCGTAGGCCAGCAGTGGATCTGTCTTAGAGCCAGCTGGTATTGGCTCCGTCTGACATGGGGGCAGATGCTGGCAGCTTCTCACAGAAGCCATCGCTGTAGCCCCCCCACTACCAAAACCTTGCCACACAAACCCAATACAATTGCCTTTATAGATTTTTGACTATTGATATGTTCTGCACATTCTTCTCTTCACGAGGACTTTTTTTTTTATTATTGTTGTATTGAAAGGTAAAACTCATTTACAGTAAGTTATCTTTGCGTAATCCTTCCCCAGCTACTGCATGCAGAAATATTTGGAAATATATTAACAATTGCTGAATCAGCCCTAAAAGTAAAAATTACTTATTACCATTCTTTTTGCCTTTGAAATTCACATTCTACATACTAATCTATTTTAAGCATCTTTTGCTTAAAAATATATATGGTTTTTTTCCCCTGGAAATATTGATAACATTGTACAAGTTATACTATAACCCTCATGAATCCTTCATGAAAATGCCTCCCAGATCAAATTTGCTGTTAAAAAGTCACCTTCAGAAGTTCATCTTTGAAGCCTTCTGGCATGACATAAGCTCAGCTGAAAAATGCATTTTTAACTCCATTATTACCAGTGTCAAATAAAAATTATGTATTAATAGGACTAAATGGATACGTAAGATGATTATACCACAGCCCAGTAGTTCCTCTATTACAGATCCCACTGGACACTTCTAATGGGGCAGTTTATGGCTCTAGATGAAAATGTTTCCTGTGCAGAAGAGTGTGTACCACTTTAGGCATCGGAGAAACTGTAGGATTATTATGCATAGTCAGATTGAAAAAAACAACAAGGGAAATGGTTTTGTACAAATAAATATTCCACAAATTCTAGACATGCAAAGCTTGACTCCTAATACTCTTTATTATTGCAGACCAGGAAGTTTATTAGAGTTCTAGTGGCTTTCCTTCCTTTGTCTGAACTCTGTTTGCTATGTGCAGTTTCCACTTCTCCAACCAAAATATTTGCAAACTGGACAACAATCAATTTCTAAAATAAGTTCTACATGCAAAGAACTAGAAATGTTTGCAGGCTGTTTTGTTTTAGAATGGTGTTTTCCTTCCCACCCAAAGAAAAATATCCAAGACCACCTCTCTCTGGACCAACATACTTTTTTATTAAAGTACTAAGCTATTAAATTCTGAGTATCACATCATTTCAGAGAGTATTTAAATAGTTCTGTACCTGTTACACAGATGTTACATTTGGGTGAATAAAAAGCTATAAGAATCATCACTGTGGTAAACCCTGAAACTGAATTTTCTCTTTTGTAGAAATCGTATGCTACAAGAAACATGGGTATATTCCTGTAGTGTGCAGATTCCAGGGTACATTTGTTTGCACTGTCTTAGATGGCATAGTTCTGCCAACACGTATACGGATTCTTAAGTTTTAGAAGAGTGAATGTTCACATTCACTCAGAGTCACTACTGTTAGATATTCCTAATGCATACAGACTGAGATCTCTGCCTCTGTGCTGATGAGGATAGGGACATATTTTACCCGTGTTCTGTGAAGTTATGAACTGATCAAATGACAGCATAGTTCTTCCCACTTTAGTTCTTCAGTTTTGGCTATGATGACTCTGCAGTCAGTAAAAGTGCCAAAGATTTTATCAGAACTTTTGCAATCCTTTTTCTTCTTTCTTTCTTTTTTCTTCTCCCTTCCATACAGCTCCCACTTCTGGAGTCCTGTGACTGCAGAAAACTTAGCTTTCATTTAAGAGAGAAAAGAATTTTCTTATGCCATACGTATATAAGAAGGAGCTACAAAATGTAGTTTCACTACATACTAAACATTAAAAAGCAAAAGACTAATAAAAGCTGTTTAAAACCTTAGGATTTTGAAATTACAAATAACAGATTAGTTTTAGTTACATAGCTTTCTCCACTTTCTTTTTTTCTGAAGCGCTCCTTGCTCTTTCTAAAATAATGCAGAAAGACTAAAGGAAAAAATGTTGAAAGTGAAAGGATGCTGTTAGAGGTACAGTTTCTAAAGTTTACTGAAGTTGACTAATAAATACATGGAGTGGTATTTAACTTAAATGACTTCCCTCTGCCAGGAATATAATCAATAAGGCTTTACTTGTTACTTATTTAATAAACTAGCAAACTAAATAAAATAACTAAAATAACTTTACTTGTTACTTATTTTACACTATCTTATCTTCAGGTCTTATCTTCAGTATTACAAGCATATTTCCAAATTAAAAAAAAATAATCAGAGAAACTAGGTTTGTGTGAACTACCTGAAAAAAACAAACCAACCAAACAAAAAACACAGTGGAGGAAAAATATAAAACAGGTCGGTTGAATTAGACAAAGTCAACACTGTCACCACACCCACAAAAATCCCCAGAAAAACATGTTGTGTTGTGGTTTGGGCTGGACTGGCCACTGAAACAAAAAACAGATGCTCC
>NW_009647728.1:0-8660 GCF_000708025.1 Charadrius vociferus | reverse complement strand
GAACTGGATTCCAGATCTGCATTCAGGATCGGGATCACAGGCAGATGAACAGAGTCCTCCTCAGATGTCGGCCATTAGGAAGAGAGAGCTGACCCTTTCATCCCTCAGCTTTTATACTGAGCATGAGGCAGATGGGATGGAATACCCTGTTGGTCAGTTTTGGGTCACCTGTCCTGTCCGCTCCTCCCTACAGGTGGGACCCCTCTATGCTTTTCCGCTTCCGACCCTCCAACGGGGCAAATAACAAAGTTGGTTGGCCTTGGTTGTTATAGCAATAAGTATAAGCAAGAGCCTCTCTGCGTACCATTCCTTGGTATAAATTACAAATAATCAGGTCTTATCACTCTGGGAGCAAATGGTGTCTCCACAATATGCTGTTAATTTCGGAGAGTTCAGTTAGTTAGAAGAAGCTTAGCTGCAAAGTAAAATTACTGAACAGAAAATCAGTTCTGTTTTACCTCAAACCAGGACATCTTGTGTAGAACATGTATTACTTCCCCCAGAGCAGGAGCCCCACATAGCCTAATTTCAATTATGTAAACAAGGTCACTTACTGCTACTAATAATTGAGCAAGTACAATAGCACAACAGAGGAGACTTTCCTGTATAGTTTATTGTATTCAAGACCTTACATTATTTTTATCTTTGTAACAAAAGATAAACTATTTTTAAGAGTTTGAAAGGTTGGAAAATGCAAAAATCACGAAAAAGAAAGAGTTATCAGAGGTGATCTTCTTCCTGATATTAAAGCAGTAGGTGAGACTACATGCCCTCAGTATATTTAAAAATACACAGAGTACTTGTTCTCAAATTCTATTCAGATCAGAGGCTGGCTTACTTTTTCCAGGTGCATTACTATAATGAAAGATACTACCTTCCTCAAAATCTGGTCTTGCTTGAGACATTTAAAATATTTTCTGCACATTTTGAAGCAACAGCTTGTAAAAGAAAACCTGTGATGGGATGGCACGCATTGGTATCACAGTGAACTTTATTTCTACATTAATCTAACAGATTGTAGAAAATCCTTTAGATGTCTGTACATATGATTTCAATCTAAGCTGTGTTTTAAACAAAATATTGTTTTTTTCATTATATTTTCCATTAAAAACTGTTAATTTTGTTCAGGCTTCAGTGGGGGGCAGAGGTAAAAAGAAAAGGTTTGCCAAAAATCTTACTTGGCTGACATTCTGGTTGCCAGTTTCTGATGACAGTGTGTTTGCCATGTGAACAAAACCTTTCCTGAGCAGAGCCATACTGCATAATCTGCAACCCTGCACAAAATCAAAACCTGCACAATAACAATTCATATAGTATCTTGTATGATCAGTATTGCCTATCTCAATACTGAAAGCAACCTAAGATTTTTAAGAAATATATTTCTAAAGCACTACAGGCCAAATTTCTATTTCATCTACAGATCAAATCTTAGAAGCGACATTAAACATTTGATAAATGGCAGAGTTCTCGATAGACATTACATGCTTAATCTTGCAAATTGCCTTCTAGGAGGTGACAGGTGATACTGGGATTTACAGCCATTCAGCAGCGTGCAGACATTGCAGAGTAGGCAATTTCAGAGTATGCAGATTGCATAATTTGGCCTATAATTTTAAATACAGTCAAGAGGTCAGTTTAGTTAAATACTTCAGAGAGAGCAAGCAAAAGATAAATGTTTGGGGAAGACAATAAAATTCTGTTTTGTAGTCTTGTATCATTTAATATATAGCATTGGCTTTCAAGACTGTGTGCATTCTGCACTGTTTTTTATTTTATTATAGCCTATTACCTCAGAATGGGGAACCCATCTAGATGTTGCATAGCATCTACACTGGCACACCTTTTTGATAGTGGTCCACAGATTAGTAACACATCTTATCTGCTGGCCTTGCAAAATTATCTCCTGGCTGTGGGAAGCTTTTTGGAAAACAACGGACACATACTGAAGGACAACATGAAGGAGGAGATCACAGCGCTGACACTGAAACTACTGCTACTCCCCAACAGATGCGGAATGTCTATTAATTAAAAGACTGACTTGGCAGAAATAGTAACAAAGTGTTGATGATAAGTTACAGCTGTGTTTAACCAATATTAGTTTGTGTGTAAAAGTCTAGAAACCAATGAGCACAAGCCGCGGAGCTAGCCCACGTTGTAGTAAGGTATATAATGGTTTAAGTATTTTAATAAAGCGTCTTCAGCATTGATCATATTGGTCTGCATCTGAGTCCGTACGCACTTGGCAATACTTGCGAGACTTATTTCTGAAGTAATTCTAAATTATCCTATTTCCCACTGTTTATTTTCATGCTTTTCCAGTTAAAAATTTCACATTCGTAAATAAATGTTACCTCCTCATTAAAGTTCCTCGAACGCTAGAAAAATCTAGCTAGTGTCTAATAAGGTCTTGATGATTCAGCTTCAGATACTGAAAGCAACTAAGCACCATCCTTGAAACATATCTGAACTGCCACCTTGAGAGGTTTTCAGTCCCTTTTGACTGTTTCTTCCTGTTGTGGTTTCAGTTGGGATAGAGTTAACTTTTTTATTAGCAGCTGGTATAGTGCTATGCTTTAGATTTGGGATGAGAGTGATGTTGATAGTCCTCAAACCAGGACATGTACTGATGGTTTTTGTTGTTGCTAGGCAGTCAAGGCCTTTTCTGCTCCTCATATTGCCCCACCAGTGAGCAGGCTGGGGGTGCACAAGAAGCTGAGAGGGGATACAGCCAGGACAGCTGATCCCAAATAACCAAAGGGCTATTCCATACCATGTGATATCATGCTCAGCATATAAAGCTGAGGGAAGAAGAGGGAAGGGGAGGGATGTTTGGAGTGATGGCATTTGTCTTCACAATTAACTGTTACGTGTGATGGAGCCCTGCTTTCCTGGAGATGGCTGAACACCTGCCTGCCAATGGGAAGTAGTGAATGAATTCCTTGTTTTGTTTGCTTGCGTGCATGGCTTTTGTTCTACCTATTAAATTGTCTTTATCTCAACCCACAATTTTTTTTTCACTTTTACTCTTCTGATTCTCTCCCCCATCCGAACTGGGGGGAGTGAGTGAGCGGCTGCATGGTTCTAGCTGTGTGCTAGGGTTAAACCATGACACTTCCTTTTCCCTGTTCTTACACGTGTGTTAGTTAACCTTTCACAATTTGAGTGGATTTTATAAAAAAATACATTCAGCCAAGGAAACTGCTGGATCAGGTATGTCCTTTGGTTATTTTACTGCTTCAGTCATCAACAGAAATAAATGAATGCAAATGACTGGGCTTTGAGAACATAAAAGTGGTTGTTGGACAAAAGGAGCTGCAAAAGTACAAATTATCATATGGATTTTTCTTCAGACAATAATCAACATGTCACAGCAATTTTCATAACTTCATTTACTTTCCTTCTGTCATGAAAACTTTGAGCAAAGATTTTCCAGATGAATAGCAATTTCCCTGTATCAGAGATTTTATTAAATAGAAAAGTTTTCTTATAATCCAGAGCATAGTTCAACACGTGAATCCTTGTTCCAAAACAGCTGTCACATTTGCCAAGTAATTACCATGTGAGAACAAGTCAAAGTTTCTCTCTGGAGGGGAGAGAAAAGAATTAGTTTGAGAGTGAAGAACAAAATGCATTGGATGTTAATAGATGGAGCGGATTAGTCTTAGTATGCAAAGTTTAAATAGAGATACTTTTCCTGAAATTCCTAATTACTCACTGTCATGGTTTGAGGTAAAATGGAACCAATTTTGTTCAGTAACTTCGCTTCTTAGCTGGGCCTCTCTAACTACTGAAATTAACAGCATATTGTGCAGACAATGTTCACTCTCTCAGAGTGCTAAGACCTATGTTTATAGTTGATGCCCAGTGTCGTGGTTTGGCCTCAGCCAGCAACAAAGAACCACACAGTTGCTCACACAACTCCCACAGCCGTGGAAAAAGGAATCGTCAGGGCAAAACTCGTGGGTTAAAATAATGCAATTTAACAGAACAGCACACGGAAAAGATGAAAACGCGATTAGAGTACCGCGGCGATGTGCACCGACCAGACCCACACCGCCACAGCCCACCCCAAGTGATAACTCCTCTCCTCGCCCCCGGCTAGCTCTTCTTACAGCCCAGGTGTGGGTCAGGTGGTATGGAATACCTGCCCCCTGCCGGCTCCTGGGGAAATTAACACCGTCCCTGCCGGAACCAGGACATTATCCCCCCCTTATTCCATACCATCTGTGTCACGCCCAGATCTTACAGTTCCCGTAGTCTGTGGGCCATACCTCCAACGTGTCCGTTGAACTCACTTAAAACGTCCATTGCACTCACTTAAAATGTCCATTAAACTCACTTAGTCCATGACTGTAGGCTCCATCTGTGAGAACAGTCTCTCAGGTCACATGAGATGGTGTGTGGTGCTGGACGGGTGTATGCTGATGCAGTCTATGCCCATGGTCCGAGATTGAAGATGTTGATCTCAAGGGGGTTGTTGGATGCCAGCTGCTGAGGCTGGTATACCTGACGCAGTTCATGCCGTTTACTTAGTCTCATCAAAGTCCATCTGAAAACCCCCAGAAAAACTTGTTGTGTTGTGGTTTGGGCTGGACTGGCCACTGAAACAAACAACAGATGCTCTCCCATACCTCTCTCTCCAAGGAGAGGAGGGAGAAAGAGACTTATGAGTTTGTTGTGGTTTAGGCCAAATCAGCTACTGGGGACGTGGCGGACAATATACCCCAGATGGGACCGACAGATGCCTCTCTTCAAAGAGAGGGGCAGAGGAGGGAAAAAGAGACTTATGAGTTTAGAGGGAACTAAACTATTTAATTGAAATATTAATAATAAAATAAAAAAGAAATAATGAAATATACACAAAACCATATCAAGATCCCAGGATGACAATCACGACACCGGCTGGCACTGGGGAAGTCCCAGGCTGGACTCAGTGCTGGATGGGAACTGGATTCCGGATCTGCATTCAGGATCGGGATCAAAGGCAGATGAACAGACAGAGTCCTCCTCGGATGCCAGCCATTGAAGGAAGAGAGAGCTGACCCTTTCATCCCTCAGCTTTTATACTGAGCATGAGGCAGATGGGATGGAATACCCTGTTGGTCAGTTTTGGGTCACCTGTCCTGTCCGCTCCTCCCTACAGGTGGGACCCCTCTATGCTTTTCCGCTTCCGACCCTCCAACGGGGCAAATAACAAAGTTGGTTGGCCTTGGTTGTTATAGCAATAAGTATAAGCAAGAGCCTCTCTGCGTACCATTCCTTGGTATAAATTACAAATAATCAGGTCTTATCACTCTGGGAGCAAATGGTGTCTCCACAATATGCTGTTAATTTCGGAGAGTTCAGTTAGTTAGAAGAAGCTTAGCTGCAAAGTAAAATTACTGAACAGAAAATCAGTTCTGTTTTACCTCAAACCAGGACATCTTGTGTAGAACATGTATTACTTCCCCCAGAGCAGGAGCCCCACATAGCCTAATTTCAATTATGTAAACAAGGTCACTTACTGCTACTAATAATTGAGCAAGTACAATAGCACAACAGAGGAGACTTTCCTGTATAGTTTATTGTATTCAAGACCTTACATTATTTTTATCTTTGTAACAAAAGATAAACTATTTTTAAGAGTTTGAAAGGTTGGAAAATGCAAAAATCACGAAAAAGAAAGAGTTATCAGAGGTGATCTTCTTCCTGATATTAAAGCAGTAGGTGAGACTACATGCCCTCAGTATATTTAAAAATACACAGAGTACTTGTTCTCAAATTCTATTCAGATCAGAGGCTGGCTTACTTTTTCCAGGTGCATTACTATAATGAAAGATACTACCTTCCTCAAAATCTGGTCTTGCTTGAGACATTTAAAATATTTTCTGCACATTTTGAAGCAACAGCTTGTAAAAGAAAACCTGTGATGGGATGGCACGCATTGGTATCACAGTGAACTTTATTTCTACATTAATCTAACAGATTGTAGAAAATCCTTTAGATGTCTGTACATATGATTTCAATCTAAGCTGTGTTTTAAACAAAATATTGTTTTTTTCATTATATTTTCCATTAAAAACTGTTAATTTTGTTCAGGCTTCAGTGGGGGGCAGAGGTAAAAAGAAAAGGTTTGCCAAAAATCTTACTTGGCTGACATTCTGGTTGCCAGTTTCTGATGACAGTGTGTTTGCCATGTGAACAAAACCTTTCCTGAGCAGAGCCATACTGCATAATCTGCAACCCTGCACAAAATCAAAACCTGCACAATAACAATTCATATAGTATCTTGTATGATCAGTATTGCCTATCTCAATACTGAAAGCAACCTAAGATTTTTAAGAAATATATTTCTAAAGCACTACAGGCCAAATTTCTATTTCATCTACAGATCAAATCTTAGAAGCGACATTAAACATTTGATAAATGGCAGAGTTCTCGATAGACATTACATGCTTAATCTTGCAAATTGCCTTCTAGGAGGTGACAGGTGATACTGGGATTTACAGCCATTCAGCAGCGTGCAGACATTGCAGAGTAGGCAATTTCAGAGTATGCAGATTGCATAATTTGGCCTATAATTTTAAATACAGTCAAGAGGTCAGTTTAGTTAAATACTTCAGAGAGAGCAAGCAAAAGATAAATGTTTGGGGAAGACAATAAAATTCTGTTTTGTAGTCTTGTATCATTTAATATATAGCATTGGCTTTCAAGACTGTGTGCATTCTGCACTGTTTTTTATTTTATTATAGCCTATTACCTCAGAATGGGGAACCCATCTAGATGTTGCATAGCATCTACACTGGCACACCTTTTTGATAGTGGTCCACAGATTAGTAACACATCTTATCTGCTGGCCTTGCAAAATTATCTCCTGGCTGTGGGAAGCTTTTTGGAAAACAACGGACACATACTGAAGGACAACATGAAGGAGGAGATCACAGCGCTGACACTGAAACTACTGCTACTCCCCAACAGATGCGGAATGTCTATTAATTAAAAGACTGACTTGGCAGAAATAGTAACAAAGTGTTGATGATAAGTTACAGCTGTGTTTAACCAATATTAGTTTGTGTGTAAAAGTCTAGAAACCAATGAGCACAAGCCGCGGAGCTAGCCCACGTTGTAGTAAGGTATATAATGGTTTAAGTATTTTAATAAAGCGTCTTCAGCATTGATCATATTGGTCTGCATCTGAGTCCGTACGCACTTGGCAATACTTGCGAGACTTATTTCTGAAGTAATTCTAAATTATCCTATTTCCCACTGTTTATTTTCATGCTTTTCCAGTTAAAAATTTCACATTCGTAAATAAATGTTACCTCCTCATTAAAGTTCCTCGAACGCTAGAAAAATCTAGCTAGTGTCTAATAAGGTCTTGATGATTCAGCTTCAGATACTGAAAGCAACTAAGCACCATCCTTGAAACATATCTGAACTGCCACCTTGAGAGGTTTTCAGTCCCTTTTGACTGTTTCTTCCTGTTGTGGTTTCAGTTGGGATAGAGTTAACTTTTTTATTAGCAGCTGGTATAGTGCTATGCTTTAGATTTGGGATGAGAGTGATGTTGATAGTCCTCAAACCAGGACATGTACTGATGGTTTTTGTTGTTGCTAGGCAGTCAAGGCCTTTTCTGCTCCTCATATTGCCCCACCAGTGAGCAGGCTGGGGGTGCACAAGAAGCTGAGAGGGGATACAGCCAGGACAGCTGATCCCAAATAACCAAAGGGCTATTCCATACCATGTGATATCATGCTCAGCATATAAAGCTGAGGGAAGAAGAGGGAAGGGGAGGGATGTTTGGAGTGATGGCATTTGTCTTCACAATTAACTGTTACGTGTGATGGAGCCCTGCTTTCCTGGAGATGGCTGAACACCTGCCTGCCAATGGGAAGTAGTGAATGAATTCCTTGTTTTGTTTGCTTGCGTGCATGGCTTTTGTTCTACCTATTAAATTGTCTTTATCTCAACCCACAATTTTTTTTTCACTTTTACTCTTCTGATTCTCTCCCCCATCCGAACTGGGGGGAGTGAGTGAGCGGCTGCATGGTTCTAGCTGTGTGCTAGGGTTAAACCATGACACTTCCTTTTCCCTGTTCTTACACGTGTGTTAGTTAACCTTTCACAATTTGAGTGGATTTTATAAAAAAATACATTCAGCCAAGGAAACTGCTGGATCAGGTATGTCCTTTGGTTATTTTACTGCTTCAGTCATCAACAGAAATAAATGAATGCAAATGACTGGGCTTTGAGAACATAAAAGTGGTTGTTGGACAAAAGGAGCTGCAAAAGTACAAATTATCATATGGATTTTTCTTCAGACAATAATCAACATGTCACAGCAATTTTCATAACTTCATTTACTTTCCTTCTGTCATGAAAACTTTGAGCAAAGATTTTCCAGATGAATAGCAATTTCCCTGTATCAGAGATTTTATTAAATAGAAAAGTTTTCTTATAATCCAGAGCATAGTTCAACACGTGAATCCTTGTTCCAAAACAGCTGTCACATTTGCCAAGTAATTACCATGTGAGAACAAGTCAAAGTTTCTCTCTGGAGGGGAGAGAAAAGAATTAGTTTGAGAGTGAAGAACAAAATGCATTGGATGTTAATAGATGGAGCGGATTAGTCTTAGTATGCAAAGTTTAAATAGAGATACTTTTCCTGAAATTCCTAATTA
>NW_009647727.1:7305-7997 GCF_000708025.1 Charadrius vociferus | reverse complement strand
CCCTTTCCACCCCCCGCCAAGAGAGAGGAAAGCGAATCGAAGAGCGTGATGGGGGTAACCCGCCCGAAACGTCTCATCCGTCCCCAAAAACCTCCGTCCCCTCCTGCTCCTCCGGAGCACGCAGGGGACAGGACACGGCTGCCCGGCGAAGCGCGGCATCACCGCACCTCCGCTCCGGGGCCGGAGATGGGGCGAACTCTGCCATAATGCTGCAGAACCCTCCAGCGGGAAGCTCTGCCCGGTCCAAACTGGGCAGACTGGTCTGGGTGGGTGGCCAGCACCCAGGGGGAGGTGAGAGGGTTGGGGAGAGAAATGTCTCCTCGCCACCATGGCGGGAGAGGTCCGGTTTCCTCCTCCTCCTCCTCCTCCTCCTCCTCCTCCGCGACGCCGCGCACGGCCCCGGCCGGAAAAGCGCGGCGCTGACCGCAACGGGGGGAGCGGAGCCCTTCCTCCCCCCGGGTCACCGGTTCCCCTGACAAGCGGAAGGGACGGGGACGCTTCGAGGGCTCCTTTCCACCCAACCGGGCTCCCCCCAGCCTTGGGGCAGCACCGGGGACACACACACACACACACGCACACACGCACACACGCACACACGTGTGTCCCCTTGGAGGGCGGCGATGGGTTTGTTGAGGAGGCGGCGGGAGAAAAACCCGCCGCAGGGTGTGGTTTTAGGCCCGGCAGGGGGGGTG
>NW_009647727.1:4984-5565 GCF_000708025.1 Charadrius vociferus | reverse complement strand
CTTCATCGCCCTGTATGACTACGAAGCCAGGACGGAGGATGACCTGACCTTCCAGAAAGGGGAGAAATTCCACATCATCAACAACACGTGAGTGTGTGTGTGTGTGTGTGTGTGTGTGTGTCCCACCTCCTGCCACCCCCCGTGCCCCCCTGCCACCCCCGGGGAGGTGCCTCCGTGCCGTGGGTAACCCCCCACAGGACCCAGGCTCTGGGCTCCGTTGCCGGATACCAAGAAAACGGGGGGCACGGGTGTCACGAGTTGGGCGGTCTCAGCGTGGGTGCCCTCCGTGGTGGGGGAGAGTCTGGGGGTGCTGTGTGCGGGAAGGGGAGGTGCAGGACAGCCAGGACTGTCCCTCTGTCCCTCCTCCTCACTCTTTCTTCCTCTTTCCCCAGGGAGGGTGACTGGTGGGAGGCCAGGTCGCTGAGCTCGGGTGCCACGGGCTACATCCCCAGCAACTACGTGGCCCCGGTGGACTCTATCCAGGCGGAAGAGTGAGTACGGGGTGGGGGGGGACAGGGATGGAGGGGGACCCTGACCCCGTCTGCCTTGAGCCCGGGTGTCACGGTACCCCTGCCGACGCC
>NW_009647727.1:2276-3052 GCF_000708025.1 Charadrius vociferus | reverse complement strand
ATGGGGGGGGACGTGGGGGGCAGGAGGAATCCGGTCCTGCCCCGGCCAGGAGCATCATGGGGTGCCGGGTGGTACCCAGCACTGTAGGGGAGATGGCAGCTTGGCACAGGCTTCCCCGCGGAGGGATAGGGAATGGGGGTAAGGTTGGTTTTAGGAGGTGAGCTCACGGGTCCCCTTGTCCCCATGCCACGGGGTGAGGGGGGGGGACTCCTTGTCCTGGGTGGGGTATGGTGGTGTCATGCCCCTTCCTTGTCCTGCCCTGATTTCTTTCCTCCTCCATCCCTGCATCCCTGCATCCCTCCATGCATCCATCCATGCATCCCCCCATCCATCCATCCATCCATGCATCCCTCCATCCCCGCAAGCATGCACCCACGCACCCCCCCCATCCCCGCGCCCCTCCGTCCCAGCCCTGCCAGGGCTGGCTGTCCCCTGGGCTCGCGGTGACCCCATTGTCCCCGGCTTCAGGCACGTGGAACGGCACCACAAAGGTGGCGGTGAAGACGCTGAAGCCGGGCACCATGTCGCCCGAGGCTTTCTTGGAGGAAGCTCAGATCATGAAGCGGCTGCGGCACGACAAACTGGTGCAGCTCTACGCCGTGGTGTCGGAGGAGCCCATCTACATCGTCACCGAGTTCATGAGCCAGGGTGAGCGGGGGACCCCACCCGGGGGCCCCCCCCCAAGATTTTCTTGGCTCTTCAAGCCTCACCTTGCCTTGGCACGGCTGGGGCGGGCAGGGTAACTGGTCCCAGGGCTGGGGGCCTGGTGGGGGTGG
>NW_009647727.1:400-1043 GCF_000708025.1 Charadrius vociferus | reverse complement strand
GATGGGTGCTACAGGGGATGGGTACCCTGGGTGATGGGTGCTCCAGATGATGGGCACCCCAGGGTATGGGTACCCCAGGGGATGCGTATCCTGAGTGATGGATGCCCTGGGTGATGGGTGCTCCAGGTGATGGGTATCCCAGGGGTTGGGTATCCCAGGGGATGGGTGCCCCAGAGGATGGGTATCCCAAGTAATGGGTACTCCAGGGGATGGCTAACCTGAGTGATGATTGCCCTGGGTGATGGGTAACCCAGAATGGGTACCCCAGGGGATGAGTACCACAGGGGATGGGTACCCTGGGTGATGGGTGCTCCAGAGGATGGGTATCCTGGGTGATGGGAGCCCCAGGGGATGGGTTCCCGGGGTGATGGGTGGTACCCCAGGTGATGGGTACCCCAGATGTGGGGTGCCCCCAGTGCAGCTTGCCCTGGGTGCTGGGTACCTCTAGAGCTGGGTGCCCCCTATGGGGGGTACCTCAGACCCAGTGTGCCTTGGATGCGGGTGTCCCCAGTGCATGGTGTCCCAGTGCAGGGTGCCTCGGGTGCGGGACACCCTCAGTACAGGGTGCTCGGGGTACAGGGTGCTTCGGGTGCAGGATGCCCCAGGTGCAGAGGTGTCCTCAGCGCTGGGTGCTCCAGGCGTG
>NW_009647727.1:0-318 GCF_000708025.1 Charadrius vociferus | reverse complement strand
CCCAGAGGCTGCGCTTTTTGGGAAGTTCACCATCAAATCAGACGTCTGGTCCTTCGGCATCCTCCTGACCGAGCTGGTGACCAAAGGCCGGGTGCCCTACCCAGGTAGAGGGCAGTGGGCACCCTCGGGGTGGGCTGGGTGGGCTGATCCTCCCCAGCGCTGCCAGCAGCAAGGCTTGCCCCGTGCCTCAGTTTCCCCATCAGAGAGAACCAGCGCTAAGCTGGGCTCCTTACCCAAACCACGAGGCAACGCCGCCGCGTCCCTTGGTGGGTGTGCCTCAGTTTCCCCAAGGCAGATGTCATCTACCTTGACTTCAGC
>NW_009647726.1:0-216 GCF_000708025.1 Charadrius vociferus | reverse complement strand
ACATGGGGTGGGGACGTGGGACATGGGATGAGGTGGGATATGGGACGAGGAGGTGGGATATGGGATGAGACCCCATAGAGGGGGACACTGAGAAGGGACATCTTGGGCATATTTGGGGCCGTGGTGGACAGGGGACATGGTAGTGACACCCTATGGGGCACTGGTGTCCCCACCATGACCCCACCAAGCCCTTTGGAGACCCTGTAGAGGGGGACA
>NW_009647725.1:0-439 GCF_000708025.1 Charadrius vociferus | reverse complement strand
CCTGCAAGATGGTCCCCGTGGTCCTTAGGGATGTCCAGGAGGTGACCGTGGCCACCAGAGCCACGGTCACCTCACGGATGTCCTCAAGGACCTTGGTGACCATGTCCCAGGGGACGGTGGCCACCAGAGCCACCGTCCCCTGGGACATGGTCACCAAGGTCCTTGGGGACATCTGTGAGGTGACTGGCTCTGGTGGCCACTGTCCCACCAGAGGTGGCTTTAATTTGGCCACCTCAGCCTGCAGAGAGGGGACACGGCCACCGAATGGAGGTGGTGTCGGGTCACCAAGGTCCTTGAGGACATCCGTGAGGTGACCGTGGCTCTGGTGGCCACTGTCCCACCAGAGGTGGCTTTAATTTGGCCACCTCAGCCTGCAGAGAGGGGACACGGCCACCGAATGGAGGTGGTGTCGGGTCACCAAGGTCCTTGGGGACATCCG
>NW_009647724.1:0-253 GCF_000708025.1 Charadrius vociferus | reverse complement strand
CTATGAAGCCAGAATCTGCAAAGATTTGCTTGCTTAAATTTCCACACAGAAGTCATCCCCACCAACTTAGTGCTTAAAATCATATGCTTAGCATCAAGTATTTGAGGCACACTTGGCGGGTTCAAGATTTGCATTACTCCCTTTCCATTTTAATAATCTGCCATTTGCAATGTTGGTAAGAGATATTTTCAATATGATTTCTAATCCGACAGCAGCTCTTCAAGCTGCAGAGGTTACAGTAAGGGCAAAATTA
>NW_009647723.1:0-265 GCF_000708025.1 Charadrius vociferus | reverse complement strand
AGACGGACAGACCCATGGGCGGACCCACAGACAAACTCACAGAGGGACAGACCCACAGACAGACAAACCCACAATGAGACCGACGGACGGAAAGACCCACGGCGAGACCCACGGACAGACGGACCCACGGACTGACCCACGGACTGACCCACGGCGCCCCACCCTCAGGCAGACGCAACCCCCACCATTGCCGTGGGGCAGGAGGAAGCCCCAGACCCCTCTATGGGGCAGGAGAAGCCCCCCAGGGTCTGCTGTGGGGCGGGAA
>NW_009647722.1:0-507 GCF_000708025.1 Charadrius vociferus | reverse complement strand
TCGCCCCACAGCCCCTCACCTGCTCCTGCATCGCGCAGCAGTACCTTTCTCCCGTCGCAGTGCTCTGCATCTGTGGTTTGACCACGTGCTGCTCCCGATACCGAGAGCCGTACAGAGCACAAGCCCAGCCCTGGGGGAGGAAGGTGAGGAAGCAGATGCGACCCCACTCTGGAGCCTGTCCTGCATCTTTTACTTTGTGGCTAGCATCTGCGCAACGGGGACAGAAATAGCAGCTCCGCTCAGGCCCTGTCATGCAGGGTTGGGGGACAAGCTTGGGAGCGCTCGGCTGAGGGCAGCGGGGCCTGGCCGAGGGCAGCCAGCACATGCAGGACACCCCAGCCTGCCCCAGGGCTGTTTGCGGCTCCTGACCCGCAGTGGCTGCCTCTGTAGGGCCAGAGGGGAGGCCGGAGGGAGTGGGGCCATAGAGTGGAGCATCGGTCCTGTGGGCTGGCACTGAGCTGGGTGCAGACAGGACACTGCTCCAGCAGGAGCAGCAGAGCCACGGCC
>NW_009647721.1:0-200 GCF_000708025.1 Charadrius vociferus | reverse complement strand
TCTGTTATTGTAGGGTCTCCCCAAAACCAAGTTCTGGTGCTTCGTTATTGTAGGGTCTTCACACATTGGGTCCTGTTGGGTCGTTATTGTAGGGTTTCCCAAAAAAAGTCCAGGTTCTTATTTATGGTGGGATTTCCCCAAAACACATCCCCCTGGTTTGTTATTGTAGGGTGTCCCCAAAGCTGCTCCTGCTGGTTTGT
>NW_009647720.1:3145-3663 GCF_000708025.1 Charadrius vociferus | reverse complement strand
TGTATGAGGTGCAGGGCTCGCATGGTGAGCAGGGCTCGCACGACTTGTGAAGGGTGCGCAGGGCGCATGCAGTACGTGGGGTGCATGGCTCATCTGAGCTGCAGAGCTCGCATGGCATGCAGGGCTCGCGGGGTGCATGCGGTACGCGGGGTGCATGGCTTGTATGAGGTGCACGGCTCGCATGGCATGCAGGGCTCGCGGGGTGCATGCGGTACGCGGGGTGCATGGCTTGTATGAGGTGCACGGCTCGCATGGCATGCAGGGCTCGCGGGGTGCATGCGGTACGCGGGGTGCATGGCTTGTATGAGGTGCACGGCTCGCATGGCATGCAGGGCTCGCGGGGTGCATGCGGTACGCGGGGTGCATGGCTTGTATGAGGTGCAGGGCTCGCACGGCTTTTACGGGTGCACAGCTTGCACAGGGTGCATGAAGCACACAGGGTGCACGGCTTGCAGGAGGTGCGTGGCTTGCACGGGGCACAGGGGGTGCACGGCTTACACAGCTCGCATGGGGCGCAT
>NW_009647720.1:2714-3059 GCF_000708025.1 Charadrius vociferus | reverse complement strand
GGCCCAGTGCCCGGCTCACCCGTCACCTCCAGGGGCAGCAGGTCCTGCTCATCGTCGATGCCGGCCACCACCTCGCAGCGGTACAGCCCCGCGTCGCTGGCGCGGGTGGCGCGCAGCACCAGCGTGGCGTTGTAGCGGTCGCGGGGGTAGCCGGGCAGGGACACCCGACCCTCGTAGGCTTTCACCACCTTCACCGCGTTGTCCTTGGCCACCAGGATGGGGACGTCCTCCCTCTGGCCGGTGGCCGAGCGCACCTTGCTCCATTTGACGCGGGGGGGGTCGGGGGGCTCGTTGGGCCCCAGCGAGGCGGAGGGCTGGAGCAGGAAGAGGCAGGGCAGGGCCAGG
>NW_009647720.1:0-688 GCF_000708025.1 Charadrius vociferus | reverse complement strand
CCCGCCCGGCCCCCCCCACACCCATCCCCCGGCTCCCACCACAACCATCGCCCAGTCCCCACCACAACCATTGCCCGGCTCCCACCACAACCATCGCCCGGTTCCCACCACAACCATCGCCCAGTTCCCACCACAACCAGGCTTTGTTTGGGGTTTTTCTGGGCTCCGGCACCCCGTACTGCCAAACCGGCCAAGCGGGGATGCAACCAGCACCCCTAAACCCCAAATCCCAGATGGGTCCACGCTGGTGCTCGGCACCACGTGGCTGCGAGCTCGAACCGAACCCACGGTCGCCTCGTGCACCGGCAGATCCGGCATGGGGTTTGCTGGTCCCCACATGGGTCCCTCGGCTCTGACGCCAACCCCAGCCACCACGGTGAACTGGGGAGCACCCAGTTTGGGGGGGGACGATACACACTGGGAGCCCCCTGTCCCTCTCCCAGCTGCCCGGAGCCGAGGTATCGGCTCAGCCCAAAGGTTCCCCCATCCCCGATGCTCCATTTTCCAGCCCTTGATTTCTCATTCTGTCCCTTCTGCTTTTATGGGACGAAAATAGAAAGAAAGAGCAAAATGGCGAGAAAAAAAAAGGAGACCCCCCACGTTCAGCGCTGGAAAAGGGCCTTTTTGGGGGGGGGTGGAGGGGTGTAAATTGGGTTTTCTCTTATCTCTTCTAAAGAAGAAAGTGTTG
>NW_009647719.1:21956-22584 GCF_000708025.1 Charadrius vociferus | reverse complement strand
AGACGCCGGGAAGAGGGAGAGCTCTGTGCCACGGACACCGGGAACGCGGGGGGAACCTCTGCCTGGTGCCTCCAGCCCGGCCGAGGGAGGCCAGAGCTGGAGACTCCCAAACCCCGGGCCCCACGCTGCGCGCGGCCGGCGAAGCCCTCGGGACGCAGCAGCACCGTCTCCCCGGCCGACGCGTGGGGTCCCCGGCACGGGGTAGGTCAGGGATTTGGGGGTTCCCCCTCCTGTCCTTGCCCAGCACCCGCCAGTGCCTTACGGGGACTTTCCCCACTGGAGGAATGTCCTTCTCCCACCCCTCCAGTGTCGTCCCCCGCAAGCAGCATTGTCCCCTCGCCGCGGGGTGGCACAGGTGGGTGGTTGTACTGGGACACGCCGGTGGATGCCCATTCCCTCCCAGGACACACCGGTGGATGTTCGTTCCGTTCCTGGGATGCGCCAGTGGATGCTCATTCCTTCCCAGAATGTGCTGGTGGATGTCCATTCCCTCCCGGCACATGTCGGTGGGTGCTCATTCCCTCCTGAGATGAACTGGTGGATGCTCATTCCCTCCCAGGACACACCAGTGGATGTCCGTTCCCTCCCAGGACCTGCCGGTGGATGCCCATTCCCTCCCGGGACACGT
>NW_009647719.1:21654-21880 GCF_000708025.1 Charadrius vociferus | reverse complement strand
CCGGGCGCCGTTGGTGGATGCCCATTCCCTCCCGGGACACGTCAGTGGATGCCCATTCCCTCCCGGGACACGTCGGTGGATGCCCATTCCCTCCCGGGACACGTCGGTGGATGCCCATTCCCTCCCGGGACACGTCGGTGGATGCCCATTCCCGGCAGGACCTGCCTGGCACAGATCCTGGCTGCCGGGGGTGCGGTTGAGGGGGAGTTTCCCCCGCCAGCGCCGG
>NW_009647719.1:7799-8154 GCF_000708025.1 Charadrius vociferus | reverse complement strand
CGCCGTGCCCCCTAACCCTTGCCCTGGGACACCCCCTCGTGAGGGATGCTCTCCCGGGCTGCGTCCCGTCATTCCTGCGCCGGCCCCGTCCGTCCCGAGGGGGTCCCCGCTCTCAGGACTGGGTTTGCAGCCCGAACTCCTCTCGCTCAGCCCGAGAGGGCCGTTGGGAAAGCTGGGGTGAGGCTGCCGCAGGAGATCTGTGGGGCAGAGCAGGGGGATCACCTCTCTTCCCCGGGGTCCCGGCAGGGAGGAGACCGCTCTGGGTCCCGGGCAGCCGAGGTGGCCCCGGGCACCCCCAGGCTCTGGGGCTGGGGTGGGACGAGGTGGGTCCGGGGGTGCCTGTCCCAGTGCGGCC
>NW_009647719.1:4787-5681 GCF_000708025.1 Charadrius vociferus | reverse complement strand
CCACAGTGCCGTTCGAGGATGTGGTCGCTTATTGCTCCTTGAGGAACGGACAGAGCCGGCACAACGGTGAAGGAGCTTCTCCGGGATGTGGTGATGGAGCACGACCACCTCCCAGCCTCGCCGGCGGAGGACTGCCTCGTTAGCCGTGACCAGGTAACGGGCGATGTTCTGAGGGAATTATCCCAGTCCCTCGAGCCCTCCCTGGTGTTGGCGTGTCCAGCCGTGGGGACACCAGTGCAGCGGGAGATGCTCCTGTGGAGCGGACAGGAGGGATGTGTCTGCCCCATGGGCGATGTGCCGGTCCATGGGCTGTCACCTGCGCTGGCCCGAGGGCCACCACCCCTTCCCACCCGACCCGGCTGGCCCGCGGTCTGCTGCGGGGAACGGGGCGTTGTGCGGCGCTGGGGAAGGGGCTCCAGGCGGGGAGGGGAGCGCGGCACTGCCCGGGGTCTCGTCCCTTGGACCGGGCATGGATTTGTACCCCGATGGCAGGGCACACTTGTGGGGTGGCACTTGTCCCGTGGCGGGGGGTGGCAGCCCAGCGCGGGGCTGCTCGTGCTGGAGCCGTGGAGAGGAGCGGGAGACGGCGGTGGGGCTCACCCAGCCGAAGGCGGGTGCCTGTGCCGAAGCTCTCTGGGGCTCCGGTGAGAAGAACGAGGGGAGAGCTGGAGAAACCAGAGATGTCTCCCAGCCGGAGTGGGAGGAGAGCTGTGCGCCACAGACGCCGGGAAGAGGGAGAGCTCTGTGCCACGGACACCGGGAACGCGGGGGGAACCTCTGCCAGGTGCCTCCAGCCCGGCCGAGGGAGGCCAGAGCTGGAGACTCCCAAACCCCGGGCCCCACGCTGCCCGTGCCCGGCACGCGAAGCCCTCCGGTCGCAGCAGCACCGGCTCC
>NW_009647719.1:3538-3821 GCF_000708025.1 Charadrius vociferus | reverse complement strand
CGGGGCCCCCCCCGCGCCGGCGCCCCGCTGTGCCTGATGCTCCCGGCGCTCCCCACGAGCGAGGCTGATGCTCCCAGTGCTCCCCAGGACCGGTGCCGATGCTCCCAGTGCACCGTGATTCCCGGTGTCCGGGTGCCCCCTCCGCAGGGTTGGTGCTGCCGGTGCCCGGTGCTCCCCATGAGCGAGGCTGATGCTCCCCGCGCCTGGTTGTACCCGTGACTGGTGCCAATGCTCCCGGTGCGGCCGGTGCCCGGTGCTCCCCACGAACCGTAACGATGCTCCC
>NW_009647719.1:2722-3432 GCF_000708025.1 Charadrius vociferus | reverse complement strand
GCTCCCAGTCCTCCCTGTGCCTGGGGCGGTTGCTCCCAGTGCTCCTGGTGCTGCCGGTGCCTGGTGTCACCGGTGCCTGGTGCCAATGATCCAGGTTCCCAGTGCTGCCGGTGCCCGGTGCTCCCCATGACCAGTACCGATGCTCCCGGTGCCCAGTGCTGCCAAGTGCCCAGTGATGCCGGTGCCTGGTGCCGGTGCCCCTGGTGCCTGGTGCTCCCAGTGCTGCCAGTGCCCAGTGCTGATGCTCCCAGTGCTCCTGGGGATGGTACTGCCAAGGCCTGATGCTCCCCGGGCTCCCGGTGCCCGGTGCTGCTGGTGGTTAATGCCAATGCTCCCGGTGCCGATGATCCCAGTGCTCCCGGTGCCTGGTGCCGATGCTCCAGTTTCCTAGTGCTCCCAGTGCCCGGTGTTGCTGGTGCCTGGTGCTCCCCATAACCGGTACTGATGCTCCCAGTGCTGCCAAGTGCCCGGTGATACTGGTGCCTGGTGCTGGTGCTCCCTGTGCCCAGTGCCAATGCTCCCGGTGCTGCCGGTGCCCAGTGCCGATGCTACCAGTGCCCAATGCTCCCAGTGCTGATGCTCCCAGTGCTCCCAGAGCCCGGGGACAGTGCTCCCGGTGCCATTGCACCCCAGGCTCCCGGTGCCGATGCTCCCGGTGCCGATGCTCCCAGTGCTCCTGGTGCTGGCAGTGCCCAGTACTGATGCCCCCA
>NW_009647719.1:0-1420 GCF_000708025.1 Charadrius vociferus | reverse complement strand
CTGTCCCCCTGACCCCCCTCCCGCTTCCCGTTTCGCAGGGGGCAGTGACTTTCGAGGAGGTGGCCGTCTACTTCTCCCCCGAGGAGTGGGTCGAGCTGGCGGCATGGCAGCGGGAGCTCTACCGGGAGGTGATGATGGACAACTATGACCTGGTGACCAGTTTGGGTAAGGGATGTGCCCCTGGGGAGGGCAGAGGGTCCGCAGGCTCAGCTTGGGGGGCTGGAGCATCAGCTGGGGGTTCGCAGGCTCAGCTTGGGGGTCCAGAGCATCAGCTTGGGGTGCAGAGGCTCAGTCTGGGGGTCTGGAGGCTCATCCCAGGGTCCAGATGCTCAGCATGGGGGTCTGGAGCATCAGCCGGGGGTCCAGATGCTCAGCATGGGGGACTGGAGCGTCAGCTTGGGGTGCAGAGGCTCAGTCTGGGGGTCTGGAGGCTCATCCCAGGGTACAGATGCTCAGCTTGGGGGTCTGGAGCATCAGCTGGGGGTCCGCAGGCTCAACTTGGGGGTCTGGAGCATCAGCTGGGGGTCTGCAGGCTCAGTCTGGGGGTCTGGAGCATCAGCCGGGGGTCCGCAGGCTCAGCTTGGGGTCCAGAGGCTCAGTCTGGTGGTCCGGAGGCTCATTCCAGGGGTTTGAACATACAGCCTGGGGTCCGAAGACTCAGCCTGGGGGGTCCGGAGGCTCAGCTGAGGGTTTGGAGTCTCATCCAGGGTCCAAAGGCTCATCCCAGGGGTCCAAACACTCAGCCTGGGGCATCCAGAGGCTCATCCCGGGGGTCCGAACGCTCAGCTGGGGGTCCAAAGACTCAACACGGGGGGTCCAGAGGCTCAGCTGGGGGATCTGGAGGCTCATCCTGGGGTCCAGATGCTCAGTCTGGGGTTCTGGACCATCAGCTGGGGGTCTGGAGCATCAACTGGGGGTCCAGAGGCTCATCTCGGGATGCGGAGGCTCAGTCTCAGGGTCTGGAGGCTCAGTCTGCTGGTCCAGAGGCTCATCTCAGGGGTCCGAACGCTCAGCCTGGGGTCTGAAGACTTGGCCTGGGGGGTCTGGAGACTCATCTAGGGATCCGGAGGCTCAGTCTGGGGGTCCAGAGGTTCATCCCGGGTCCAGAGGCTCAGACGGGGCATCCAGAGGCTCAGCCTGCGGTCTCGGGGTTCAGCCCGGGGACCTGGAGGCTCAGCCGGGGGTCTGAAGGCTCAACCTGGGGTACGAAGGCTCAACCTGGGGGGTCTAGAGGCTCAGCCGGGGTTCTGGGGTCTCAGCCGGGAGTCCAGAGCCTCATGTAGGGGTCCAGAGGTTCAGTCTGGGGGTCCAGAGGCTCATCCCATGTCCAGAGGCTCAGCTGGAGACCTGGAGGCTCAGTCTGGGGATCCGAAGACTCAGCCTGGGCGGTTCAGAGGCTCATCCCAGGGTCCAGATGCTC
>NW_009647718.1:8288-15206 GCF_000708025.1 Charadrius vociferus | reverse complement strand
GCAATAGGGCACCCCATGGGGCAACAGCGTGTCTGAGAGGGGGGTCAGGGCACCCCACGGGGCAGTAGAATTGTTCACAGGGCAGCCGAGCACCCAAGAAGGGGCAACAGGGTGTCCAAGGGGGCAACTGGGCACCTCATGGGGCAGTTCATGGGGCAAGAGAGCATCTCATGAGGCAACAGGGCACCTGTGGGGGCAAGTGAGCACCCCATGGGGCTTCTAAAGATCCCCATGGGGCAACTGGGCACTCAAGTGGGCAACAGGGCACCTGTGGGGGCAACTGGGCACCCCACAGGGCAACTGGACACCCAGATGGGCAACTTGGCACCCCATGGGCAGTAGAACAGTTCATGGGGCAACAGAGCATGCCATGGGGCAACAGGTCACGCAAGGGAGCAAGAGGGCATGCCATGGGGTTCTAAAGAGCCCGATGGGGCAACTGGGCACCCAAGTGGGCAACTGGGCACCCCACAGGGCAGTAGAACAGTTCATGGGGCAACAGAGTGCCCAGCGGGGCAACAGGGCATCCCATGGGGTAACACCCTGGGGGGCAACAGGGCACCCAAGTGGGCAATGGGGCCCTAAATCACTCCATGGGGCAGTAGAACGTTCATTGGGCAACTGGGCAGCTGGGGGGGCAACAGGGCACCCAAGTGGGCAACAGGACCCTAAATCACTCCATGGGGCAGTAGAACGTTCACTGGGCAACTGGGCAGCTGGGGGGGCAACAGGGCACCCAAGTGGGCAACAGGACCCTAAATCACTCCATGGGGCAGTAGAACGTTCACTGGGCAACTGGGCAGCTGGGGGGGCAACAAGGCACCCAAGTGGGCAACTGGACACCCCATGGGTCAGTGGAGCAGTTCTTGGTGCAACAGGGTACCTGAGGGGGCAATGGGGCACCTGAAGGGGCAACTGGGCACCCAAATGGGCAACTGGGCACTCCATGGGACAGTAGAACAGTTCATGGGTCAACGGGGTGCCCAAGGGGCAACAGGGCACCCAGGGGGATCCTAAAGCACCCCGTGGGTCAGTAGAAGGTTCACAGGGCAACAGGACATCCCCTGGGTCAGTAGAACAACTCATGGGGCAATAAGGCACCCCATGGGGCAACAGGGCACCCAAGGGGGCAACCAGGTGCCACCCGCCCTGTGTGACAGACCTGTCCCCGCAGGCTCGTCGCGGGGAGGATGGCGGCGGAGGGGGGCCAGGGCTCTGGTCCCAGTTTAGGATTTCAGTCAGTTCAAGGCTCTGGTCCCAGTTCAGGGCTCTGGTCCCAGTTTAGGGCTCCAGTCCCAGTTCAAGGCTCTGGTCCCAGTTCAGGGCTCTGGTCCCAGTTTAGGCTCTGGTTGCAGTTCAGGGCTCTGGTCCCAGTTTAGGATTTCAGTCCAGTTCAGGCTCCGGTCCCAGTTCAGGGCTCTGGTCCCAGTTTAGTGCTCTGGTCTCAGTTCAGAAGTTCCAGTTCAGGGCTCTGGTCCCAGTTCTTACTCCGGTTCCAGTTCAGGGCTCTGGTCCCACTTCATGCTCTGGTTCCAGTTCAGATTCTGGGCCCAGTTCGGGGCTCCAGTCCCACTTTAGGCTCCGGTCCCAGTTAAGGCTCCGGTCCCAGTTCATGTTCTGGTCCTAGTTCAGGCTCCAGTCCCACTTCTGACTCCGGTTCCAGTTTAGGGCTCTATTCCCAGTTCAGACTCCGGTCCCAGATCTGACTCCGGTCCCAGTTCAGACTCGGTCCCAGTTCAGATTCTGGTCCCAGTTTCAGGCACTGGTCCCAGTTCAGGGCTCAGGCCCAGCTGAGACCTCATACTGGTTTGGGGATGCAGCCCTGTCCCAGGTCAGGAATCTCTCCCAGTTTAGGGCCACTTCCCAGTTCAGGCCCTGTACTGGTCTGGGTCCAGCTCCCAGTTTAGGCCATCTCCCAGTTCGGGCCCCGTACTGGTTTGAGTACCAAACCCAGTGCGGGTCTTCATCATCATCCTGGACCACCCGTGGTGGAGATGGGTCTTCGTGCACTGCCCATGGTGGAGATGGAGCGTCATCGTGGACCACCCGTGGTGATGGGTCTTCATGTAGCACCCATGGTGGAGATGGAGCATCATCGTGGACCACCCGTGGTGGAGATGGGTCATCATGTTCCACCCGTGGTGGTGACGGAGCATCATCATGGCCCAACCGTGGTGGCGATGGGTCTTCATCATCTTCATGGACCACACGTGGTGGTGACGGCGGGTCCTACTGCCCGCCTGCAGCCACCCCCGGCGACACCCCTGTCCTCATGGGGACCCCAATGTGTCGTGTGTCCCCCCCCTTCCTGGGGACACCCCTGTCCCCATGGGGACCCCAATGTGTTGTGTGTCCCCTCCTTCTTGGGGACACCCCTGTCCCCATGGGGGACCCCTGTGCCCCCTCAGGACCCTCGTGTCCTTCTTGGGGACATCCCCCCCCAATACTGTGGGGACACTCGTGTCCCCAAATGCCACCCCTGACAGGACACGGTGCCACTGGTGATGTCACCCCACGAGCTTTAATGGGCTGAAATGGTGCAAAAAAGGGGCAAAGCTGTAAAAAGAAATAAAGTGTTAGGTCACCAGGATGGGGAGAACCAGTAAGTGACTGGGACAAACTGGGATGGTGCTGCCACCCAGTAGGTGACACGGGGGTTTCACCAGTGCCAGACTGGGCCAAACTGGGATGGCCCTACCACCTGAGAGGTGACACAAGGTGACGTGGGGTCATACCAGTCCTGGACTGGTCCAAAGTGGGTGGGACTGTCACCTCTGGAGTGACTTGGGGGTCCCACCAGTGCCAAACTGGGATGGCATTGTCACCTGGGAGGTGACAGGGATTGACACGGGGTCCCACCAGTGTGGGACTGGGCCAAACTGGGATGGTACTGTCACCTATGAGGTGACACATGGGGATGTGAGGTCCCACCATTGCCAAACTGGGAGGTTGAATGGTGTCATCTACGGGGTGACACATGAGGACATGTGGTCCCATCAGTGCCAAACTGGGATGGCACTGTCATCTACAGGATGACGTGGGGTCCCACCAGTCCTGGACTGATCCAAAGTGAGATGGGACTGTCACCTCTGGGGTGATGTGGGGGTCCCACCAGTACCAAAATGGGATGGCACTGTCATCTACAGGGTGACACATGGGGATGTGGGCTCCCACCAGTGCCAAACTGGTCCCCATTCCTGGATACACCCTACTGCCACCTATGCCAAAGGTGGGTGCACGTGGGCAAGTGGACACCTCGGTTCCCGCTGCCCCACTGGTGGGTTCTGGGTACGTTGGGTCTCCATGTCCGCATCACGGTGGAGGTTACCAGGTGGGACATGATGATGATGGAATAATTGGATTTCCTTGATTATCCATCAAGGTTTCTGTGAGGGAACACCACAGGAGGTTTCAGATTGTCCATCACATGAAAGTTCGTGTCACCTTAGATGTTCTCCACATCTTCTCCGGTGGTAACACCTCACCGGGTGCGAACAAAGCTCCCGGGAACACTGGCTGCCCTCTCTAGGTAGATACTTTCTGAAGGATGAAGGTTCAAGGACAGCTTTCCACTTCTTCATCCAGGAGGTCAACGGTTCCTAGGGAGGGAGAAAGAAGATGGAGGTCTTGGGTGGCACGCACGCCTCAGGAACAGGTCATCTCACTCCCACCATTTCCCGTATTCCTTTCCCGAGGGATGGCTCTTCCTCGCCCGCTCTCCCGGATGCCTGGAGGTGGTTAAAGCACCGTGCTGGTGTTGGGTCACCGCATGGACCTCTCGGTAGTGGACTACCTGTGGCAGTCTGCTGGGAGTTGAACACTTGTAGGGTGTCCCATAAGTTCCTCCCCTAATTAGCATCATCGTTTCGCCATTTGAGTTCTTTAATCAACCCCTTCCAGCTTTCCACCTTCCCCAGAGCTCGGTAGGGTTTCAAAGTCCACTTATCTCCATGCTTGAGACACCGTTCCTCTCCTATTCTATGTTCAGAAGGTGACCCATTATCTCTTGTAGCGTTGGGTGCGCACCAAACCATCGATTTGATCCTGGAAGGTCAAACGTTACCCAAACTCGTTAAGTCTTTCAACCCCGATAATCAATTTCCATCCTTCAGAGGTTGGTGTCATGGAGGAGATAGTTAATTTACCAACTGTCCCAAAGGACTTTCCCTTCCCTACATGGTTGACCTCTGATAACTCCTCCTAACCATTAGCAAACCCATGAGTGGTCACTGGTGGGCCTGCTTGGTGCTTAGAGCTTGGCCAACGTGGTCTTGCTGCACGATGGGGACAGGTCACTGTCTCCCCCCACCATTTATGGAGCTGTTCAACCATCTAATACTCAGGGTAGAAGAAAAACCTGCCACATTTCTACCAGTGGTCACCAATATCGGTCCATCTGGCCACCCAAGTGGTGTTTCTCTGGCGTGTGGCTCCACGCCCTACAGCAGTAGGACAGGAGACGGTGATCTGGTCTCTCTTCTTTTCCATTCATCTCCATTCCCCATCTGCCAGTTGCGTTTTGCCCAATTTCCTCGCCATTCCGTGGCACCAGCCCATCCATGTATGGTCCACACACGGTTTCTGAGAGCTAACACCACCTCCTAGAGCTCTGCTGGTTGAGCAGAACCTTCTACTCGCTCCGTTACCACAACGCCATCAGCTACAGATCCCATGGCAGTCGTTCCTTCCCATTCACCCAACATTTTATGAACGTTCCCATCAGTCAGATGCCGTGTGGGTGGTGGGGATGGGGTTCAGGAGCATCTTGGGTAGGAGAACGTGGAGGCTCCATGTGTTCAGTGGCCATTGCTGTGTGCTCTACAGCTTCAGCAACTTTATTCTCCTTGGTCAAGCCACCTGCGATGGATATACAGTCCCACCTCCGGACAGTGGTGCTACACCTAAAGGGGGTGGTTTACCACCGAGAAGAGGTTTAAGAAGAGGTGGAACATTTACCTTCCTCCCTGAGTTGAGGGTTCAGTTGCTCCCAAGCTTCCTAAGCTCCCAGAACCTCTCCAAAGGTTGAAGAACTGCGCTGAGCACTCTGCTGTGAGTTGGAGCTCCTCAGAGCCAGGAGGTCCTTGACATAGTCCCACCAACATTCCATCTCTCCCAACTGGATCTGCAGCGAGAGGGGCTGCGCAGGGTGGAAGGGCCTCAAGGACTGATACACATTCACATCAGCCTTTAGAAGCTCCACGTGGTGGAGTCCGTGCCCAGATCCCATTTTTCTGGAGTAAGTGATGGAGCGGTCACGTTATTTTATGAAATCCCAGAAGATGTGCCCTCCAAAGTCCTGAAGTCCCTGTCACAGCACCTGACTCCTTTAATCTCAGGGCTGGGTAGCCCTTGGATTTCTTGTAGGACCTCAGCAGGAGCTGTTTTCCTCCCACCTCTCCACCTGACTCCCCAAAATGTCCCTTCCTCTACCTCAATTAACGGCTGGCGCATTATAATCAACTCCTGACCCCTTCCGCAGCTTCTGCTGGGTGTCCACCTACTCAAACATCACCTAGACGTCAGCCTCCACTTCCCGTTAGGTTCCTTTACTGGGCAGACTGGAGAGCTGGAGGGCAATGAGACTTGACAACCTTCTCCCAGGTCTTTTATCAACCCAGGAATGGGGCGATTAACATCAGAAGGTTAATTCGTACCGCGGAATATAAACTACGTTGTGGGGTGGAGGAACAGCTATAACGCTGCAGGGGACCTCACCCACCATTGGCATTCGGGCTCCTGCGTCAACGGTGGCAATCCTTAACCACGACCATCATTTCAGGACTTGGATCCTCAGTGGTGGGAGTGGTGGACATGAGGGCTTCCGACCCTGGTTTCCCATCAATTCCCGGTTTAGGTTTAGTGCCAACAGATCCGGGTCTATCCCCAAGTTCTGGCACCCATCAGAGCTCCTACGGTGTCCCCATCTCCTGACACAGGTCCCACAGGACCATCATGAGAACTTAACGAGAACCTGGCAAGTTGGGAGCTCCTGGAACTCTCATCCAAACGCATTTCCCGTCACCTCCGTGAGCGTTTCCCGCTTTTCGCCTTTTTATTTCGCCCGGAGACAGACGATCTCTTTTTCAGTCCGTTTATTTTAGCCAAAGTTCTCACCCGGTTTTTACCCGGTGGGGTGCGGAGTGGGGAATCATAGAACCGTTCCAGTTGGAAGACACCTTGATGATCATCACGTCCAACCGTTAAATCTACCAGTGTAGGACCGGAGTAGGAGTTAAATCTACACTGAAGGACCAGAAAATAATACTATTCTTGGAAAATAACTCCGTTTAAGCCTGTTTTAACGGCTAAAGCTAACTATTTCTCAGCTCCGAGTTCAATCTTCCATGATGGGTGGGATGCAGAGTGCGTCGCCAGCCCAAATCCGTACCGAACTGGGAATATTTGGCCCTTGATATTCCCGGACCCGATGCTAACGATGGAGGTTTAACGAGGCAAAGTGGAGGTGGTCCAGATCCGTGCCAGCCCCTCCCCGGGCTGTTTCCCCGCAGTGTCTCTGCTCCAGATCAATTAATTGGAGATGAGTTTTGTGCCCTCGCGGATGTGCTCTGTTCTTAATTACCGCTGCCAAGAGGGCACGGAATTGTCCTCGTTACTGCCCACTCATTTCCAGATATCCTGACCATCACCATCCACGGCACAACAAACTTGAACGGGGTCTAAAGTGGCTTCCGACCATCTCCTCCTGTGCTCTTCCCCTTTGGCAACTATCCGGGGCTGAAGTTTTCACTCGAACAATCTATTTTGCATTTCTAATTGCTTACACTTCACTTCCTCGTCCTCCTCGTTCCTCGTCTTCCTCATTCCTCGTTTTCCTCTCCCAACCTGATGTCTTCCTCCCCCAACCCAGCATCTTCCTCCCCCAACCCAGCGTCTTTCTCCAACCCTATCTCTTCCTCC
>NW_009647718.1:2562-7909 GCF_000708025.1 Charadrius vociferus | reverse complement strand
CTATGTTCAGAAGGTGACCCATTATCTCTTGTAGCGTTGGGTGCGCACCAAACCATCGATTTGATCCTGGAAGGTCAAACGTTACCCAAACTCGTTAAGTCTTTCAACCCCGATAATCAATTTCCATCCTTCAGAGGTTGGTGTCATGGAGGAGATAGTTAATTTACCAACTGTCCCAAAGGACTTTCCCTTCCCTACATGGTTGACCTCTGATAACTCCTCCTAACCATTAGCAAACCCATGAGTGGTCACTGGTGGGCCTGCTTGGTGCTTAGAGCTTGGCCAACGTGGTCTTGCTGCACGATGGGGACAGGTCACTGTCTCCCCCCACCATTTATGGAGCTGTTCAACCATCTAATACTCAGGGTAGAAGAAAAACCTGCCACATTTCTACCAGTGGTCACCAATATCGGTCCATCTGGCCACCCAAGTGGTGTTTCTCTGGCGTGTGGCTCCACGCCCTACAGCAGTAGGACAGGAGACGGTGATCTGGTCTCTCTTCTTTTCCATTCATCTCCATTCCCCATCTGCCAGTTGCGTTTTGCCCAATTTCCTCGCCATTCCGTGGCACCAGCCCATCCATGTATGGTCCACACACGGTTTCTGAGAGCTAACACCACCTCCTAGAGCTCTGCTGGTTGAGCAGAACCTTCTACTCGCTCCGTTACCACAAGTCCATCAGCTACAGATCCCATGGCAGTCGTTCCTTCCCATTCACCCAACATTTTATGAACGTTCCCATCAGTCAGATGCCGTGTGGGTGGTGGGGATGGGGTTCAGGAGCATCTTGGGTAGGAGAACGTGGAGGCTCCATGTGTTCAGTGGCCATTGCTGTGTGCTCTACAGCTTCAGCAACTTTATTCTCCTTGGTCAAGCCACCTGCGATGGATATACAGTCCCACCTCCGGACAGTGGTGCTACACCTAAAGGGGGTGGTTTACCACCGAGAAGAGGTTTAAGAAGAGGTGGAACATTTACCTTCCTCCCTGAGTTGAGGGTTCAGTTGCTCCCAAGCTTCCTAAGCTCCCAGAACCTCTCCAAAGGTTGAAGAACTGCGCTGAGCACTCTGCTGTGAGTTGGAGCTCCTCAGAGCCAGGAGGTCCTTGACATAGTCCCACCAACATTCCATCTCTCCCAACTGGATCTGCAGCGAGAGGGGCTGCGCAGGGTGGAAGGGCCTCAAGGACTGATACACATTCACATCAGCCTTTAGAAGCTCCACGTGGTGGAGTCCGTGCCCAGATCCCATTTTTCTGGAGTAAGTGATGGAGCGGTCACGTTATTTTATGAAATCCCAGAAGATGTGCCCTCCAAAGTCCTGAAGTCCCTGTCACAGCACCTGACTCCTTTAATCTCAGGGCTGGGTAGCCCTTGGATTTCTTGTAGGACCTCAGCAGGAGCTGTTTTCCTCCCACCTCTCCACCTGACTCCCCAAAATGTCCCTTCCTCTACCTCAATTAACGGCTGGCGCATTATAATCAACTCCTGACCCCTTCCGCAGCTTCTGCTGGGTGTCCACCTACTCAAACATCACCTAGACGTCAGCCTCCACTTCCCGTTAGGTTCCTTTACTGGGCAGACTGGAGAGCTGGAGGGCAATGAGACTTGACAACCTTCTCCCAGGTCTTTTATCAACCCAGGAATGGGGCGATTAACATCAGAAGGTTAATTCGTACCGCGGAATATAAACTACGTTGTGGGGTGGAGGAACAGCTATAACGCTGCAGGGGACCTCACCCACCATTGGCATTCGGGCTCCTGCGTCAACGGTGGCAATCCTTAACCACGACCATCATTTCAGGACTTGGATCCTCAGTGGTGGGAGTGGTGGACATGAGGGCTTCCGACCCTGGTTTCCCATCAATTCCCGGTTTAGGTTTAGTGCCAACAGATCCGGGTCTATCCCCAAGTTCTGGCACCCATCAGAGCTCCTACGGTGTCCCCATCTCCTGACACAGGTCCCACAGGACCATCATGAGAACTTAACGAGAACCTGGCAAGTTGGGAGCTCCTGGAACTCTCATCCAAACGCATTTCCCGTCACCTCCGTGAGCGTTTCCCGCTTTTCGCCTTTTTATTTCGCCCGGAGACAGACGATCTCTTTTTCAGTCCGTTTATTTTAGCCAAAGTTCTCACCCGGTTTTTACCCGGTGGGGTGCGGAGTGGGGAATCATAGAACCGTTCCAGTTGGAAGACACCTTGATGATCATCACGTCCAACCGTTAAATCTACCAGTGTAGGACCGGAGTAGGAGTTAAATCTACACTGAAGGACCAGAAAATAATACTATTCTTGGAAAATAACTCCGTTTAAGCCTGTTTTAACGGCTAAAGCTAACTATTTCTCAGCTCCGAGTTCAATCTTCCATGATGGGTGGGATGCAGAGTGCGTCGCCAGCCCAAATCCGTACCGAACTGGGAATATTTGGCCCTTGATATTCCCGGACCCGATGCTAACGATGGAGGTTTAACGAGGCAAAGTGGAGGTGGTCCAGATCCGTGCCAGCCCCTCCCCGGGCTGTTTCCCCGCAGTGTCTCTGCTCCAGATCAATTAATTGGAGATGAGTTTTGTGCCCTCGCGGATGTGCTCTGTTCTTAATTACCGCTGCCAAGAGGGCACGGAATTGTCCTCGTTACTGCCCACTCATTTCCAGATATCCTGACCATCACCATCCACGGCACAACAAACTTGAACGGGGTCTAAAGTGGCTTCCGACCATCTCCTCCTGTGCTCTTCCCCTTTGGCAACTATCCGGGGCTGAAGTTTTCACTCGAACAATCTATTTTGCATTTCTAATTGCTTACACTTCACTTCCTCGTCCTCCTCGTTCCTCGTCTTCCTCATTCCTCGTTTTCCTCTCCCAACCTGATGTCTTCCTCCCCCAACCCAGCATCTTCCTCCCCCAACCCAGCGTCTTTCTCCAACCCTATCTCTTCCTCCCTAACCCAATGTCCTCCCCCAACCCTGTGTCTTCCTCCCCCAACTCTGGTCTTCCTCCCCCAACCCTAGATTTTCCTCCCTAACCCAATGTCTTCCTCCAACCCTGTCTTCCTCCCTAACCCAATTGGCCAACGTGGTCTTGCTGCACGATGGCGACAGGTCCCTGTCTTCTCCCTACCATTCACGGAGCCGTTCAACCATCCAATACTCAATCTTGCCACGTTTCTGGGGGTGCTTGCCCGTATCGGTCCACCCAAGTGGTATTTTTCTGGTGGGCGGCTCCACGCCCTATAGCGGTAGGGTGGGAGATGGTGATCTGGTCTCTCTTCTTCTCCATACATCTCCATTCCCCGTTGAGTTTTGCCCAATTTCCTCGCCATTCCGTGGCACCAGCCCATCCATGTATGGTCCAGGCACCGTTTCCGAGAGCTAACACCACCTCCTAGAGCTCTGCTGGTTGAGCAGAACCTTCTACTCGCTCCGTTACCGCAAGTCCATCAGCTACGGATCCCACGGCAGCCGTTTCTTCCCGTTCACCCAACGTTTTACGAGCGCTCTTCCTTTCATTTTCCTCCCGGTTGTTGCCGCTCAAGGTGTTTTTTCGCACTGCGCCGCGGAGCGGACACGCGCCGTTATCTCCGCACACAGCAGAGCGATCGCCTCCAGCAGCTCCAACGGGAACGTGTCCAGGAGACATCCCGCTTCCGACATCGTTAACGCATCACCGTCCCTTTGCATCCCTCAAAATACTCTCGGCAATTAAGCTTTAGGAGCTCGTTAAGAAATACAACCAACCAAGAAGGGCTCAACCCCCTGTGCACGGAGCAGTTTATCACCTGAATTTGCTTATTCACCGCTCAAACCGTGAGGTTTCGTCACTTACAACTCGTTAATTTGTGCATCCGTGAGAAACGCTAACGAGTTGCCCAGGCGATGATGCGAGCGCTCAGCCTTCCTCCGGCGCGGAGCCGGTGTCCCCCGTGTGTCCCCCCCCACCGTGTCCCCCCAGGGACACGCGGCACGAGCTGCCTTAGCCACAACCTGAGCAGGAGCTGGGTGACATCTGGGAAGTGACACGTGGGGGACACCAGTGCCAGACTGGGCCAGACTGGTCCCCTCCCTACTGGTTGGGGTGACTCACAGGGATGCCTGGGTCTGCAGTGGGGTCAGGGGGGGTCTCTGCTGTCACCGTTGTCCCCATCGTCCCCGAGGATGGCGGCGCCCAGGGCCTGTAGCTGCGTCACGAGGGAACCCAACGCCGCTGGGGGGGACACGGGGGACAGTTAGGGCTGGGGGGACACTGGGGACGTGGGGGGATGCTTAGAGCTGGGGGTGAACACTGGGGACATTTAGGGCTAGGAGGGAACATTGGGACCACAGAGGGGACAGGGGGTGACATTGGGGAAAGACAGTGGGGACATGGGGCACCCAGGGGTGTCATGGGACATGGAGGAGGACATTGGGGGGACATGAGGACAACAGGGGGGACATGGGGACACTCACAGGTGCCACATGGGCTGGACTTACCTCTGCTGGGGTGGTGCCCTGTCCTCTCCTTGCAGGGGGTGGCCTGGGGGTGACACCAGGGGTGACAAAGGGACAGCAGCCACCTCTGTCCCCGAGTGCCCCCTCCAGCCCTGTGTGTCCCCTCTCTCCCCTTCCCCGTGCCACCTCCCCATGGCTCCAGAGGCCCCATGTCCCTGTGTCCCCTACATCCCCACCTGTGTCCCCAAAACACCTCACCTCATCCTTTGTCACCCGGACGTGTGTCACCTCCTCAGCCACCCTCAAGGCCACCGCTGCGGGGACAGGAACATGCCATGGTGGGGACACTGCTGACCCACAGGGGCGCAGGGTGGCACTGGGTCCTGTGGTGTCCCCAGTGTGTCCCTTGGCCCCTGCCTGGTGTCCCCTCGCGTCCCACCAGCGATGTTCGCTACCTGGTGTCCTCCCCACCAAAGGCGTCCTCAACGTGTCCCCACTCACCACTGCATCGGACCTCGGCCATTGTCCCCGCAAGTGGATGGGCGCTGCCTGTCACCTTGGCCACCGGGCTGGGGACAGCATCACCATGTCACCTCCAGCCCCACACATGGGTCAGGGCCAGCGGGGTGGGGACAGTGCCACCATGTCACCCCTGGGGTCCCCAAGAGTGGGGATGTGGTCCCCTGCCGCCTCTGGGCTCCCAAAGTCACCCCCAGGGTGCCAATGTCCCCCCCCAGCGCCCCCATGCCACCTTTGGGGTCCCAGTGTCACCCATGAGGTCTCCTCCCACCCTCATGGACCCCTGGCGTCCCCTCAATGCCCCCAAAGTGTCCCCAGCCGTCCGAGCACACCCCCCCCGCCATCACTCACCTGTCCCCCGCTGGGTTCTGCTGCCACCGCGGCCGGGCCAAGGCCCCCCCCG
>NW_009647718.1:0-1420 GCF_000708025.1 Charadrius vociferus | reverse complement strand
GCCCCCGTGTCCCCCTCCCTGTCCCCCTCTCCCCCTCCCTGTCCCCACGTCCCCCTCCCTGTCCCCATCTCCCCCTCCCTGTCCCCATACCCTGGAGGACGCAGAGCCGCTGTCCTGCCCGGCGCAGGCGGGCACTGAGGGTGACCATGGTCCCGGTGGCTGCTGTCACCTCGGCCTCGCGTGCTGTCACCACCCTGGCCAGCCTGGGGGACACGGGGACGGGGGGGACACAAGGACGGGGTGGGACATGGGGACAGGGCGGGACACAGGACAGGAGCAGCAGCGATGGGAGAGCAGTGACACGTGGGGACAGGGACACTGGTGATCCCTCAGTGTCCCCATCCCAGTCCCCTCCCAGTATCCATCAGAGGTCTCTCAGTTCCTTTCCAGTTCCCTCACAGTCCCCCCAGTCCCTCCCAGTGCCCTCCCAGTACCTGGCAGCTGCCCGGGCCAGTCCCCTCAGTGCCTCCTCAGCCGCCTCTGTCCGTCTCCGCTGCTTGGTCACCTCCTGTGCCAGGCGCTGGGACAAGTGCCACCATGTCCCCAACCTGTCCCAAAGCCCTCCCGTGTCCCCAAAATGTCCCCAATCTGTGTCACCTCCCCATCCAGGTACTAGGATATCCCCAGCATGTCCCCATCATGTCCCCAACCCCTCCCCAAGTGGCCTCCCGTGATGTTCCTAATGTGTCCCCACATCCTTGAGCCACCCCTCACCCAACCCTGTGTCCCCAGTGTGTCCCCAACACATCCCCAGCATGGCCTGGACATGTCTCTTTCTCTGTCCCGATGTCCCCAGTGTGGCTCTTTGTGTCCCCAGCATGTCCTTCCATTTCCCGGGTGTATCCCCAGCAGACCCCCATGTCCCCATGTGTCCCATACATGTGTCCTCCTGTGTCCCCAGCAGATCTCTGTGCCCCCAGCACACTCCCATATGTCCCATGTGTGCTCCCCATGTCCCCAGCATGTCCCCGTATGTCCAACGTCGGTCCCCAGCAGGTCCCCATGTCCCCACCACGTCCCCCTTTACGCCACAACATGTCCCCAGCACATCTCCATTTCCCCAGCGTGTCCCCGTATGTCCCATACATGTCCCCAGTGTGTCCCCATAGATCCCATGTGTCCCCCTATTTCCCCAGCACGTCTCTAGCAGGTCCCCGTGTCCCCAGCAGGTCCCCATATGTCCCACATATGTCCCTCCCAGGTCCCCAGCAGGTCCCCATGTCCCCAGCGTGTCCACATATGTCTCACACATGTCCCCAGCAGGTCCCCATGTCCCCGTGTATCTCACATATGTCCCCAGCAGGCCCTCATGTCCCCAACATGTCCCCATATGTCTCATGGATGTCCCCATCAGATCCCTGTGTCCCCAGCATGTCCCCATACATCCCACACGTGTCCCTCTATTTCCCCAACATGTCTC
>NW_009647717.1:1079-2580 GCF_000708025.1 Charadrius vociferus | reverse complement strand
ATGTGGGACATGGGGACGTGGGGACACATGAGACGGGGACATGGGACACGGGGTGTGGGACAGGGGACACAGGATGTGGGGACATGGGGACGTGGGACATGGGACAATGGGACATGGGACGTGGGGACACAGAACACTGGGATGTGGGACATGGGGATGTGGGACACGGGGTGTGGGGACACGGGAGATGGGAAACGGGGACATGGGGACATGGGGACTTTGGACACGGGGACGTGGGACATGGGGACGTGGGGACACGTGAGACAGGGACATGGGACATGGGACACGGGGTGTGGGACAGGGGACACAGGATGTGGGGACACAGGATGTGAGGACGTGGGACATGGGGACGTGGGACATGGGACAAGGAGACGTGGGATATGGGACAATGGGACATGGGACACAGGGACATGGGACATGGGGACGTGGGACACGGGGTGTGGGGACACAGGAGATGGGCTGTGGGGACATGGGAGACAGGGACGTGGGACATGGGACGAGGAGAGGTGGGACATGAGACAACGGGACATGGGATGTGGGGACACGGGACACAGGGACATGGGACACTGGGACACGGGGACATGAGACACGGGGTATGGGGACACGGGGACGTGGGACATGGGACACGGGGACACAGGAGACTGGGACATGGGACACGGGGACATGGGACACGGGAGATGAGGACGTGGGACATGGGAACGTGGGACATGGGGTGTGGGGACACGGGACATGGAACATGGGGCATGGGGACACGGGACATGAGGATGTGGGACATGGGACAAGGGGACACAGGGACTGGGGGACATGGGACACGGGACATGGGACACAGGGATGTGGGGACACGGGACATGGGGACGCAGGGACACGGAGACGTGGGGACATGGGACATGGGGTGTGGGGACACAGGGGCACAGGGATGTGGGACACGGGATGTGGGATGAGGGGACATGGGACACGGGGATGTGGGACACGGGATGAGGAGTCATGGACACAGGGTGTGGAGACATGGGGTGTGGGGACAGAGGACATGGGGCAATAGGACACAGGGACATGGGGTGTGGGGACACGGGACACGGAGACGTGGGGACATTGGACATGGGGCCTGGAGACACAGGGATGTGGGGACACAGGGACATGGGGCACGGCGACACAGGGACACGGGGCGTGTGGGGCGTGGGGACATGGGACATGGGGACATGTGGTGTGGGGATGCAAGGACATGGGGACGCAGGGACACAGGGACACAGGACATGGGATACGGGGACATGGGGACACAAGGGACGTGGGGACATGGGACACTGGGCATGGGGACACGGGGGGACATGGGGACACGGGGCATGGGGATGCAGGGACATAGAGCATGGGGACATGGGGACATGGAGATATGTGGACATGGGGACACGGGACACGGGGGGACATGGGGATGTGGGGACACGGGACATGGGGGGACATGGGGACGTGGGACATGGGGACACGGGACACGGGGGGACATGGGGACGTG
>NW_009647717.1:0-643 GCF_000708025.1 Charadrius vociferus | reverse complement strand
CCCCACGGCGGCGTCACCCCCAAGGGCACCCTGCGGTCACCCCGTGGGGACACCGGGACAAACTCGTCCCGCCCGTGGGACAGCCCGAGATGACTCCGGGGATATCTCGGGGCCACCTCGGGCCACCTTGGACCAGCCTGAGGCCACCTGGGGCCATCTTGGACCACCCAAGGGACACTCGGAGACAACCCGGGACCACCCTAGAGCACCCCGAGGTGACCCTGGGGCCACCTTGGGCCAGCCAGGACCACCCTGGGGCCACCCAAGACCACCCTGGAACCACCTTGTGACCACCCTGGGGCCACCCAAGACCACCCTGGGACCACCAAAGACGACCTGGGACCATCTAAGACCAACCTGGGCTACCCAAGACCACCCTGGGACCACACTGAGACCACTCAAGACCACCCTGGGACCATCCAAGACCAGCCTGGGCCACCCTAGACCACCCTGGGACCACCAAAGATGACCTGGGACCATCTAAGACCAACCTGAGGCCACCCAAGACCACCCTGGGACCATCTAGAACCACCCTGGGGCCACCCACAACCACCCTGGAATCATCTAGGACCACGTTTGGGCCACCCAAGTCCACCCTGGGACCACTCAAGGCCACCCTGAGGCCACCCAAGACCACCCTGGG
>NW_009647716.1:0-848 GCF_000708025.1 Charadrius vociferus | reverse complement strand
CAACACCTAAGGCAGCTTGTGTGTCCTCTTTGGGAGTACCAAGGGGTAAAACATCTAATATTCTACTACTCACATCCATTGGGGTCTGGCAGCACCATCTTGCCAACTCAGTCCCTACAAACTGCCTCTCTCAGGCACTTATCTCTCAGGCACGTCCCTTGACCTTACCTCACGGGTTGGCAAAACCACCTTCCAGAAGGATTTCTATTCCCTTCTCCCCTTTCTCAGAAGCTTCTGCTGCTCTGTCACCCCACACCATGAAGTCTCCAATGCATTGCAGGTGGGGTGGAGCTCCACCCTTCTCCAATGCAGGCTGGGTCAGACCAGGGCACACAGCAGGGCTGTGTTTCCACCCCTGGGAAAAGAGAAAAAAGCATTCCCAAAGTCAATTGTAGCACAGCACTGACCTCCCTTTGACTCCGGTGCATAGGGAAGGTCTAACAGATCTGGGACAGCAGCACTCCTGGGTGGTCTGACTCCATTTAGGCCACAACAGTCCACTGTCAGTTGTGTCGCAGTGTGTATCGTTCCTCTTGAACAGGTTTCTTAGGAAAGCATTTCTCCTTGACTGAGACACTGGCCTTGTCACATGACTCATCCACTGCTGAGGCACCAGCCTGTGGGGCAGAAAGATTATCTGCCTAACACTGCATTTGAGCACCCATGTCACCCACCATTGGTGCCTCGGGCTCTTTCCAGCAGAAGAATGCCAATGCATGGGCAAACACCACTGGTGCACTCAGTACCCACCTCCAAACAAGTGGATCTACTCATTTTGAGCGCATCTGCTTCTAATCGTGACTGCAGTTGTCCAAATCTGTAAAATATTATCCCCCACACAGCTATTT
>NW_009647715.1:21871-23676 GCF_000708025.1 Charadrius vociferus | reverse complement strand
GGCGGTACCCGGCTCTGGAAGAGGGGGTTGGTGTGGAAGTAGGGTTCTTCCTCCTCCAGGTCCTCCTCTTCCTCAGCGTCTTCCTCCCGGGAGGAGCAGCCATGGTCATCTTCATCGTCACCCTCCTCTTCCTCTTCGCTCAATTCGGGGTGCCACTGCGTGGGCGAGGTGGTGCCGTCCGTGGGCATGGCCTTGGGTGAGATGGTTCCATCTGTGGGCATGAACTTGGGCGAGGTGGTCCCATCCGTGGGCGTGAACTTGGGTGAGGTGGTCCTGTCCATGGGCATGAACTTGGGTGAGGTGGTCTCCTCCATAGGCATGAACTTGAGAGAGCTGGTCCCATCCATGGGCATGAACTTGGGCGAGATGGTCCCATCTGTGGGCATGGCCTTGGGAGAGGTGGTCTCGTCCATGGGCATGAACTTGAGAGAGCTGGTCCCATCCATGGGCATGAACTTGGGCGAGATGGTCCCATCTGTGGGCATGGCCTTGGGCAAGGCGGTCCCATCCACGGGCATGGCCTTGGGAGAGGTGGTCTCGTCCATGGGCATGAACTTGAGAGAGCTGGTCCCATCCATGGGCATGAACTCGGGAGAGGTGGTCCTGTCCATGGGCATGAACTCGGGCGAGGTGGTCCCATCCGTGGGCGTGAACTTGAGCGAGGTGGTCCCATCTGTGGGCATGGCTTTGGGAGAGGTGGTCTCGTCCATGGGCATGAACTTGAGAGAGCTGGTCCCATCCATGGGCATGAACTTGGGCGAGGTGGTCCCATCTGTGGGCATGGCCTTGGGAGAGGTGGTCTTGTCCATGGGCATGAACTTGAGAGAGCTGGTCCCATCCATGGGCATGAACTTGGGCGAGGTGGTCCCATCTGTGGGCATGGCCTTGGGAGAGGTGGTCTTGTCCATGGGCATGAACTTGAGAGAGCTGGTCCCATCCATGGGCATGAACTTGGGCGAGGTGGTCCCATCCGTGGGCGTGAACTTGAGCGAGGTGGTCCCATCTGTGGGCATGGCTTTGGGAGAGGTGGTCCCATCCATGGGCATGAACTTGAGAGAGCTGGTCCCATCCATGGGCGTGGTCTTGGGCAATACGGTCCCATCTATCGGCATGTGCTCCTGCAAGATGATCTCATCCACAGGAACGGACATGGGGGAGATGTTCCCATCCATGGACACTGACCTGGGTGAGATCTTTCCGTCTGTAGGCACATAGCCACGGTGCTCGTTTGAGATGCTGCCACCCATGGACACGCGCGAGATGGTCTCACAAGCGAATCGCCAGCCTTGCTGCTCGTGGAAGACGCTTCCATCCGTGGGCACGGACCTCGGGGAGATGGTCCCATCTGTAGACATGTGGAAGATGCTCTTGTACGTGGATCCATGGGCTTGATGGTCATGGAAGGTGCTCTCATCTGCGGGCATGGACTCGGGCGAGACGTTCTTCTCCATGAGCGTGGACGTGGGTGAGATGTTCTTCTCCATGGGCGAGATGTTCTTCTCCACGGGCATGAACGCGGCTGAGATGCTCCCCTCTGTAGGCACATGACCCTGGTGCTCTTGTGAGATGCTCCCACCCGTGGACACACAGAAGATGCTTTCACGTGTGGATCTGTGGCCTTGGCGCTCATGCAAGATGTTCCCATCCATGGGCATGAACTTGGGCGAGATCCTCCCAGCCACGGACACATGCTGGTGCAAGACGCTCTCCTCCGCAGACCCAGGACCACGCCGTTGGTGTGAGATGCTCCGCGCCATGGCTGCGCTCCCGGCCGTGGCCCCGTAGCCGTGGTCCCAGCTGCCCCG
>NW_009647715.1:16269-17542 GCF_000708025.1 Charadrius vociferus | reverse complement strand
GGCTGTGCTGAGGAAGTAGCCGGGGAAGGGGGCCGCCTCGAAGGGGTGTGTGGAGCCACCATAGGTCTTGTAGAAGGTGTAGGGGGTGGCCTCGGCCCCCCGCGAGAACAGGTCCAGCAGTCCCACCTCCTGTCACGGGGGTGGGGTGTCACCACTGGGGTAGCACCATCCCAGGGAAGCCCCATCTCCAGGTGGCACCATCTCAAGGAACCCCATTGTCCAGGTGATGCCACCATGGCATGACACAACCCTGGATGATCCCCACCTTCAGGTGCCATCACCTCAAGGTGAGCACCATCCTGGGGAACTCCAACCTCCAGTTGATGTCATCGTGGGGTGACACTATCCTGGGGAACCCCCACCTCCAGGTGCCATCACCTCAGGGTGACACCGTCTTGGAATTACACCACATCAAGGTGCCCCTGCCATGGCTTGCCCACCTTGGGTTGACCCACCTCTGGACATCCACCACCCCAGGGTGCCCCCACCTTGGGTTGGTCCACCTCTGGATGTGCACCACTCCAGAGTGTCCCCACCTTGGGTTGTCTACCTTGGGTTGACCCATCTCTGGACATCCATCACCTCAGGGTGCCCCCACCTTGGGTTGTCTACCTTGGGTTGACCCACCTCTGGACATCCACCACCCCAGGGTGCCCCCACCTTGGGTTGTCTACCTTGGGTTGACCCATCTCTGGATGCCCACCACCCTGGGGTGCCCCTAGCTTGGCTTGCCCACTTTGGGTTGGCCCATCTCTGGACATTCACCACCTCAGCGTGCCCCTAGCTTGGCTGGCCCACCTTCGTTGACCCACCTCTAGATGTCCACCACCCCAGGGTGACCCCAACTTGGATTGTCTACCTTGGGTTGACCCTCTTCTGGATATCCACCACCCCAGGGTGACCCCACCTTGGGTTTTCTACCTTGAGTTGACCCACCTTGGGTTGCGCCACTTGTGGGTGCCCCACCCCATGGTGCCCCCCGCTCTGGGCCACCCCGCATCACGACCGTCTTCACGCTCACCTCCAGCTTCAGCTGGGGCTCAGGACCAGTGCCACAGGAGAGGGCCTGGGTGCCACCACGGATGCCCACGATGAGGGGACAGCGCTGGCGCTCCAGGTGCCGGTTAGGAACTACGCTGATGGGTTCTACGAGGAGATGAGGTGGGTCGGGTGGGTGGGAGCACCCATGGGTGGGGTTGCCACCCCCTCCCCACCCGGGACACCCACCTTCCTGGGCGGCGTTTGCACCCTGCAGGCTGGGGGCCACCACGGG
>NW_009647715.1:14905-15612 GCF_000708025.1 Charadrius vociferus | reverse complement strand
TGGGGATGGGGCTCACAGGAGTGATGGGTACGTGGGGATGGGGACATGGGGATAGGGGACATGGGGAGAGGGCACAGGGGGTGTCACAAATGCATGCGGACACGTGGGCATCACAGGGACATGGGGGACATGGGGATGGGGCTCACAGGAGTGATGGGTACGTGGGGATGGGGACATGGGGACAGCGGACATGGGGAGAGGGCACAGGGGGTGTCACAAATGCATGGGGACATGGGGATGGGGGACACAGGTGTGATGGACATGTAGGGACATAGGGACATGGGGACATGTAGGCATCACAGGCACGTGGGGTTAGGGGACACAGGGAGGTGAGGACACAGGGACGGGGCACGTGGCTGTGATGGGCACATGGGGACACGGGGACTGGGAACATGGGTGGATGGGGACACGGGTGGGGACATGGGCATCATGGGGACATGGGCATCAGAGGGACGTGGGGACTGGGGATTCGGGGCACACATGGGGACAGGGCCCCCACGCCCGCCGGGCACTACCTTTCCCCAGGAATTCCTCGAACAAGGCCACCATGTCGGGGTCGATGACAGACGTCCCCGCGTCCCTGGTCCCCGCGCTCAGCCCCGCCATGACACCCCGCAGGCGCCTGCAGGACCGGGACTGCTCCGGGTGTCCCTGGGGACCGTTGGCCCGGCTGCACCCCGGGGGAGGGCGCCCGGGGGGGGGGGGGG
>NW_009647715.1:12635-14788 GCF_000708025.1 Charadrius vociferus | reverse complement strand
AGAGGGGGTGGCCGGGGTGGGGGGGGGGGGGGGGGGGGGGGGGTTCCCCCCCCCCCCAATGCACCGGGTCTCCCAGCTGCCAAGAAGCTCCCGGTTGGTTGTCAGTAGGCTCCAGAGTGAACGCCCTCAGGACCTTGCCCCAGTTTGTCCCCGTCTCCAACGATACCTACAAATCCGTCAGCTTCTGAAATCCCGTCCCGTGTCCTCTGGGGTTGTGTGTGTGTCCCCTCCACGGGTGACGGTGGCTCTTATAGGGCTGGGCAGGACACAGCCCGCCCCTATAATTGCACAGGCGTGAGCTGGGCTGGGCGGGAGGATGGGTGACGGGGACACGGAGCGATGGTGAAACACCACCTGGTCCTTCTGTCCTCTGTGTCCCCGTGTCCCCCCCCATGATGCCCATGGCTGCAATGTCCCCTGTGCTGCGTCCCCGTGGTACCCGGGTGCCCCGGGCCACCCCTGTCCCCGCGATGTCCTCTGTCCCATGACGCCGTGTTGCCCCATGGGGTGGTCCCCACCATGACCCTGTGCCCTGTCCCCAAAAAAATGGTGTGTCCCGCCTGTCCTGACCCTGAGGTCCCATGTGCCCCATCTCCATGGTCCCACGTGCCCTGTCCCCATGGTGCCCGTGTGCCCCATCCCTGAGGTCCCAAATGCTCCGTCCCGGAGGTCCCATGTGCCCTGTTCCCATGATGCCCATGTGTCCCATCCCCATGGTCCCACCTGCCCCATCCCCATGGTCCCACCTGCCCTGTCCCCGTGGTCCCACATGCCCCATCCCCATGGTCCCACATGCCCCGTCCCCATGGTGCCCATGTGTCCCATCCCTGAGGTCCCACGTGCCCCGTCCCCATGGTCCCACATGCCCTGTCCCCATGGTGCCCATGTGCCCCATCCCTGAGGTCCCATGTGCCCCGTCCCTGAGGTCCCACCTGTCCTGTCCCCAAGGTCCCATGTGCCCCATCCCCATGGTTCCACGTGCCCTCTCCCCAAGGTCCCACATGCCCTGTCCCCATGGTGCCCATGTGCCCCATCCCTGAGGTCCCATGTGCCCCGTCCCCGAGGTCCCACATGCCCTGTCCCCGTGGTCCCACCTGCCCCATCCCCATGGTGCCATGTGCCCTGTCCCCATGGTGCCCGTGTGTCCCATCCCTGAGGTCCCACCTGCCCTGTCCCCATGGTCCCACCTGCCCTGTCCCCATGATGCCCATGTGTCCCATCCCCGAGGTCCCACATGCCCCATCCCCATGGTCCCACCTGCCCTGTCCCCGTGGTCCCACGTGCCCTGTCCCCATGGTGCCCGTGTGTCCCATCCCTGAGGTCCCACCTGCCCTGTCCCCATGGTCCCACCTGCCCTGTCCCCATGATGCCCATGTGTCCCATCCCCGAGGTCCCACATGCCCCATCCCCATGGTCCCACCTGCCCTGTCCCCGTGGTCCCACGTGCCCTGTCCCCATGGTGCCCGTGTGTCCCATCCCTGAGGTCCCACCTGCCCTGTCCCCATGGTCCCACCTGCCCTGTCCCCATGATGCCCATGTGTCCCATCCCCGAGGTCCCACATGCCCCATCCCCATGGTCCCACCTGCCCTGTCCCCGTGGTCCCACGTGCCCTGTCCCCATGGTGCCCGTGTGTCCCATCCCTGAGGTCCCACCTGCCCTGTCCCCATGGTCCCACCTGCCCTGTCCCCATGATGCCCATGTGTCCCATCCCCGAGGTCCCACATGCCCCATCCCCATGGTCCCACCTGCCCTGTCCCCGTGGTCCCACGTGCCCGTCCCTAACGAACCGGTGGCGCAACACCGGTCGGCCCGCCACGGCGACGCCGGCGCCGGGGGCCGACGCTCTGCCCTGTCCCCCCCTCCCTCCTCGCTGCCACCACAGGGACCAAGGTGTCCTGAGCATCTTTATTCCCAAGGGATGTCACCGTCCCCAGGGGGATGTCACCGTCCTGGGTTGGTGGTGGGGAGATGTCACCATCACTGGGGTGAGGATGTCACCTTCCCTGGGGGGGTGTCACCTTCCCTGGGGGGATGTCATCATCCCCGGGGGGATGTCACCATCGTTGGGGTGAGGATATCTCCATCCCTGAGGAGGTGTCACCCTTCCCGGTGGGGAGGGGAGGATGTCACCGTCCCCAGGGACGAGGGGGTT
>NW_009647715.1:10649-12625 GCF_000708025.1 Charadrius vociferus | reverse complement strand
GAGCTGGAAGTAGAAGTCGAGGAGGTGGGTGGCATCGGGGTGCTGGGACAGGCCCAGGGGTTGGTGGCCTCGTGCCGAGGTGCAGAGGAACCAGCCGGGGTTGGCGGCCGACTCGAAGCGCCACAGCCCGTCCTTGTAGGAGCGGAAGAAGGTGAAGGCGGCCGAGGCCGCCCCGGCGTGGGGCAGCTGCCTGATGTCAGCGTCCTGCGGCGAGCACCGGTGCCGTAACGTCACCGGCAGTCGGCTGGAGACGGGGTGACCGCGCCACCCGGCTCGGCGGTGGTCCCCAGCCCTGCGGTGGTCCTGTCCCCATGGTGTCCCCATCCCCACAATGCCGCATTCCTCTGATCCCTGTGTCTCCATCCTTGTGGTGTCTTCTTCCCTGTGGTGTCCCCTTCCCTGCGGTGTCCCCGTCCCCATGATGCTCCATCCCCACAATGCCCCATCTCTATGATCCCTGTGGTGTCCCCATCCCCATGATGTCCCCATCCCTGTGCCCCATGCCAGTGGTGTCCCAGCTCCACAATACCCCATCCCTGTGTTCTCTGTCTCCCCATCCCCGTGATGACCCCATCACGTCCCTGTCCCAGCGGTGTCCCCATCCCAGTGGTGTCCCAGCCCCACAATGTTCCATCTCCATGATCCCCGTGGTGTCCCCATCCCCATCGTGTCCCCATCCCCACGGTGTCCCTGTGGCGTCCCCATCCCCGTGGCATCTCCATCCCTCTGGTGTCCCCATCCTTGCGGCATCCTCATGGCATCCCGGTCCCCATAGCATCTCTGTCCCCTTGGTGTCCCCATCCCTGTGGCACCCCCATCCCCCTGGTGTCCCCATCCCTATGGCATCTTTGTCCCCACGGTGTCCCCGTCCCTGTGGCATCTTCGGCCTCCCCGTCCCCACAGGGTCCTTGTCCCCATAGCGCACCCATGGCATCCCCGTCCCCATGGCATCCCCATCCCTTTGGTGTCCCCATCCCTTTGGTCTCCCCATCCCTGTGGCATTGCCATCCCCGCAGTGTCCTTATCCCCATGGCACCCCCGTGGCATCCCAGTCCCCACAGCATCCCCGTCCCCTTGGCGTCCCCATCCCCGTGGCATCCCTGTCCCTGTGGCATCCCCATCCCTGTGGTGTCCTTGTCCCCATGGCACCCCCGTGGCATCCCAGTCCCGGTGGCATCCCCATCTTTTTGGTGTCCCCATCCCTGTGGCATCTCTGGCATTCCCGTTCCCGCAGTGTCCCCATCCCCATGGCGCCCCCGTGGCATCCCTGTCCCCATGGTATCCCCACCCCCACAGTGTCCCCATCCCTTTGGTGTCCCCAGCCTTGTCCCCGTGGCATCCCCATCCCCACAGTGTCCCCATCCCTTTGGTGTCCCCAGCCTTGTGGCATCCTCAGCGTCCCCATCCCCGCAGTGTCCTTGTCCCCATGGCACCCCCGTGGCATCCCAGTCCCGGTGGCATCCCCATCTTTTTGGTGTCCCCATCCCTGTGGCATCCCTGGCATTCCCATTCCCGCAGTGTCCCCATCCCCACGGCACTCTCGTGGCGTCCCTGTCCCCGTGGTATCCCCACCCCCACAGTGTCCCCATCCCTTTGGTGTCCCCAGCCTTGTCCCCTTGGCATCTTCATCCCTTTGCCATCCCCATCCCTGTGGCATCCCCATCCCCGCAGCGTCCCTCTCCCCGTGGCATCCCTGTGGCATCCCAGTCCCTGTGGCATCCCCATCCCTTTGGTGTCCCCTCAGCGTCCCCGTCCCCACGGTGTCCCCTGACCTGCAGCTGCAGGGTGGGCTGGCGGGCGGGGGGGCTGGCCAGGCAGCGGGTACCATTCTGGATGCCCAGGATGACGGGCAGCCGGGCGGGCTCGAAGGCACGGTTGGGGACCCAAAACACCTTCTCTGGGTGGGTGACACACAACGGGGCCATCAGGGTGTGCCCAACGTGTGTGTGTCTATTGTGTCCCCCCCCCCCCGCCCG
>NW_009647715.1:10390-10630 GCF_000708025.1 Charadrius vociferus | reverse complement strand
CCCTTCCAGGGCGGCGTTGGCCCCTTGCAGATGCCCGGCCACCAACTGGTCATTGCGCAGGTAAAGCGACTTCTGGTTGACATCCCAAATCCTGCCGGGGACGGCGGTGACAGCGGTGTCACCCCAACACCCTGACACCCCTCGATGTGTCACCCATGGGTGCGCACCCCCCAACTTCTCCCACCCCCCACCCCCCAAAACTTACCGGTACTGGAACACTTTGGTCTGCAGTGCGGGTGC
>NW_009647715.1:7073-9380 GCF_000708025.1 Charadrius vociferus | reverse complement strand
GGCGGGGCGCTGCGGGCGGCGTTAGCCGCCGTCGTGCTGGCGGCCTGGAGCGCCCACGGCCTCTACTTCCACATCGGCGAGACGGAGAAGCGTTGCTTCATCGAGGAAATCCCGGATGAGACCATGGTCATCGGTGCGGGGCGCGGGAGGGGCCGACGGGGGCTGGGGTGGGGTGAGGTGAGGTGAGGGGGCGGTGAGGAGACCAGCGGGGACCGGAGGGTAACGGGAGGGACCTCTGGGGCTTGGGCGGAGCGATGGGAGCGACCACCGGGCGCCGGGAGGTAATGGGGAGCCCCCGGGAATGATGGGGGTGGGGAGAAGAAGGGGACACCCCCAGGAACGGGACGGGACGGAGGGTAACGGGACGGGACGGGGGGGCTGTTTGGGGGTGCTGGGCCCCGCTCCGACCTGCCGTCCCCCCCCCAGGGAACTACCGGACGCAGTTGTGGGATAAGCAGTCGGAGTCGTTCCTGCCCTCCACCCCGGGGCTGGGCATGCATGTGGAGGTGAAGGACCCCGACGGCAAGGTGAGCAGTACGGGGCTGGGGGGGCTCAGGGTACCCCTCTGCCCGGGGGTCTCTGGGGGGGGGGGCACCCACCAGCCCGGGGGTGGGGTCCCTGGCGTATGTGGGGTGCTCACCAGTTGGGGCAGGGGCTCCCTGGGGTGTATGGGGCACAGGCCAGTCTGGGTGTGAGGGTCCCTGGGGTGCCTCCCGGCTGGAGTGGGGCGTCCCTGAGGTGTTTGCAAGTCAGGGGAAGGGGTCCCTGGGGTGCCCATCAGTCTGAGTTTGGGGTCCCTGGGTCTCCAGGGGTGCCCATCGGCTTGGACGAGGGATCCCTGGGGTGTATGGGGTGCCTGACAGCTTGGATTTGGGGTCCCTGTGGTGGTCCCTAGGGAGCACAAGGTGCCAGTCACTGTGAGCTGGGGTTCCCTGGGGTGTATGGGGTGCCTGCCAGCTAGGGTGGGAGGTCCTTGGGGTACCTTCCGGTGCGGGGAAAGGGTTTCTGGGGTGCCCAAGGTGCTCACCAATGAGGGCAGGGGGTTCCTGGAGCTCTTGGGGTGCTCACCAGTCAGTGCGGGGGGTCCCCAAAGTAGATGGGGTGCCTGCCAGCCTGGGTGTGGGGTCCCTAGGGAGCAAAGGGTGCTTGCCACTGAAGGCAGGGGGTCCCTGGGATGCTTGCCAGCTGAGATGGGGGGTCCCTGGGGTGCCTGTGAGCCCAGGCAAGGGTTCTCTGGGGTGCATGGGGTGCCCCCTGTCTTGGGTGGGGGATCCCTGGGGCATACGGGGTGCCCTCCATCTGGGGCAGGGGGTCCCTGGGGTGTATGGGGCACCCACCAGCTTGAATGTGGGGTCCTTGGGGTGCACAGTGTACCCCCCCAACAAGGGCAGGGGGTCCCTGGGGAGTGCAGGGTGCTCTGCCAGCCAGGGTGGGGGGCCCATGGGACCCGTGGGGGCTGTCCCAGTGCCCCCCGCCCCGGGTGGGCACTGGGTGACGGTGGCCACATCCCGGTGCAGGGGGTGCTGTCGCGGCAGTACGGCTCCGAAGGACGCTTCACCTTCACTTCCCACACGCCGGGCGAGCACCAGATTTGCCTCCCTCCAACTCCCACCCGCATGGCCCTCTTCGCCGGTGGCAAACTGGTAACCGGGGGGCTCCAGGGCGGGGGGCCATCCCCTGACGTGTCCCCCTCCTCTCTGATCCCCGCAGCGGGTGCACCTGGATATCCAGGTGGGCGAACACACCAACAACTACCCCGAAATTGCTGCTAAGGACAAACTGACGGAGCTGCAGCTCCGTGCCCGGCAGCTCCTCGACCAGGTCGAGCAGATCCAGAAGGAGCAGAACTACCAACGGGTGAGGAGAGGGCTCCAGGGCGGTGAACCCCTCTCTCTTTCCTTCTCCCCTCGCCTTGATGATTTATTTTTATTTCTTTTCCTTTGCCCGACAGTACCGGGAGGAGCGTTTCCGCATGACGAGCGAGAGCACCAACCAACGGGTGCTGTGGTGGTCCATCGCCCAAACCATCATCCTCATCCTCACCGGTATCTGGCAGATGAGGCACCTCAAGAGCTTCTTCGAGGCCAAGAAGCTGGTGTAGCCCCCGCTGTGTCTGTGTTCCCCGCCCCAGCGGTGGGGGGGCAGTTTTGGGGAGGGGTGGGGGCCCTACCTGCCATCAGGGAGGGTGAGAGCCGGCCCCCGCGGTTGCGTTTTGGGGAAAAAAAATAAAGGTTTTTGGGGTCCGACTGGGCTCGCTGGTGCTTTTTTTTGGAGTGCTGGAGGGGGCGAGGGTGGCTCTGGCGCTGC
>NW_009647715.1:5518-6151 GCF_000708025.1 Charadrius vociferus | reverse complement strand
TCGTGTGGGGCCGGCGCTGTGGGGCATGTGGGTGCTGTGGGGTGTCAGGCAGGGGTGGGTGTTGTGGGGCACAGATGGGCACTGTGGGATACAGGAGTGCCCTGGGGTATTGGGTTTGGGTGGGTACCATGGGGCAGGTGGGCACCGTGGGGTATCTAGGGAGGATTGGGCACCGTGGGGCAGGTGGGTGTGTGGGCAGAGGTGGCTCTGTGGGGCACACGGGTTCTGTGAGGTGCCTGGGCACGGGTGGACACCGTGGGGCAGGTGGGTATGTGGGGTGTGTGGGCAGAGGTGGCTCTGTGGGGCACACGGGTTCTGTGAGGTGCCTGGGCACGGGTGGACACCGTGGGGCACGTGGATGCAGAAGAGTATCGGGCACAGATGGGCACCATGGGGCAGGGTTGGGTGCTGCAGCGTATTGGGCAGAGTGGGACGCTGTGGGGCACGTGGGGTATCGGGGCAGGGAGGACGCTGTGTGGTACGCGGGCGCTGTGGGGTGCCGGGGTGGCTCTCCCGTGCCTATGCGCCGGCGGTGACGGCTATTGGGGCCACGGGTGGGCACAGGCATCCTCAGCGGAGGCGCAGGCGGTGCGGGCGCTGGTGCTGGTGCCCTCCAAGGAACTGGGGCAGCAA
>NW_009647715.1:4977-5405 GCF_000708025.1 Charadrius vociferus | reverse complement strand
CCCCCCCCTCAGCAGGTGGGGGGGTTGACAGCAGATGGGTGACACGGTGTGTCGCCAGGCCGGTGTTGATGGAGAAACCGGACGTGGTGGTGGGCACGCCGGGGAGGGTGCTGGCACACCTCAACGCCCGCAGCCTGAGCCTGCGGAACTCACTGGAGCTGCTGGTGCTGGATGAGGCCGACCTGCTGCTCTCCTTCGGCTTCGGCGAGGACATCAAGTCCCTCCTGTGGTAAGGGACACCCCGGGGGGAACGGGGATGGGGAACTGGGGGGCGCTGCTGGGGCTGGAGGACATGGCGGGGCTCAGCCAAAGGTTTGGGGACACTGCCAGGGGTGTGGGGCACTTCTGGGGCTGGAGGATGTGGGGGCCACTGCCTGGGGCTTGGGGGTACTGGGAGGGTTTGGCGGGACAGTGTGGGGCCAGAGGGG
>NW_009647715.1:1931-3605 GCF_000708025.1 Charadrius vociferus | reverse complement strand
GGGTCCTCTTCTCCGTGGTTCCCCTCGCCCGCTGCTCCCGCCTCAAACTCTTCCTCGAGCAGTTTGGCATCCCCGCCTGCGCCCTCAATTCCGAGCTTCCCGCCCGCTCCCGGTAACCCCGAGGGGATGGTGGGGTGCCCGGCTGGGTGGGGGGTGGTGCGGAGGTGGGCAAAATGGATAACGGGGTGCCCACGGGTACCCAGGGGGTGACGGGGTGCCTCGGGGAGCGAGGGTGGTTATCGTGGGCTTGTGGAAGAAGGCGAGGGGCAGCCTTGGGTGGGGGGAAAGCGGGGTGCTCCCTGGGGACGAGGGGCGCCCGAGGGTGTCTCGGGTGAGGTAAGGGAAGTAGGGTGCCCTTGGGGTGCGGGGGGAGATGCCCATGGGGTTGAGGACACCCTGGGGGTCCCAGGAGGGTGCAGGGTGGCCGTGGAGGAAGGGCAGGGTAGCTGTGGGTTGAGGAGGGGGGGCCATACCAAAGATAGCCGTGGTGGGGACGCTGACGGGTACCCGCCTTGTCCCCAGGTGTCACGTCATCACCCAGTTCAACCGGGGCATCTACGACTACATCGTGGCCACCGACGAGGAGGCACCGGCCGTGCCCGCGGGACAGCCCCCGCGCAAGAAACGCAAGGGTGCTGCTCAAAGGTGAGACCCGTGGGTGCCAGCGGGACCCCATGGGTGCTGCTGTGTCACCAGGGTGATGTCCTGCTGCAGCCAGGGGGGGGCCCGGGCTGGGGAAGGTGGCCTAGAGCCACGGGGGTGCTCCTGCTCGGGGTGTCCCTGTCCCCACCAAGGTCCCGTGCCCAGGGGAGGTCCCAGCGCCCACGGGGATGTCACTGTTCCCAGGGCGTTCCCCATGTCTACCATGTCCCCAAGGTGGGGGGCGGTTTCTTTTGCCCGGGGGGGTTTATGCCTTGTGCCAGCGTGAGTGTGGATGCCCAGGGAGGTCTCAGTGCCAGCGTGTCCCCTTCTTTTTGGGGGTCTCCTTGCCTTGTGTCCCCGTGACTCTGGAGTCATCGTGCCCAGGGTGTCCCCATGCTCGGTGTCAGTGCCCAGCGTGTCCTCAAACCCACAGGGATCCCGTGTCCCCGTGCTCGCGTGGGTGTCTGTGTCCCAGGTGTCCCCTTGCCCAGGGTGTCCCCATGTCCTTGGGGGTCCCTGAGCCACCTCAACATCTCATGTGTCCCCTCCCCAGCAAGGGCAAGGACCCCGAGTACGGTGTCGCGCGGGGCATCGACTTCCAAAACGTGCCCGCCGTCATCAACTTCGACGTGCCGCCGACGGTCGAGTCCTACATCCACCGCGTGGGCAGGTATGTGGGGACACAGAGAGGGGACACAGGGGTGCCCACGGCGACCGGTGGCCCCCTCGAGCGGGTGTCCCACTGCCATGTCCCCTCCGTGCCCTCAGGACGGCTCGTGCCGACAACCCCGGCACAGCGCTCACCTTTGCGCTGCCCGAGGAGCAGGATGGCCTGGCGCAGATTGAGGACGCCCTCGCAGGAGGTCAGGGGCACACTGTGTCACCGCGAAGGGGGGGTGACGCAGTGGGTGGCAAGGGACATCGGGGGGAGCGGGGTGACCGGAGCGAGGGTGTGAGTGACCCCACGCATCCCCGTGTGTCCCCAGAGAACGGCGAGTCGGTGCTGGAGCCCTACAAGTTCTCCACGGAGGA
>NW_009647715.1:1625-1897 GCF_000708025.1 Charadrius vociferus | reverse complement strand
ACGTGCGACGCTGGGGGGGGGGTGACGGGTGACACCGGCTGAGGGGGGTGCCAGGTTCTGACGCCCCCTCTGTGTGCGTCCCCAGGACGCCATGCGCTCCGTCACCAAGCAGGCGGTGAAGGAAGCCCGGCTGCGGGAGATCAAGGATGAGCTGCTCAACTCGGAGAAACTCAAGGTAACTCCTCCCGTCTCTGGTTCCCGGCGGGCTCGGGGCTGCCCGAGAGGCGGAGGGCAGCGCCGTGGGGGTGCACCGGCAGCGTTTGGGGGAGTAC
>NW_009647715.1:0-389 GCF_000708025.1 Charadrius vociferus | reverse complement strand
GGGGCAGAGGATTCTGGCACCGGCAAACCCCAACACGGGCACGGCAGCCCCGTTTCGGTAATGGCGGAGGTTTTACTCCCCCAGCACGGGCGAGGAGGCAGCCGGTTTCTCTTCCCCCTCGCTCCCGGTGGCCCGGCACACGCTGTCGGCACCGCCGCGGCACCGCCAAAGCGCCCCTGTCCCCGGCGTCAGCTTGGCGAGGATGACTTTCCCACGGTTGGCACAGCCTCTCCGCTTCCTTCTCCGCCCTACGCAACCCACAAACCCCACGGGGACATCCCAGATGGGGCACAGCTCCAAAACTCCTCCTTTTTCACCTCAAAACAAGGCTCTGCCGGGGAAACGGGCTGCCCCCACCTTGGGCAAAGTATGTGGGGGGGGGAAGTTGG
>NW_009647714.1:14653-14903 GCF_000708025.1 Charadrius vociferus | reverse complement strand
GAGTAGGTCTGAGATTTTTAAAGAAAAGGGGAAAGTATTTTGGGCCTAAGACCCTACTAGAGTGAATGAATTTCCTGTTTTCGCAGTAGTACTTTTAAGCCAGTCATAAGTAGGTGTTGCGTTAAAGGGCAAAGTAGTTTTGGCAGAAAATAAACCCCCTTGCGTTCTAACACTCCTCATCGAGGTGGGAGGCTAGGTGCGGCTAGGTTTAAATTCTGAGTGATGCCCAATTCACCACTATCAGTCCAGG
>NW_009647714.1:12686-14359 GCF_000708025.1 Charadrius vociferus | reverse complement strand
CAGACTCAAGGAGGAGTGGTCGCACCTTGGAGGCAGGTAGCCTTTGGGATGGAGGTGTGTTTTGGTATTATAATGACATTATAATGAGCAAAGTTCACTAAAGGACAGCATTTTGTCAAAAAACTGACAGATTGTTGGCTCAGGGTAACAAGTAGGCAGCTTATAATTTCCATAAGACCTTCAAGGGGTTCCATTTGGTCCCCAAGTTCCCAGTTTATCACAGAGTTTTAGCCACGTTGTCTCCACTCTGCTTCATCCTTTGCACTGTTTTTCTTCCGTGGAGCCCTCTCGTTCCCATGTTTGCTGGATTATCACAGGGTTTGGCCTTGGAGTCTCCACTCCACTCCCTGTGTTGCTTTGCAAGCAATATTGTACAGGGAATCACAGATGTAGTGGATTCTTCACATACCAGCTGTGGCTGTATTTTACCCCAGAAGCCTTTTGATTTTATACCTTTCCTTAACGTGTGAACAATACTGTATTATTGATCATTTTTAGTAATCATTCCACAGTAGGCACTCCTGAAGGGCAGCATGTGGGCACTCAGCTAGGAGACTCAGGGCTTCTATATGGGACTTGAACGAGAAAAGTGGAAACATTCTGTCAACAAGAGTTTGGGGTGGTTTGGGTTTTTTTTCTGGAAAAGCTGGAAAATGCATATAGGAAATATTTTTGTTCATAGCAGAAGGCAAAAGGTAGGCTAATTTTTAAATGTTACTGACAGAATTAGTTTTTTAAAAAGCTTCCTGTAAGAAATGAATTTGAATTTTATTTCTAATTTTACAGTATTAAGCAGACACTATTCCTATGCATACATATTATGTAGAGGCATGTAACTTTCTCATACCATTATGAAAATACACATATGGCTATCTGTCCTGGTTCCGGTAGGGATGGGGTTAATTTCCCCAAGGAGCCGGCAGGGGGCAGGTATTCCATCCCACGTGACTCATGCCCGGGCTATAAGAAGACCTAGCCGGGGAGAAGAGAGTAGTTGCCACTTGGGGGTGGGCTGTGGTGGTGTGGGTCTGGTTGGTGTGCTTTGCGGTGGTACTGTAATCGAGTTTTCATCTTCCCTTTTGCTGTTCTGTTGAATTGCATTATTTTAATCCACGAGTTTTGCCCTGTTGCTTTTTTTTTCAATGGCTGTGGGAGTTGCATGAGCGACTGTGTGGTTCTTTGTTGCTGGCTGAGGCCAAACCATGACAGTCCTTTTTGGCACCCAATGTGGGGCTCGAAGGGTTGCAATAACGACAGATCTAACCAGAGCTTGTTAAAACGAATTTCTTGTATCCGTTTCCCATATTGGTTAGATAGTTGCTGGTTACAATGTTGCTTCGTTTGTTTGTGTGGCTGTGTTTTGTAAATTCTTATATGCTTTATGTGCTCTATGTACTCCCTGTGATGCTGTTTGTTATCTCGGGGAGAGGGATCAGGGCTATAATTTTGCTGTCGTGTGCAATATCAGCTTATGATATGATAACATCACTATTGAAGTGGCTTTGTTGGGGTGTCTATGCAGTATTGCTGTCCTGTCCATACCTTGGTTATCATCTCCCAGAAGTTATTAATAATATCACCTAATCTATGGGAGAAACAGGGGGAGACACTTTCCCCAGCTCTTTTGCCTCCCTTTTCTCCTTTGGGCCAGATATGACACCTCTTGAGAATTT
>NW_009647714.1:1956-11195 GCF_000708025.1 Charadrius vociferus | reverse complement strand
AACTTTTTGAACCCTTCCTTTAACATTTGAATGCTTTTATGCACCAATTCTGACTGATCTGACAGATTCATGCAACACATACCTTCAAAATCTTCACACCCACGGCCTTGTGCTAGAAGCAAAAAATCTATGGCTGCTATATTCTGCAATGTAGCATGTCGAATAGAATTAGTATCTAATAATAACCCACTTAATGCTAATGTCGTCGCATTTGTTTGCTTTGCTAACTAACATCCTAACTTATTAAGCGTAGCTAAAGCTCTAGCTGCTGCCACCCCAGGTGCTAACCATGAGGCAAAAAGCATCTCGGTTCTACTCCAAAACTGCACATTATCATCACATTTTGACTCAAACGCATGAGTCATCTGCTTCTTGCTCCTGGATGAACGAGTCTTCATCTTCCATGGCCTGATCCACCTGGCTGGAATCCAGCGAGTACCTCTTTCTGTAATGATACAAACATACCCTCGGCCAATATATCGCAGTTCAGCGGGACCTTTTAATGCTCCAGTTTCAGGGTCTTTATACTGGACCAAAGTACCTCGGTTCTGTTCTTTATGTCCCGAGCCCAAATCTCGGTTTCTAGACTTATACACACAAACTATTATTGGTTAAACACAGCTGTAACTTATTATCTACCCTTTGTTACTGTTTCTGCCAAGTCAGTCTTTTAATTAATACGCATTCCGCATCTGTTGGGGAGTAGCAGTAGTTTCAGTGTCAGCGCTGTGATCTCCTCCTTCATGTTGACCTTCAGTACGTGTCCGTTGTTTTCCAAAAAGCTTCCCACAGTTGTTGAAATTTCAACAATCTCTAGACTTTCATATAATCCTGATATCGCTACTTATCACATAATAAATATTGTTTCTTTGTGCTTCCCTTTCTGCATATAATCATCAGCTGTCTTTAAGTTTCCACAGCTGTTCAGAGTTTACACTTATTTTGTCCAATATTTGTGCAGGACCTAGCATAGAGGAGATTGAGGGTCCAAGAGAGAGATTCCTCAAGAATTGAAACACTTACTTATTGCAGGCTTTTTCATCTGGGTGCCTTACCACTAAAACTCCAGAATATTTCCTCGTGCAGCTTTCTGCATGTATGTCTTATGATTACACTGTACAAAGTGTGTGGACACTGGCTCAGTAAAACTGGCTCAATAAGAATGCCTAAGTAGGAGGTACTTGCTGTTCTAAAGCAGCATTGCCTTGGTTCACACTTCTATATCCATCCAGTTTCTTTCATTTGCTGTTGCTGTCTTGCAGAATAGTACTGTTACTTTCCTTCCAGTCTAAACCTGCCAGAAACAGTTTTGTAGTGGTTGAAAACACAACAAAAAGCTGGCATAGCTCTGGCAATTTTAAGAGTAGGAAACCTAACAGAACACTACAAAAGTGGATCTAAACCAGCTCCTTCCTTAACCCCATGATGGGACAAGCAGATTATCCTGGAACAAGTTATAAATATGAGTTGTGAATGCTGATTTGAGCTGTGTGCTGTGATTCTTGGGATTTGTGCAGAATTAGCTTGTTAAGCTAACTTCTAGTTCAGAGCAGAGCTTGGCAGCAGAGAGCTAACACCAATGTGTCTGCACACACAAGAGTAGGCCACATCACAGAGATGCCTGAAGATGCCCTATGCTATAGAAATAGATTGTAGTGAAGGGCTTAAACCTACCACATAAAGGTTTTCATGGCCTCTCTCTCTCTTCAATTTCCTTCTGTTGTCTTCAGCTTTTGTGCTTACCCTGTATCTCAGAGCAGACAGGAGATATTTTGCTTTCAGGCACTCGGCTCTCAGTCTGGTGTTTACAGAGCAATGGTAACTTCTGCAAGCCATTTCAGGAGTAGAAATCTAAAAAAAAAAACAACATTAAAATTAAATAATCAAAAGAAGAAAATGGATTTTTCCTACTCTCCATTATTGCCTGGATGCTAATAGCTTTATCCTGCCAGTGGCTGAGAATCTCCTGGAAAGAAGTGAGTTCCCTCATTATTTTAATGTAATTTGAGTACACTCAGTGCCTTGCAAAGGCACTTGACACCTCACAGGAGCAGATACTAAATACTCAGTATGTTAACCATCTCACTCTTACCCTCAACCTTTTTTATAATTGGAGTTATTTAAAATTCCACATACTGATGCTCAAATATTGATAAGACCGCTCCTGACCTCTTCTAAAGAATATAAATAACTCATAAATAATCACTTAGTTATTTTCTGCAAAAAACAATACGAGACAGACACTTGAGCTTTTTATGTAAACAATATTCTCTATCTGAGAAACTAGCAGTCTGCTACAACCTAATTTGGCAACAAAAAATTATTCCATTTAACACACACTTAGTAGCTTCACAAAACTGTCCAGCTAGTTCTTCTGAGTTTTTCCAAGCAAAATAGCAATTTTTCACTACCAGACTCAACTTTCTTTTTTATGGTAGATGGAAGAAGTATTGAGGGCACACTAATAATGTATTTTCAGAATTTTTTCCTTTTCTGTGGAGGAAAAAGATGACACTGAGGCTTTCTTTAATGTTTGGTAAGTATTTGGAGACAGCGGTTTATTCGTATACAAAACATCTATAAACACACCCCTGCGGTGTTCAAGAGGGCAGTAAGAATGAAATAAACTCTAATTTTCCTAAATTAGAAGCAGCCAAACTCTGTTTACTCTCAGCTACTCTTCTGCTTGGAAGGCACTGTACAAAAAATGCGTATTTACGTTGTTTTGTCCAGAAAGTACCTTGGAAGCTTTTCTATGTGGACTTTTACTTGGATGAGTATGAAAAATCATGAATTAGGAAAGCCACAAAAAGCAATGAGGTTCTCCCACGTTAATCATTGCATCAATGTGACAATAAACATATAAGGCTGTGGAAATTTACAGGAATTTGCAGACCTTAAAACGTCTGAAAAACTTTAATGCATTAACCTACTGCGCCACCTAGCCTTGCCTGGAGGACATTATCCCCTAGCATTTGTTGACATGAAATAGTGTATCAGCCAAGAAGTGTATTTAGATATTGAGTACACACTGAAGTACTTCCCTGGGTGACACACCCTAGTATGAGGGTGATAATTTTGTATCTTGTGTTTCTTGCCTTGGAAAGCTTTATAGATAAATCAGAAAAGCTACCTTCGTAGAATAAGACTTGAGCTGCAAGCTGCTATATGTATGTCAGCAGAGAAAAAAACATCATATTGCTAAGTGATACAAGTCCAACCTTGTGTATGGCCTACAGCCCTGTGCAAACACACCCTACACCAGCAGAAAAGCCACTGGTTGGCAGCACTTATTTTTCTCAGGGAAGCAGTGGGAACAGTGAAGACAACAGAACTTTTCTCTAGTATAAGTTGTACCTCCAGCAGAGGCTTGCTGATATAACACTAGGGCTGGAATAACTAGTGTAGGAATACCTATAATCCCCTGAAGCATGGAACAACACTTGTGAGTATGCCCAGAAACACCTATACAGACATATTCTTTGGGCTGTTCCTTCCAAAGTCTGCCTCTCCCCCTAGTTAATGGTCATTAACTGGCACTATCAGCCACAGAGATCTCAACTCCCAGCACTCCACAGAGTATCTGATTGCTTAGTGCTCTCTGACTGCTCCAGGGTCTGCTTCTAATGCCTCCTCTTCCACAAGCTAGGCTTCCTCAGCCTTGCCTTGAAGCACTGCTAAACACAACACTGGCTTTGCCATGGAAATTCTTTTATTTGGCATGACAGAAAAACACTGCACTAAATGTCAGCTATCAAACCACTGCACCTAACCATCCAAAGAATCCAAACTGCAATTTTCTTTAAATAATATAGCCAACCTTTTATACATTATATCATGCTTTCTCATTGAATCATCTTCTATCATGAATTTACGATGAATTTCTAATTAATTACCTTATTCATTCACTAAATATGCATACAAGTTTCAACCACTAATAGCACTATTCATGGCGTATAACTGAAATATCTGAGAATCTCAGCTTACTGAAGAAATAGTATGCAACACTAATGTATCTACAATTTTAAGACCTTCTACACTCCAATTTGTTCTTTTTTAAAAATCTCATGCATTCTAAGCCAGACTCTAACTTTTGGGGGAAGAGGAAAGAGACAGCTCATCAATTCTCAGTGGTGGGAGCTTGGATTTCTGTTTCTGGCACATCCACATAACACCCAGCATTTTTCATTTTTCCATGAAATGCATTAGATTTGTCATCCAGGATATCTCAACACCTTATAAAGAAATGATTCTGATTGCTACTGAAGTTTTTTTTCATATAGCGTGTGAGCCAACACAGGCAGGACGCAGGAAGAACCACAAAATCACAGATGAAAGGCAAAGAAAAACTTTCATCTCGATACCTCATGAGCCGGGGGATCTCTGAAGCAGCACCTGGGCAGAGGCACGCAAACGGGGGACGCAGGCACTGCAGAGCGAGAGAGTCCCTGTTAGCGAGAGAGAGTTTCGAACCTGCTGTTCTCGCTTATATATCAGGGATTCAAGCAGGCATAGTTTTCCACTGTGCTTTGATCTTTTCCAACAGCAGGGTAGGAATCTCAATCATGTTCGATAAGGTGCCTCTGAGTCCTTCACGGGCCTATGTTAGCTAAGTGCAGATGTTCTACTTGTCAAGCACACAAGACTAAACAACGATTAGTGTGATATATGTGTTTTTTGACATCTTCAGCTGCAAGTCACTTGAGCGTGTTTACAATCCTCCTCACCAATCTTCCATTATTTTCACACATACAGCATCTGAGAAAGCTTACCTCCTCTTCTAGAGCTTGATTCTGCTTTCCATGAACTTTCTACTGGACAAGACTTTCCAGGAACAAGACTGCTGAATACAGCTATCCAAAGCCAAGACGTGAGACAAAACGAACTTCTTTTTTTTTCATTTATATCACCAAAGGTCTTACAAAGCCCATTTCCCATTCATTTTATTGACTATTGTGAACTGACATAAGCAGGTATATAAAGGTAGTGTTACTATTTGAAGATGCTACTTTCAGTTGTTTATTCATTTGAAAAACTCAATTGGGCTGGAATTTTCTATGCCAGTTGACTGTTGTAGGCTGCTGTATGTTTTTTTAAACTTCAGTCCAAATGACTTATCAGTTTCCGAGGATGATATTTAAAGGAAATCTGGACTGTTTAGAGCTGTTCCACTACCCCCGATGCTTGATACAGTGGAAATCATCACACTCATTTTAAATAACTAGCCTAGAGGCCTGAAAGCAATCTGGCTGCAGCAAGCCTATTTAGCCTGCTAGTTCAGTTTTCTCAATTCGGTCTACAATAGACATACCCCGAAACTGTGTGTAAACCAGATAATTCTCTTATGGGCTAGAATAGCACAGTATCTGGGAAAGCAAAACACTTATGGAAACGACTATTTTTTTGTAGTGAGCTAACACTCACCTTGTGGGAAACAGTCCTTTGCCTCAGTCTCATTTGTGTAACTATCTGGCAGAGAAGCATGACTGTTCTCCATCATGTCCTGTCAGTGGCTTGTTGTGACCCAGAACTCAGGAATGGCCTTAGGCTAGTCCCATGCCACCAGAGGGACTTTTACAGAGAAGTAACCTTTGTGTCATCTCTTGCTAGCTGCTATCTCCAACTGGAATGCTGGATTTTGCATCTGGAATCATTACTGCCCATACAATGGTCTGGTCCCAGAGCAATCATTCTTATATCCTTGATTTTTGCTCTGCAAATGCTGGGCAAAAAGAGACCTCATCCTACTCCATTACTGCCTTCTTGCCCCAATGCCTTGTCTGGTTCTTCTCTGGTTACCCTGATTTCATCTGTGCTGGATAAAAATGAGTATCAACTAGAGCTCCTTTACTGTTATTGGCTTCAGTGGGAAATACCCGTGATTTCTCCATCAGATATTGGGACTTTATACCTGTTTTTACATCAGGGTGAAGTTTTTTTTAGCACAGCACGAATCCACAGGGAACCTTCTTCTCCTTCTGGATAAGCCCAACTCCATTATACAATCACTCAAAATGGGCTGTTGTATCTGGATATGAGAGACAGTGCTATATAGATGACCTGAATAAGTGCAGTCTAATGTAACCATAAAGGACATCAAGCAGCCCTGCTACCACTATAACTAATGTTCTGATCACACAGCGAGAAATCCCGGGGCCCCTTTTTTATCCTAGCAAACTTTCTCACACAAAAAAAGCGCACATATTCAGAATATTTGAGCACATAATCTCAATATATGACAGTGGAACAACTACTTTGTTCCAGCACACTAAGTGTTGTTTACTCTTCTATCCTGGAGCGTTACATCACACTCTCGATATTTTATTTGTCCAATGCTCCAAGTATGGAACGAATACTAAGCCATGACTCCCACATAAGTAAAAATGTTTGCTCTTGATGTCTCTTCCTCCAGTTTACCGCAAGATGGTAGCAGAGAGTTTATCCTAAGAAAAACTAATCTGAAAATAATACCTTAAATGTCTCAAATTTGAGACCCAGAGAGTGGATGTTTTTGAGCTTAATGTTTTTGGGATGATCCAGTAAACCACGTAGTCACCTAAAGAGGCTCTTAGGCAGAAGCTAATTCCCCCTCTAAAATCCCATCTAGCTATCCATTAACCTGGAAGTCTGAATTCACTTGGCATCTCCCCAAGCACCTTGACTTCATATGCACAGAATTGTTTCAGTGTGAGGAGCATACAGTCTGCACAAATGTTTCTGGGGTCAAAAACTAGGTGGAGGAATTCCCAGGAAGTCCATATCTCAGGGTATGACTGTTGCATGTTTGTCCCTCACAGGAAGATGTTGAGGACACCCTCTTTTAAAATGTGAAGACACATAGTCCTTTTGTAATAGCCTACTGGCCAGAGCGTTAGACCTGAAAGCGAAGAGGATTCAATTCTCATTCCACTGAAAGAAGTTCAAATACATGCTTGGAACAACCCCAAAGAATGACTAAAGGCACAGATTTGAGGATGGTGTAAATGGAGACAGCCACTACACTCCAGTTAAGGCTATGTCATTTTTCAAAAAGACAAAGGAGCTCATGGGAGTTGGGGAGGCAGCCTACTTATGTCTCGAGCAATCTGATGGGAAAGAATAGTTCTGGGACATGAGCAGGTCAGAATTTATCTACTCAGAGGAGAAACTGAGACTTTTAAAGATACTTGGAAGACACTGGTCTCTAGACCATAAACAACTTCAGGAGTAAATAAGTGCCTAAATGGTGTAAGTACTCATTAGTTACTGATGAATTTATTACTGTGCTCAGCTGAACCCAACTGTATTTCTAATACCACTAGAAAAATGTGGTAGCTTTGGCATCTTTAGTTTCCAACTAAGTTAGGTTGGGAGATTGTGATTAAATTGATGTACATAAATTTGGATTATATGACATCATGGATAAGGACCATAAACAAAAAGAATATAGAAAATAAATATTTTAGCTTCTGAGATGGATTTGAATACTGCAGAATAACTAAGATACAGCCTTTCCACTTGACAATTGGGAGAAAATAAAATATGGAAAATCTGCAAAATAAGTGAACTTCATGTATTCAGTGCTCACTGGGGAAATAGACCTTGTGAATAAAACCAGAACTGAAATAATTAAGCACTATATAGCCATGTATATACATAAAAAAGTGACTTGAAGTTACATATTAATTCTAATGTTGGTATTTCCTTACATTTCACTGCTTTTTCACCTTAATAACAATTGTTTAGCATAAGGATTTTCATGCAATTATTAGTTAATGTCAAATAACTGATAATTTTTTTATTCAGCAATCCCATAATTTATTTATGTCACTGTGTTTTTCATTTTTTAGAACAAATGTACACTTGTTACATATTAGCTAAGATCATATCAGATTATACATATATAACACCTGCACCATCTCTTGTTAGGAACCACAATTATTACTTGATCAAAGAGACTGTTGCTGGAAACACACAAGTTTGTGTACAATACATTGCAATTCAATACAAGCTCAGGCCCTGCCCTTTACAGCAACCTACCACAGGCACAATGGAAATGCCTACAGAAAGCTCAAATCTTATTTGTGTTGGACACTCAGTATGCACCTGCAAAACAAATGCAGTCATGAGACAGTTCAGGTTGGCAGCGAGGAATCCTAGCTTGACTCCAAGCTAAGAAGCCTACTCGGAGGCAAAGAATATTAGCGAAGTCCAATACTAATATGACTATACAGGCTCAATGACTTTCCTCTGCAGCTGTGGGATGACAAAAATTACTCCCAGAGAAATTCCATGATTACTGCTGAAAACATCTTGGCATTCTGGCTGCACTACAGAGTACACCTGAAATTTTTCAGTCTAGTGCAGTTCAGCTCAAGAACACTTCACAGTATTGAGTCTTCTGCAACTACTGACTCTGGCGAGAAATAAGATCTTGCATGAGGAACACTGTTCGTGGAATACAATGGTTTGCTTTATTTTGGTTTTGGAAGTTGCCACTGTGCAGTCAGGGGAGAATCAGAAGAAAAAGGCAAAACTCGTGGGTTGAGATAAAGGCAGTTTAACAGAACAGCAAAGGAAAGAGGGAAACAACGCCACTCATAGAGGAATGTACAAAACCCAATTAATATACCACCACTCACCAACCAGACCCGGGAATCCCCCAGCCCACTCCCAAGCAGCGACTTTCTGCCCCCTCCCCCGGCCAGCTCCCCCGGCTATATAATGGGCATGGCAGTCACATGGTATCGAATATATGTGTTCCATGGCAGCTCCTTGGGAAAACTGACCCTATCCTCACCAGAACCAGGACAGAGCTCCATACTGGTTTTGTATATATTTAATAATTTTCTTATTGATATTATTATATCAATAATACTGGGGAACTACAGGCCAGTCAGTCTCACCTCTGTGCCTGGCAAGATCATGGAGCAGATCCTCCTGGAAACTCTGCTGAGGCACATGGAAAACAAGGAGGTGATTGGTGACAGCCAGCATGGCTTCACCAAGGGCAAGTCATGCCTGACAAATTTGGTGGCCTTCTATGAAGGGGTTACAGTGGCAGTGGACAAGGGAAGATCAACTGATGTCATCTACCTGGACTTGTGCAAAGCGTTTGACACCGTCCCACACGATATCCTGGTCTCTAAATTGAAGAGACATGGATTTGACAAGTGGACCATTCGGTGGATAAAGAACTGGCCGGACGGTCGCGCTCAAAAGAGTTGCGGTCAACGGCTCGATGTCCAAGTGGAGAGCAG
>NW_009647714.1:0-487 GCF_000708025.1 Charadrius vociferus | reverse complement strand
TTGAGCAACCCAAGCTCCTGCGAACATTCTTCCCATAGACTTTTCCAACATTCTCCTTAAGCATGTTAATAAGCGTGGTATAACAGCAAGCAACACTATAACTATAAGCAATATGGTTAAGCCTTGCTTGGCCAAATCGAGCAACCACCCAGACAACCCCCAAGATCGGAACATACTGTCCAGCCATGAGGATTGCCGAGTCAATTTTCACATATTGTCCCTCAATTTGGTCAGCCGTTCGTGGATTGAGGACGAATGATCAGACAAATTCATACAACACATTCCCTCAAAGTCCTCGCACCCGTGTCCTTGTGCTAAAAGCAAAAAATCAATCGCTGCTCTATCTTGTAATACTGCATGTCTTATGCTATCTACATCAGTCAAGAGAGAAGTTATTATTTCAGAAGTAAGGTTAAACTGTTTTATGCTCCAGCAAGCCATTTCTTCTAAATCCATTAAAGCTGCAACTCCAGGGGTTAGTAGCCCT
>NW_009647713.1:5778-6582 GCF_000708025.1 Charadrius vociferus | reverse complement strand
CTTTGGGGACGCCTGTGGGGACATCTCTTGGCATCTCCTTGAGGACACCTTTGGGGACATCTCTTGGCGTCTCCTTGGGGACATCTCTTGGCATTTCTTTGGGGACATCTCTGAACGTCTCTTTGGGGACACCTTCGGGGACATCTCTTGGATCCTCCTTGGGGACCCCCTTGAGGACATCTCTTGCCATTTCCTCGGGGACATCTCTTGGCACCTCCTTGGGGACATCTCTTGGGATCTCTTTGGGGATGCCTTCGGGGACCTGGGCGGACCCTTGCCCGGGGACCCCGTTGGGGACTTTGCTGAGCATCTCCTTGGGGACCCCTTGGGGACCTTCTCCGGGGATGCCTTTGGGGATGTCTCTGGGCACCTCCTCAGAGACCCTTTTGGGGACCTCTTGGGACACCTTTTCGGGTCCCCTTCTGGGCAGTGCCGTGGGGACACCCCTGGGGACCTCGCTTGGCACCTCTCCGGGAACCCCGACGGGGACGTCTCCGGGGGCCCCTTTGGGGACATCTCTTGGCTCCTCTTTGGGGACATCTCTGGAGACCCCTTTGGGGACATCTGTTGGCTCCTCTCTGGGGACCCCTTTGGGGACGTCTCTGGAGACCCCTTCGGGGACGTCCCTTGGCACCTCTCTTGGGACCCCTTTGGGGACATCTTTGGGGACGTCCCTCGGCACCCCTCTGCCCCTCCCTCTGGAGACCCCTTTGGGGACATCTCTGGACACCCCTTTGGGGACGTCCCTTGACATGTCCCCCCGCCCCCCCTTGCGGCGCCGCCCTGGGTGGCCTCGGCCGGCCG
>NW_009647713.1:3245-5651 GCF_000708025.1 Charadrius vociferus | reverse complement strand
CCACGCCGGGGAAGGGGGACCCTGGCGGAGGTCCCCAAGGGCCCCCCCGGGGAAAACCCTCCCTCGGGGACGTCCCTGGGGCCCCGGGCGCCGTCACGTCCGTCCAAGGGGACGTCCCCTGTGAGGAAGGTGACATCTCTTGTGCCAAAGGGGATGTCTCTCGTGTCCGTGGGGACGTCTCTGGTGCCAAAGGGGACATCCCGTGTCCCGCAGGTGCCACCTCTTGGGTAGGTGACGTCTCTCGTGGCCATGGGGACATCTCTGCTGCCAAAGGGGACGTCCCGTGTCCCGCAGGTGCCATCTCTTGAGTAGGTGACGTCTCTCGTGGCCATGGGGACATCTCTGCTGCCAAAGGGGACGTCCCGTGTCCCGCAGGTGCCATCTCTCGAGTAGGTGACGTCTCTCGAGGCCATGGGGACATCTCTGGTGCCAAAGGGGACGTCCCCTGTCCCCCAGGTGCCATCTCTCGTGGGGTAGGTGATGTCTCTTGTGTCCATGGGGACATCTCTGGTGCCACAAGGGACGCCCCGTGTTCCCCGGGCACCGTCTCTCGTGCCAAAGGGGACATTTCGTATCCCCAAGGGGATGTCCCTTGTGCCCCGGGTGACGCCTCTCGTGTAGGTGCCACCTCCCGTGCCCATGGGGACGTCTCTGCTGCCAAAGGGGGCGTCCCTTGTGTCCTGGGCACCGTCCCGCCTCTCAAAGGTGACACCTCTTGTCCCCACGGGGATGGCTCTGGTGCCAAAGGGGACATCTCTCGCGCCGAAGGTGCCACCTCTCCCATCAGCGGTGGCCTTTCTTGTCCCCGTGGGGGCATCTCTGGTGCCAAAGGGGATGTCCCTTGTGTCCCAGGCACCGTTTCTGGTGTCAAAGGTGACGTTCCTTGTCCCCACGGGACCATCTGGGGTGCCAAAGGGGCTGTCCCTTGTGTCCCAGGTGCCACCTCTCGTGTCAATGGTGGCATCTCTTGGCCCCATGGTGCTGTCACTCGTGTCAGCGGTGCCGTCTCTGGTGTCAACGGTGACATCTCTTGGCCCCAGGGGGTCATCTCCAGTGCCAAAGGGGACAGCCCTTGTGCCCCGGGTGCCACCTCTCTGGTCAGCAGTGGCCTCTCTTGTCCCCACGGGGCCAGCTCCAGTGCCAAAGGGGACGTCCCGTGCGTCAACGGTGGCCTCTCTCGAGTCAACGAAGACCTCTCTTGTCCCCACGGGGCCACCTCTGATGCCAAAGGGGACGTCCCTTGTGCCCCAGGTGCCATCTCTCGTCCTGGTGGTGGCCTCTCTTGTCCCCACGGGGCCAGCTCCAGTGCCAAAGGGGACAGCCCTTGTGCCCCAGGTGCCATCTCTCGTCCTGGTGGTGGCCTCTCTTGTCCCCATGGGGCCATCTCCAGTGCTAAAGGGGACATCCCTTGTGTCAGAGGTGGCCTCTCTTGTGTCAACGATGACGTGTCTTGTCCCCATGAGGCCACCTCCAATGCCAAAGGGGACGTCCCTTGTGCCCCAGGTGCCACCTCTCTTGTCAACGGTGGTCTCTCTTGCATCAACAGTGGCCTTTCTTGTCCCCATGGGGCCACCTCCAGTTCCAAAGGGGATGTCCCTTGTGCCCCAGGTGCCACCTCTCTGGTCAACGGTGGCCTCTCTTGCGTCAATGAAGACCTCTCTTGTCCCCATGGAGCCATCTCCGATGACAAAGGGGACGTCCCTTGTGTCAGCGGTGGTCTGTCTCTTGTCAGTGAAGACCTCTCTTGTGTCAGTGAAGACCTCTCTTGTCCCCACGGGGGCACCTCCAGTTCCAAAGGGGACGTCCCTTGTGCCCCAGGTGCCACCTCTCTTATCAATGGTGGCCTCTCTTGAGTCGATGAAGACCTCTCTTGTCCCCAGGGGGTCATCTCCAATGACAAAGGGGACGTCCCTTGTGCCCCAGGTGCCACCTCCCTGCTCGCTGACGACCTCTCTTGTCCCCACGGGGCCACCTCCAGTTCCAGAGGGGACGTCCCTTGCGCCCCGGGTGCCCCCTCTCCCATCAACGATGGCCTCTCTTGTGTCAACGGTGGCCTTTCTTGTCTCCACGGGGCCACCTCCAGTTCCAGAGGGGACGTCCCTTGCGCCCCGGGTGCCCCCTCTCCCATCAACGATGGCCTCTCTTGTGTCAACGGTGGTCCAGTTCCAGAGGGGACGTCCCTTGCGCCCCGGGTGCCACCTCTCCCATCAACGATGGCCTCTCTTGTGTCAACGGTGGCCTTTCTTGTCCCCACGGGGCCACCTCCAGTTCCAGAGGGGACGTCCCTTGCGCCCCGGGTGCCACCTCTCCCATCAACGATGGCCTCTCTTGTGTCAACGGTGGCCTTTCTTGTCCCCACGGGGCCACCTCCAGTTCCAGAGGGGACGTCCCTTGCGCCCCGGGTGG
>NW_009647713.1:0-468 GCF_000708025.1 Charadrius vociferus | reverse complement strand
TTCCCCAACACCGTGACTCTTGTCACCGTCACACCAGGGGCTGTCATACTGGGAACCACAGCATCACAACGCCGTGACACCGGGTACGGCGGTGTCCCAACACCGTGACACTTGTCACCGTCACACCAGGGGCTGTCATACTGGGAACCACAGCATCACAACGCCGTGACACCGGGTACGGTAGTGTCCCAACACCGTGACACTTGTCACCGTCACACTGGGGACCGTTGCGCTGGGTACGGCGGGATCCCAACACCGTGACACTTGTCACCGTCACACTGGGGACCGTTGCGCTGGGTACGGCGGGATCCCAACACCGTGACACTTGTCACCGTCACACTGGGGACCGTTGCGCTGGGTACGGCGGGATCCCAACACCGTGACACTTGTCACCATCACACCGGGGACCGTCATACCAGGTACCGTGGCGTCACAACACCGTGACACCAGGACACAGTGACACCTCCA
>NW_009647712.1:0-3429 GCF_000708025.1 Charadrius vociferus | reverse complement strand
CCCACATGTGTACTCGCTGTGGACGTTATGTGTACATGTATTTATACGCATAGAGACACGGGAGTATCCATACGTACACAGACACCCACAGCCTATGTCGCACACCTGCGCCTGCACAGCCTACACCCCAAACACGCCGGGGGCCCGCCGGGCCGTGCGCGGGCGGGAGGGAGCCGTGGCAGTGGGGGCGGCGAGGGAGGGAGCGGAGACCGGCGGGTGCTGGGGAGGGTGACGGCGCCGCTCTGGAGGAACCCCCAAACGGGGACAAAACCACCGGGTTTGTCCCGAGAGGAACGGCGCTGAGAGAGAGAAGGAACTCCCGGAGGACGGTATCGCCCGCGACCGCAGCTGTGCCCCGCTGGGCGGTGCAGACCACCCGGGGCGTTCAGCCCCCCTTGGGGCACACCTACCCGGCCGGGGCTCGACGCCTCCTTCAAAACTTCCGCTCCACCGTCCAGTTTGACCCCCCACTGCAGCACCGCGCGGCGTCCCCCCTGCCGCGTGGGACATGGCTGCCTGTTGCCCACACCGCGACCCCAGCGCTGAGACGGTGCGCAGGCGGCGGTGGCCGGGGGGCAACCAGCGGCCATGGCTGTGCCCCGCTGCCCCGCAGGCGGGAAGGAGCGCACCGCCATCACATGTACGTGTACGCGCATGGTTATGCATATATGGATGCGTATGTGTAGATGTACGCACATGTCTACGCATGTGGGTGTGTATACGTGTACGCTTATGTAGTGCTTTATAACTAGAAGCAAAAAGGAGAACAACGCGCTTGGAGACCATGACAAACCCCTTGGCCGCTTCAACTCCCAAACACCCGGAAGGGGACACGGTTGCTCGCCACCCACCAGCTGCCGGTGAGGTGGTGGAGGGGCCTCGGTGCGGCCACGCCGCTGCCGGCACGGCCGTGCCGCCGCTTCAGAGCCTCACGCGACACAAAGAGCTGCTGCGTGAGCATCACCGGCGTTACGTCTGGGTTTAAAACACATCAGCTCCTAATGCCCCACGGGGTTTGTCACAAGTTGCAGTTTTTTCCCCCGGTGCTGAACCTTGGGCCGTGAGACCTCAAAGGGCACAAGCGGCATCGGCCACCGCAGCCGGCGTGAGCGGAGGGACGGCGAGCGCTGGTGGGGTCCCGCCATGTACACGGCTGGTGGGGATGGCTGAGGGAGGGCAAGGGTGACGTTAAAGTTCACACCCCATAGGTGACTTTCCTAACCTCGCTTCACTGCTCAGCAGCTCCGGTAGCAGCAGGAACCAGAAACGTAAGTAGGATGGGTGAACATGAAGAGTAAGATGAGATCTGTCCCCATGAGAGAGCGGAGAGGTATGGTGTGACCCGGCACTCAATTTATCAGCATCTGGCGATTTAGCTGATCACCTCCCATGTCTCATCAGCTGTGGTGTAAGACAAGCTGCTCAGCTCAGGCCCTGCGCCTGCAGACCCACCAGCCTCCAGTGAGCTCTCCAAAGGTGAACTGGTGGGGCTGTTTGGCTATAAAATCTGGCCAGGATTCATGTAGACTAGCGAAGTCAAAGCAAAGCCCTTAAAATTAAATTGAAAATGAAAATCAAATTAAGAGTTAGAGAGAATGCTTACATGAAAAAAGAGTAAGGCTGGAGGTGGTGAGCCAGTGTCCGTGGGATGGGATGCTAGGGAGGTCCCTCAGTCTGCTGACTCGGTGCAGGTAGGGGATGGAGGGCACACAACAGCAGAGATGTGAGGGTCATTGATGGGTCAGAAACTCTGGCCGCGCCTCGGAATGGTCAGGCAGGAATCATTGCTTCTCCCAGTAAGAGGGTGATGTGATGGCCAACCCAGATGAGGTGCTTGTACACTAACACGCGTAGCACGGGCAACACGCAGGAGGAGCTGGAAGCCATTGTGCAGCGGGAAAACCTGATGTAGTCGCCATCACAGACACGTGGTGGGATGACTCGCACAACTGGAGTACTGCAGTGAACAGCTATAGGCTCTTCAGGAAGGACAGGCAAGCAAGGAGAGGTGGTGGGGTGACCCTTTATGTCAGGGAGCGCGATGAATGTCCCGAACTAAATGACGGTGAGAATAGGGTTGAGTGTCTATGGGTAAGAATCAGGGGGAGGGCCCACAAGGCAGGTATCATGGTAGGAGTCTGTTATAGACTGCCCAAGCGGGATGAAGAGGCAGAAGACATAGTCTATAAACATCTGGGAGAAGTCTAAAGATCACGACCCCTCATCCTCGTGGGGGACTTCAACTTACCAGGGACCTGCTGGGAATACCATACAGCAGAGATGGAAGAGTCTGGGAGGTTCCTGGAGTGTGTTGAGGATAACTTCCTGACACAGCTGGTGAGGAAGGTGCCCTGCTGGGTCTCTTGTTTCTAAACAGAGAGACACTTGTGGGGATGTGATGGTTGGAGGCCATCTTGGGCATAGTGATCATGAAATGATATAACTTTTAATTCTTGGAGAAGCAAGGAGAAGGGGGTCAGCAGTACTGCTACCTTGGACTTCCGGAGGGTGGACTTTGATCTTTCCAGGAGCCTGGTTGATAAAGTCCCTTGGGAGGCAATCCTGAAGAGCAAAGGAGTCCAAAAAGGCTAGATGTTTTTCAAGAAGGAAGTCTTAAAGGCACAGGAGCAGGCCATCACCATGTGCCAAAAAATAAGCCGTCGGGGAAAAAGCCCGACCTGGCTGAACGGAGGGCTATGGTGCAACTCAGGGCAAAAAAGGAGAATTTATGGCCTTTGGAAGAAAGGGCAGGCCACTCATGAGAACTACAAAGATGTAGTGAGGCTATGTAGGGAGGAAATTAGAAGGGCCAAAGCCCAGCTGGAACTTAACCTGGCTACTGCTGTTAAGGACAACAAAAAAAGTCTTTATAAATACATTAATAATACAAGGAGGACTAAGGATAATCTCTGCCCTTCGTAGGCGGGGGCAGAAACATAGCGACAAAGGATGAGGAAAAGGCTCAGCTACTTAATGCCACCTTTGCCTCAGTCTTTACCAGTCAGACCAGTTGTTCCTGAGTACCCAGCCCCCTGTGCTAGCAGACAGGGGTGGGAGCATAATCCATGGGGAAATGGTGAGTGACCTGCTCCAGCACCTGGACATACACAGGTCTATGGGGCCAGATGCGATGCACCCAAGGGTACCGAAGGAGCTGGTGGAGGTGCTCACCAAGCCACTTTCCATCACTTTTCAGCAGTCCTGGCTAACTGGGGAGGGCCCAGTTGACTGGAGGTTAGCAAAGGTTATGCCCATCAACTAGAAGGGCTGGAAGAAGGATCCGGGGAACTAGAGGACTGTCGGTCTGACCTCAGTGCCTGGGAAGGTTATGGAACAGATTATCCTGAGTGTCATTAAGCGACACATGCAGGACAAGCAGACAATCAGGCCCAGTCAGCAGACGGTCATGAAAGGCAGGTCCTGCTTGAC
>NW_009647711.1:20360-20727 GCF_000708025.1 Charadrius vociferus | reverse complement strand
TGCAGACACATGTACAGACACCGACACGCGTGCAGACATGTATACAGGCACTGACACCCGTGTAAATCCATGCACAGGCTCTGACATGCGTGCAATCACATGCACAGGCACAGACATGTGTGCGGACACATGTAAAGACACTGACACACGTGTAAATGGATGCACAGGCACTGACATGCGTGTAGACACATGTACAGACACTGACACACATGTAAGTCCATGCACAGGCACTGACACACGTGTAAATCCATGCACAGGCACTGACACACGTGTAAATGGATGCACAGGCACTGACATGCGTGTAGACACATGTACAGACACTGACACACATGTAAGTCCATGCACAGGCACTGACACACGTGTAAAT